>NC_141541.1:48840000-49140000 GCF_021556685.1 Rattus norvegicus | reverse complement strand
CCAACATAAGGCTACTCTTTATAAAGGACAACATTTAATTGGGGCTGCTTTACATGTTCAGAAGTTCAGCCCGTTATCATCAAGGTGTGAGCATGGCAGCATCCAGGCAGGCGTGGTGCAGGAGAAGCTGAGACTTCTAGATCTTGTTCTGAAGGGAACCAGAAGACTGACTTCCAGGTAGCTAGGAGGAGGGTCTCAAAGCCCACCCCACAGTGACACACTTCCTTCAACAAGGCCACGCCTACACCAACAAGACTACCCTCCTAACAGTGCCACTCTGCCCAGCATATTCAAACCACCACACCCATACTAATGGCTCTACACACATGCCCATGTGCACAGCAGTAACTGCACTCAGTGGCTTAGATTTTCCTTTTTTTGAGACACGATTTCTCTGGGTAGCCCTGGCTGTCCTGGAAGTCACTCTGCAGACCCAGCTAGCCTCAGATTCAGAGATTTGCCTGCCTCTGCCTCCCGAGTGCTGGGATTAAAGGCATGAGCCGCCACCACCTGGCTATTCGGTGGGTTATTTTTAAAAGAGGAAGAGGAGGGAGAGGAAAAGGAGGAAAAAGAAAATAGTCAAAAGGAGGGGGACAATGAGAGAAAGGATTTGGGTTGACTATGATCAAGATATATTGCATGCATGAAATTGTCAAAGAATAAGTAAAGTATATTCTTAAACAAGAAAGGAAAAAGAGAAAAAACTAAGCAATTACATGAAGCAATGTCTACACACTGTGAAATAGAGACTCCATTAATGCTTGGCCCTCCCTTTTCTTATACCTTTTGTCAAAGTGGCTTAGGATGGCCTCCCTTAAGTGCAGGAGCCATGCTTCCAGCCTGTTTATTCATAGTCTTTATAACAACATCTGGGAAACAGAGTTTGGCTGAGTACTTGCTTGTCAGGGGATATTTGAATGAATGAATGAATGAATGAATGAATGAATGAATGAATGAATGAGCGAGCAGCCAGGTGATGGAAAGAAGTCAGTTTAAATCATCAAAACAGAGTGACCGGTTCCCATGTACTGCTCCTCGATTCTCTCGAGGGCTCTCTCTGACCCCGGTGGTCGCTCTCTCGATAGTTCTGGCTCTGTCAGCCATAGGAACCAGTGCTAAGTTATCTCAGCAGCTCCACGCTGCCCCAGGCGGTCCATGAGACATTCTAGCATGGCACCTTGCCACTTTGGCCTCTGGTGTTAGTTCCGGCACCCATGGGGCCGAATAGAACTAACCATAATTTATCTCTAATTAGTATCTCTCCCGGCTGCTCTCTGTTAGTCTTGGACTCTCTGGTTCCAGCTACCCGGTAAAATCAGGGCTCCAGAAGTCTGGCATGGGCTGGCCTATCACAGTTCTCTGCTCACACTCCCAACAATCCAGTAAAATCATGACTCAATAAACTGTAATTTATCAGTCAGATTTATATGTTCAATTCTCAATCCACAATACATCCTCACAATGAACTCACAACCAATTGATAAGGAGATAAACCTCCCACCTACATAAGATAAATTTGCCTGCAGAAATCCATCCCAACTACCTTGGTTCATCCTTCTCCATCTCCATCTTGATTCTCCTAGGTCCTCGTCTCCTGCTTCTCCCTCTCCTTCTAAAATCTCTCTTCCCGCCTCCCTTCCTTCTCGTCCAATGACAGGCCTCAATTTATCTTGTCTGCCTTCACCTACATAATGACATCAACCTACAATAATTCACATGTTGGTGGTCCTGACCCCATCGCCTGCCCTGATTCTAGGCGGTCTCTGCAGCAACACCTCCTCTTTTCAGCTGTATGACCCTGACATGTTCTCAAGATCCCTCTTTTCCTACCAGTTTAGTGAAGAAATACTGTACCCGCCCCAGAAGTTAGGAGAGGGGTTTAATGAGACTTTTCCCATGGGGAAGTGATCTGTATAGCACCTCACGGGTACCATTCAGCTGTGCCATAGCCTAGCTGTAGGTGACTAATCCATAGGAAGACAGGCAAGATCTCTGTCTCGTCTGCGCTCCTCTGACCCAGCACAGCTGTGAGTCACACAGCCTCTTCTGCAGCTCTGGGATGAAACCATTTCAGGAGGACCAGCCCCGTCTTCGCTCAAGTATTTTTAGCTGATTCTAGTGGTTATAGAATGTGGAGGTGGGGATGGGAGGAGAAGAGAAATTAGCGTCTGTTGTCATCTGCAACCTGAAATGACTCCGTTTCATCTGTTTCTCCAGAGTCTTGTCTTTCCCTCCTTTGGTGCTGTGGGATGGGACGGGGGCCGATTCTTCTCTCTGCTCCAAGTCCCAGCTGCTGCAGCTGTCCCCAGTCATACCTCAGACCTCACACAAGAAGGAGCGGGTTCTTCTCTGGCCTTCCTTGAGCCAATGAACAGTCTGGGCCTGGCTGTTCACCTCGCCTGCCTTCCTTTGGCCTTCAGTGAGATTATAACAGCCGGCTGCTGTAGGACTGTGGGGCTTTTAAGAGACTCCACAGAAATAATTGTGAAAACGTCTGTAGCACAGCGTTGACTTCGCCCCAGCACTGGGTGACATGTCCCTTGGCCCCATCCCTTTCTCAGCCTGAGTAGTTCTCTGCATCTTGGGTTAGAGCCGCTTCCCAGAGCTGCCACCCTGAGTGACGTGTGGAAACTCTGTGTGACTCTGCATTCACTCTCCCCCACCCCCACAGCACCCTGGAGGGATGCAGACTTTATTATTCAGTGGGCATTTTTCCTCCCAGATCAGCTTGGCTGTCCTCTGGAGGGTTGCCGTGACTCTCAGAGCAGATGACACTGTTCCTCCGGGACAGCCTGGTCTCCAATAGAACCCCCAGTGGCATGTCCTTGGCTGAGGAGACTTCAGAAATGGTTACCTTAAGTGTCCCCTTGAACCCAGGGGCTAATTACAGAACTAAGCTACATCTTATACTCAGAAACCTCTCCACAGAAAAGTTTGAGGAGACCTGTAGAAATAGTCAATTACTATACGGAACAGAACAACCATAAAGTAGGAACTGTGGCCTTATTCATCGAGGGGACTGATTTAGCCGTTATCTCGTTCCTGGGCCACGATACCTTGGCTTCCTTGGTACAAGACTGCGGTAGCTTCTGAGCTTCAGATTCCCAGGGGATAAAACTTATTTAGCTTGGGCAAGGCACTGAACTTTGCAAGCACAGATCATCTGTCTAAGAAGATAGTCCAATGAGCAGTGGTGAGACCACCCTGGAGAGTAGTGAGTTAGAACCCCATTACGGAGAACTATGATTCCGTATCTGATGTGTGTGTACATGCGTGCGGACATGCACCACTGCATGACTGCACAGGCAGAAGCTACAGGTCAGCATCAGGGATCTTCCTCTGCCAAATCTCTCCTTATTTTTTGATTTTTGCTCTCTTGTAGAACCTAAAGTTTATGGATCAGGTAGGCTAGCTGGCCAGTGAGTCCACGTAAGCATCCCGTCCCTGTTCTGGGAAAGGAAACATTTGTCACTCTGTCTGCCTTTTAAGTGGGTGCTGGGGATCCAAACTCTAATTCCCCCTCCTCATGCAGCAAGCAGTTTACCCACTGAACATCCCCCTAGTCCTCTCCATGTCTCTCTTTAGAACTACCCTTGTGTGTATGCACAGCCCAACTTGCAATTCCGGCCTGGATGATTAGGTGGTAGATTGCTGTCCCATTATCCTTCCCCCATTCACAGCCTCTCGGTAACTCCTCACTTTCCTGCTGACTGACTCTCAACACCACTCTTGCCTACAGCCTGGGTCACCCACCCTCCTCTCAGGAGAGTTTCTGTCATCTCCCCCGACCAGCACCTGCCGATTTCCTCTGTGACCCCTTTCCTTGTCTTATCTAGAAAGCTTTTCTCTCTTGCCAAATCTGAAACACTCTCAAGGCCTTCCCAGAAGTTAGAAATGGGTTTTAGCAGAGGAAGAATCTGGGTCAGCCGGCATCCAACCTTGAAATGCTTCTATTAGCACGGAGCTTCCATTTATCCTCAGGAAACGGCGCGGACTGATGGGCTGATGTGCACAGGCCTGCATGCAGATGTTAGTTTTGTTCAGTGTCTGATATATGCAAGGCGCCACGCTAAGCTTCAAATGCGGTACCTGATCTTAGCCAAGAACCTTCCTGAAGCAGTGGGAATAGTTACATACCCCACACACACAAGAAATTCAGAAACTGAGTCTTGGGGAGAAATAACTTGCCCACCATCCCAGGAACAAGCTTTTTTTTTTTTTTCCTTACACAGCAAACAAGCACACTTGTGCCTCTATGCAACCCCGCCCACATCGATGGGGGAGGAAAGTCACTGCCGAGACACCTAGAAGTATGGGGAAGTGTATTTGTGACAGCGCCACCCATGGGCTAATGGCTTGGTTTCCCAATTATAAGCAGCCACCTCCCTTAGCAGAGGCGCTCTTTTAGCAAGAACAAAACAAGGCCTCCCATCTGGGCTGCTGGCCCTGCCAGGTAAACACACAGGAAACCCAAAAAGCAATTCTCCTGCTAACAATCGCTGAGAGAGGCTGCCTGATGGACAGAGATGGCTTCACCTCCTTGCCGTCCTCACGGCGAGGGCCCACACACCTAATTCCCCAAATAGCTCACGCTTTTTTTGTTGGCCCCCTCTGATGAGGTTTATGAAAAAGTTCAGTGCATTTTCCTCCCCACTGGCTGGCCTTGGAGGCAAGGGCCAAAGGCTTGTCGTTGTATTGATTATTGGATACAGCCAGGCCATTAACCGGGGCTGACTGAAAGGGCTCTCCACTGGGAGCCTGACTCTGACACAGGCCGTCAGGATCAATACATCTTTCTCCATTAGGTGCATTTCCTCTGACGGAAATGGGTCTGCCCATTACGGCTGATGCTTACTGACAGGCCTCTTCATGCCCTCTCAAAGCCTCCTGGGAAAAACACCACAGGGATGTGGGGGCCTGTTTAGTGGAGCAACCCCCATTCTTAGCAGGTCTGGACTCTCTTAAGTGAATGTGATAGAACGAATGGCTTCTATTGCGTGGGAAAGAGAGACCAGGTACAGAAGAAGGGCCGGACCAATTTGAGAACATTGAGCCCTCGGGGTTGGACTCACGGAAGAGCTTTCTGAGCACAGGAGCCATTGGGCAACAAGGAAATGCCCTCATAACATCGGAAGTGATTCCCTCAAAAGTCAGGCGGCTTAGCTGACGGTGAGCCCCTTGCAGTCAGGGCACCACTGTCACTCAGAGTGACTTGGGAAGCCTCAAAATCCCTTGAAGACCTCATTTCTTACTTGGTTTGACTTTCCTGTGGACTTGTCGATCACGCCCTCCCCTGTTTGAAAACACTAAAACTGAACGTCAAACTGGGAAATAAGTCTCTCTCGGGAAAGGACACTTGAAAGCCAGGGTTGGTGGTTGGTGATGCTTTCCTTAGCAACAGAAATTAGTTGGTGCTGGTGGCGCTGCTAACCCGCACTGCTGTCCATTCTTGGTGTATGTGGTTCTCAGTTAGTTGGTCATCAGATGCTGCCTCACACTCATGGGAGGGAACTCAGCCTGCCGACGGAAGAAGAGACTGAATCCTTGTAGTTCTCACTGTGAGTTCTTACTGGGAGGATGGCGGAGGTCTCAGTCGTGAGCCTGTAAGGTCAGGGGTTACATGATTTGGTTGTTCCAAAGCATCCTGAATCTGGCTGCTGGAGTGCCTACACAACACCTTGGCTCTGTGTTTTCTATCCATCGTCCCTTCCCCGCATGGAGTGCTCCGTCCAACTTTGGGTCCATTCTAAGGAGGTGGGGAGGCAGGGGGAGGTGATGATTGCGCTTCATGGTGGAATTGAGACTTCATTGAGAGTAAAATCCAAAAGACATGGATATGAAGCAAAAGCAATTGATTCTCATGAGGGGGAATGGAGCAGAGGGGAAGGAGAAAGAGACAGAGGGGGAGGAGAGACACAGAGATAGCAGGGGGGGGATGGACAGCTTCAGGGTACTTCTCTCTTTTTGATAATTAGTAGTTTTGTTGTTTTGCTTTATATTTTGGATCATAAAAGCCTTTTTTAAGGTTTACTTTATCCCCCCGCCCGTGTGTGTGTGTGTGTGTGTGTGTGTGTGTGTGTGTGTGTGTGTATGCCTGCATTATGTCTGTGCACCATGTGTGTGCCTGGTACTCAAGAAAGCCAGAAGGCGGCACTGGATTTCCATGGTTGTGAGCCACCATGTGGGTTCCTCTGCAAGACAAATGCTATAAACTGCTGAGCCCTCTCTGCAGCCCCAGAAATGCCTTTTCCATGTCCCCTGCTCCTACAGAGAAGAGACTGCATTGTGCTCACAGTTTTGACAGGTAGGAAGGAGGCCTCCACTGATACAGTAATATAGATGCCCAGCTTTAGCCCAGAGGAAAGTGACTCTGAGTTCCCCCATCCCTGCCCTCTCTGTGACCGAAGTCCCATACAGCCTGGAAGACACTGCTGGAGTCTGGAGTAGGTCTAAACAAGATTGGGTTAAACAAGAGGCTCCTTGCCCACTCCTCCATGGGTCTACAAAGAGAATATAGAACTAGTCATTTACCAGCCAAGACCCTTCCACAGGCTGGGCATCAGGTCACCCATACCAATGAGTGGGGCTCCTACTTTGACCCAAAGGTGCCAGCGCTGGCAAGTCCTTTAGGTGGGTGACAGACTACTTGGCTAGACTCTGGAATTCTAGACCTCAGCAGGCATAGATCACATGCCTTAATCTGCAAAACTGAAAGCCAAAGCTACTTTAAAATCCAAACTTTCTCCCAACCCCACCACCCTAAAAGTGTTTCACTGTATGTAGACCTGGCTGTCCTAGAACTTGTTTTGTAGATCAGGCTGGCCTTGAACTCACAGATATCTGTCTATCTACCTGCCTCTTCCTCCCAAAAGCTGGGATTAAAGGCTTGCAGCACCATACCTAACCCGACTTTCTTAAACTTGGACATATCAAAATTTGGGGGAGTTGGAACATTTTGGATTTCAAATGTTTTGATTGGGTGTGATCAATCTGTTGTTATAGGACCTTTAGTCTCAGCACTCCAGAGACAGATTCAGGTCTATCTGTGAGTGTGGGGCCAGCCTGGTCTCCTCAGTGAATTCCAGGTCAACCAGAGCAACATAGTGAGACCCTGTCTCTCCAAGGGAGTGGGGGCTGCGGGGAGACTTTGGTAAGCCAATAGGCTGGAGAAGGTGGTAGGATAGAGTTCGGAAAGACTATCTCAACGAAGCACAGCCTTTAACCTCCCTTTATCTTCATGAGGAAATGACAGAGGGCAAGAGATAACTGGCTATCTAGTGTTTTTGCATACAGAAAAGACCAGAGATTAGGGAAGTTTTGGGTAAATCCGACTCTGGGCTGCTAGTTTCAATGATTAAGGACAGGGATGTGCTCAGCTGCATGGGAGCTGCTCCTAGCAAAGCAAAGCTGTGAACAGCGCCGTAACCCAGCCATATTCATCCAACTAACCATTCCCAAATTAAAAAAAAAAAAAAAACCACCTCTGAAGTCTGACTGTTTGCCGTGAGGGCTGCTTAAACCTGTGTTTTTGGAAGAGCAACCGTTTTGTTCACAGGATACGTTTTATCTTAGAGGAAGTTTAGCCAACTAAAAGTGTTTATCGATCAGCTGACCACTTTGGCAATTAGCGTCTAATCTAGATCGTTCCCTTGCAGACGGCTGAGCTGTTGCTACAGTTTCTACCAGTAGGCCGAGTTTCTAAGGTTCAAGTCACACATAACCCTCCCTACCTTAAGTCCTGGCTCTGTCTACCCGCCTGCCCTTGGGTGAGGATTGTGGTGTTAATATGTGGGTCTGGACATCTCTAAGCTTGTGTGCATGTGTGTGTGCCTGAAACTCATTGAATACGTGAAGCTGACTGGCCAGGGAACCCTGGGGATTCAGCCCTCTGGAAAGGAAGCAGCATCGTGGCTGGCCTTTTTTCTATTTTTTTTTTTTTTAAATCATGGGTTCTACTTTGGACGTCTCACATTCCCACTGCAAGAACAAACTACACTATCACCCCAGCCCTTCACTGCGTCTTACAAGGTGGCCACACTCAAGTGTCCTTCTTGGTCACCACCTCAGACACTATCTGCTCAGCATATTACAGAAGGGAAGACTTCATCTGAGGTTGGAAGGTTCCCGTCCGGAGCCTCCAGTGTGGCTGGTGAACTGTGGGACAGCAATGACCGTTCACTGAACTGAGGGACTTCCTGTCTTCTGTGGCTGGAGGGGGAAGAGTGGAGTAGCCCACAGGGCTACTGTGGGTTTCTGGGGTCTTCTCAGTGGAGTCCAGCATCTCTGAGAGAGACTGGACTTGCAAGTCCAGAGCGTGGAGGTCTGGAGCATGAACTACCACCAGGTCTACCATGGAGACAGAAACAGATGTCAAGGGAAACAACATGGTGCTTGACATAGGCTACTGTCACAGAAAGAGACTTTGGTATGTTTTTCTGTGGTTTTTCATATGAGATGGGGTCTCATATGGCCCAGGCTGGCCTGAAACATTCTATGTGGAAACTAATGACCATGAACTTCTGATCCTTCTCTTTTAGCCCCACAAGTGCTGAGATTGTAGCCATAAGTACCATGCCTGGATTTGTAGTAGTAGTTGTTGTTGTTTGGGGGTTCTATTGTTCTTGCTTTATTTGCTAGTTGGGTTCTTTTGTTACTGGTTTGCCATTTAAATCTGTAGGCCAAGCTCTCACTGTGTATCTCTGGCTAGCCTAAAACTCACTATGTAGAGCAGGCTGGCCTCAAACTCAGAGATCTGACTGCCTCTGCCTCCCCAAAGGCATGTGTCACCGTGCCTGGCTTGGCTTTTGTTTTGTGTTTTTGAGGTAGGGTCTCGGGTAGTCAAGCCTGGTCTTGAACATTCTATGTAGCCAAGGACGGCTTTGAACTCCTTTACCCTGAAAGAGCTAGGATTACATGTGCCACTGCACTGGTTTCATTCAGTGTTAGGGTTGGGAACCAGGATTTCATGCATGCTAGGCAAGTGCCCTACCAGCTGGACACTCTGCCCAACCTATAAATGAACCTTTACCAGAAGAGGGAGGAAGAGCAAGCACAGTATGTATGTATGAGGTTGGTGCTAGCCTCAGTTTCAGACACACTCTGGGAAGCCAATACAGCCCTTCAGTATGTTTCTTACACTGGTTTGTGGCCTTACTGGCAAATCTTGGGTGCCTTTCCTTGCAGAGGGCCAGCCTGGGATACAGAACAGACAGCCTATAGTTTGTCAGGAGGATTGAAGACGTTCTACTCAATGCCTGTGTTCAAAGTCTTTCCCACGTTTCCAGTCTTGCTTTTCTACCAGAGAGAGAAATAAATGGAAGGTCACCTCTTGTCCTCTGTTTTCAAGTTGGCTGCCAGCCTCAGGCACATTCTGAGCTGCCCCGGGGTCATGCAGAGGTGCTCAGCTCAGAAGACAGCCCTGAGAGTCTCTGATGTGTCTACCCAAAAGCCACATACAAAAGAAAAAAAAAGTTTTGTAGGGCTCTGAGTATTTTATATGAACAGAGCCCGGATTCTATCCCCAATACCACATGAATGGGTCCCCAGCACCATATGATGGCTCACAACCATCTGTAACTCCAGTTCCTAGGGATCCAAAGCCCTCTTCTGACCTCCATGGTCACCAGGCATACACATGGTGCACCCATGGACATGCAGGCAAGATACCTATACACGTATAAAACCTGCATGGTGGCACAATGTAATCAGAAGTTCAAGGTCATCCTTGGCTACACAGTTAACTTTAGGCCAGCCTGGGCTAAATAAGACCTTGTCTCAAAACAAGGCATGGTTTGGCCATTGTGTCTCCATTGTCCGCTGCAGCACAAATGGCTTCTTTGTGTGTCTGGACTTTGCTACTGAGAAACAGAATTGACTCCACCTAAGTCTGCCTGACCCTCAGAATGGCACAGACCGTTAAACTAATTTCCAACAAAGAGTTGTCTGGTTAATTAGGCCATTTTAAATTCAATTAAATGTGTTAGGTATGAAAGATTAATGCTATCCTGCAGGTTGAGTGGGTTTTTTTTTTATTTTTTGCATCTTGGAGATCATATTAAATATTTCCAAAATGTAAGGTTGTCTTGGCGACATGAAGAAGAGATATAATTAATTTAATTTTGGTTATGTCAGGTGTTTTATCCACTCGGAGGATTCTGTACCTGGCCTTGTATCTTCTTTTTTCTTTACAAATAGGTCTTTTGAACACAGACAACTGGAACGCACACAATGGGCTGGGGTGCGGGTAGGGGGTGGGGGGAGGCTGTGTTCCTGACTAAGAGCCTCTCTGAGTAGACTACACTGCAGTAGGGAAAAGTGTCTCTAAGCCCCAGATCAGAAATCTAAAAGGCTCTCACGGTTTCTTTTCAAGTTTAGCATGGTGTTTGAGGCGGTTCTCAACCTGTGGGTCGCATGTCAGCTGTCCTGCATACCGGACACTTAACGTGACGGTTCATAACAGTAGCAAAATTACGGTTATGAAATAGCAAAGAAAATAATTTTATGGTCGAGGGCATGTCTTAGTCAGGGTTTCTATTCCTGCACAAACATCATGACCAAGAAGCAAGCTGGGGAGGAAAGGGTTTATTCAGCTTACACTTCCACATTGCTGTTCATCACCAAAGGAAGTCAGGACTGGAACTCAAGCAGGTCAGGAAGCAGGAACTGATGCAGAGGCCATGGAGGGATGTTTCTTACTGGTTTGCTTCCCCTGCCTTGTTCATCTTGCTTTCTTATAGAACCCGAGACCATCAACCCAGGGACAGCACCACCCACAATGGGCTGGGTCCTCCCACCTTGACCACTAGTTGCAAAAATGTCTTACAATTGGATCTCACGAGGGCATTTCCACAACTGAGGCTCCTTTTCCTGTGGTAACTCCAGCTTGTGTCAAGTTGACACACAAAACCAGCCAATACAAGGGCACCACATGAGGAACTATATCAAGGGAGCACAGCATGGGGAAGGTTGAAAAGCACTGAGCTAGAGTAACACGGAGAACAGTTTCATAGGGAATTAAGAGAAGAGGCTCTTGTGGCATCTGGATATGACTGACTCAAACCTGGATCAGACCGTGGTCCCTGAAAGATACCCACCAATCAGGAACCAGCACTGCGGGCCTTTGGCTTGGCTCTTCATTTTCATCTGATTCTGTGCAATTTCTTAAGGAAAAACAGGCAGGGGGTGAGGGGACAACGAAGAGAAGGAAAGAGGGAAGGGGCTGGGAGAAAGAGAAGGACTGTGGGTGAGAAAGGAAGGAGGAAAGGAGAGGGGGAATGCTGTCACAGGCAAACCAGCAGGAAAGTTTCTTTGTGAACCTTCTAAAGCATGATCCTTGAGGCCATCTTTCCACATGCAAAGATCTGAAGATCCTGGGAGCTGGGAGCAGCAGGAGGACTCCCAGCTAAGGGGAGACTCCCAGCAGACAGGAGGACTCCCAGCAGAGGGGAGGACCCCCAGCAGAGAGGATTCCCAGCTGAGGGGAGGACTCCCAGCTGAGGGGAGGACTCCCAGCAGAGGGGGGAGGACCCTCAGTAGAGGGTAGAACCCCCAAAGGGGAGGACTCACAGCAGAGGAGGTGATTGGTTGGCGATACTGCTGGCTCCTCCCAGCGGCTGGGACCTTCATAGAGGCCCGTTTGGCTCATCTGTCTTGTCCCTCAGCCCTTGCTTTTGTGTCAGCTGTTCTGGTCTCCTTCCTTGGTAGGCAGAAAGCAGGATGTTTTGTTTCATTGTCAACTACAAATGATTTAAGACCAGGCTGTTTGATGTGATGGAATGTCGGGAACTCACAGAGTGTCCCCACCCACTGGTCTCACGTGAGACCACCCTACCAAGAGTGTTTGTCCTCCGAACTGCCCCAACGTCACCTGAAGGTGGGGCTGGACTCTCACAGTCCAGGCTGAAGGGGAGCTTCTCTACCTGCAGAGGCCGGGACTCTGAAGTGAAACCCCTGCCAGCCTCTGAGTTGCGCTGAGGGGAGCAGATGCCTGGCCTGAGCTGGGGCTTGGCCGTTCCCATCATCCTCCCACTGGCCCTTGGCGTTGGCCCCAGGGGTAGGCCGTGGGGGTGGTGCTCTATGGCAACTCGCTCTTCATCTGAGCAGAGCTGGGAGTCTGCAGCTGCTGTTCCGCGCGGGCCTGTTCTGTGGGCAGAGTTCTGGGAACAGACTCAATCCGTTGTAACCAGCTTGCTTTGAGCCTCCCGGCCTCCCTCTGAGGAATGGGGTTTTCCCTGCCTAGCAAGTTCACTCCTCTGTTTCAGAGGTATGAATTGACTTTCTAGAAACCTTTAGAAGTACATTTAAGAACCACTGTGCGCTCACCACAAAGCCCTGACAGCCTGAGTTCAATCCATTACCGCAGGAGGGTACCAACTCCTGCAGCTCCTCTGGCCTCATCACCACCACACTTCCCTCCCCCAAAAAAGGAGGGAGGCGGAAGCTGGAGAGTTAGCTCAGCAGTTAAAAGCACTTGCTGCTCTTCCAGAGGACCAGAGTTTAGTTCCCAGCACCCGCGTGCTGGCTCACAATCTTCTATAACTCCAGTTCTGTGGGAGTCAGTGCCCTGACCTCTGTTGGTACTAGGCACGAACACGGTACATACACATACATGCAGACGTGTCAAATAAATCTAAAAAGAAAGGTTTAAAAACAATGTTTAAAACCTATTTCTTCCAGAATATTTCTTAAGGCTCAAGGGCCCTTGGTGCTGTTGCCAACACAGCTAACCCTCTCCAGGCAGGGTGTGTTAAGTACGAAGCTCCTCCCTCAGCCTTGCATTCTGTGTGAAGACCTGTTTAGGTGTCTTTAACCTGTATGCCACTCAAACCTTCCATTATCTCAATCCACCCTCCCACCTCTGAACCTTCTCCAAATAACAAGACTTTTAAGTTAGGGAGACCATAACTTAATTAGATCTCTCATTTCCAGAGGATTCTCGTGGCGGCTTCTCCAAAGAAATAAATTAAATTTCAGTCAGCTGTATTTCGTTGGGGGGAAGGGTGCAAGACAAAGAAATTGGATGCTCTCTATAAATAGCACATTGTCTGGGCTGAAAATGAGTTCTCATCCCAATTGTTTTGGGAACAATGGGTCCTTCTGGGGGCATTTAATAGCCTCCAACAACCCCTGACTGGTAGGCTTTTTTTTTTTTTAATGTGGCTTCTCTACCTAAAAAAGGGAGGTGTGGGTCTCAACCCCCGGCAGTAGTAGTGGGGATGAGAGTGCTCCCTGCTTCTAAGCTGCCTTTACCAGCTTCCTTTCCCAGAGGCCCACCTCTTTTCTCCTGGACTTCATCTCAGTGAATAGTTTGTGTCTCACCCCATGCTGTTCCAGGTAGCCCATTGCTGGGGAGTTAATAAGGGAGAAAAGCCAGGCCTGCTTTGAGCAGATTTCTTCACATCTCTCTCCTGGAGTTTTCCTTGGGAGGCTGAAGAAACTGGGCACACACATGATATCTAAAGTCTCTCCCAGCCTGACCCAGAGACTCACTCATGGCTCTGAGTGGTCCATGGAGGGGGGGGGGGAAGACCCAGGATCCTCGGGTGAGAAGGAAAAGGATACTTGGAAAGAGTGACAGTTCAATTTGAATTCCTTCCCTCCTTCCCTTCAGCCCGAGGACCCCAAATCAGTGTAGTGGAAAGCACAAAAGTCATTACTTACTGATGGCTTGCTTTGAAAATGATCTCATACTGGCCACCTGTGATGTGTCAGGCACTAGCTAGCCAAGGCTCTGTGTAATACGACCCATCTTTACATTCCAGGACAGAGTAGAGACACGATGTCTACCCACCACAGCCACCCCTCCCCTCCCAGTGAATCGTCACCTTACAGTTCACAGTGCCTCTGCCTCGGTGCTGTCATTAGACTTCTGTACATTGTCAAGGTTCTCAGGCTTCCCCTCCATTACTACCACTATTACTATTACTACCACTACTACTATTACTACCACTACTACTATTACTACCACTATTACTATTACTACCACTACTACTATTACTACTACAACTACTATTATTACTATTACTACCACTATCACTATTATTACTACTATTACTACCACTACTATTATTACTATTACTACCACTACTATTATTACTATTGCTACTACTATAATTACTACTACTATTACTACCACCACCACTACTACTATTACTACTACTATTACTATTACTACAATTACTACTGTTATTACTATTGAGTCAAGGTCTCACCCTGTAACCCTGGCTGGCCTGAAATTCTCTATGTAGACCAGGCTAAACTCTGCTCCCCCCCAGTGTTGGATCAAACATGTGCACCACCATACCCAGTTCCCTCCACAGCTCTTGCCCCCAGAGTAATCAGATAGTTAGCTTCTAGCTCTTGTTTTCCTGCCTACTGGACCACATACCCCAGGGACAGGGACCGTGTGAATCTTGTTCCCCGTGAATCAGCACCAAAGCAGGATGCAAACCCAGAGCTCTGTGGCTCTGGCTGACCTGGCTTTGCAGTGCCCCTTGCAAACTTGCAAGTCTCACTGCAGTGAGCCTCTCGTAGCTACTGGCCCACCATCAGGAAGGCTTCGAGCTATCTCTCCAGAAGTAACTGGTAATAGCACTCCCTGGCTCTGTTTTGTCCCCAAAGATGTCTGCAAAGTAATTGAACATGATGATCCCCTTGGGTCGTCGGGGCAGGAAAAGGAGGAAGAAGTGAGTTTATCCAAGTGTCCTTGTAGATATTTAGCACCGAGTCTTCCTGTTCTTCCCCACCCATTCCATCAAGGGTTATAAGAATCCACTCTGTGGGGGATCTAGGTCATTGGAAATGAGTGGGTGAAAATCGGGGAGAAAATGCAAAGACATGACAACTTTTAGGGAAGTGAAAATAAAACCCTAATGTGGAAACAACTGAAAATAGACAGCGGGATGTCAGGCTGCATGCAAATCCAATGCTAATTACATGGAAATTGATGACTTCCACCTGCCTTCCTGGGACCCTTGGGGAGCCCCTGCTGCAGGCACCTTTCCTATGCCACACAGCAGTGTAGGGAACGCACACTCCGATGTCACCTCTGCCCACTCCACCCTCGTGAGAAGAGCTGAGGGGAAGGCTAGAAATACTAACAATAGATATTTGGTTTCTTTTTTGCAGACAAAAAGCTCTGGCATCCACGGGAGGAAGAAGCGTTCAAGCAGCATGTGACTGGTTGGTATGAAATAAATAAATCCAGAGAATAGCGTGTAATTAACTCTGAGTGTCTATGATGAGCTCGCGTGTGCAGTCTTTTTTCTAATGGACCCTTCCAGGAGGGGAAGAGGCAAACGTGACAGACCCATTTGTCAAGCCCTGCCCTGGCCCCAGGGCATATACATCTCCTTGGATCTGTTTAAAGGCTTTCGAAATCAGATGGAGGCTCACGTTATCTGAGGCCTGCCAGTCACCTCTAGATTCACTGGACGCCTGTAGATGCTAAGCTGGCCAATTTAGAAAAATGTCCTACTCATGTACCAGGATGTCATTCCCAAGGATGAGCCCACGGGCCACCCTCCTGGACCTTCCTTTCGCTTTGGAGTCACACGAGCTCCAGAGTAGACTGAGCTGAAGGAATTGGGTGTGTGCGAGGAAACTCCTGTGTGGGGAACGGATTTGGAGTTAACCCAAGGATGCTTCCTGGAGAGCAGCTTCGGGGTTTTTTTAGGGAGTTGTGGGATGAGGAGAACAGAAGCCTCTCCATCTGAGACTTGGTTGGGTGTGTAAGCTTCAAAGGGTGGATTTTGACTGCACAAATGGAAACCCTTCTCCGTGTGGTCCTGGAGAGGGATGGGCCTGCCTCTTCTCTTCCTCCTCGTCCATTGTTCGCCAGTGAGGCTTTCTTGTATCTCTCATCTCCCACAGGTTGTTCTCCCACGTCGGGGACCCCTTCCTGGATGACCCCCTGCCTCGGGAGTATGTTCTCTACCTCCGCCCAACCGGTCCATTAGCCCAGAAGCTCTCTGACTTCTGGCAGCAGTCCAAGCAGATCTGTGGGAAGAACAAGGCCCACAACATCTTCCCCCACATCACCCTCTGCCAGTTCTTCATGGTAAGCCACATCGCACACCCCTGTCTCCCCACCCCGCAACCCCTCAGTGTCCCAGACAGACCCTGGGCACCAGGAGTGAAGATCAGAGCTTTTCCAGAAGACTAAGATATTTAGGAGTTCCCAGCACTGGGTGGACCTCCCAGAGGTCAGTGTGGTCCCCAGAGAGGGCCTCAGTCTACTTCCACTCCCCTGGCATCGGCTGAGGCCCTGGAACATCTGGATTCAGTGCATCAGGAAAATAATATACTTCTAAAACCTGAAGGATAAGCCCAACCCTTGATGGGTGGAAATTTGCCTGTCAGCCATTTGTGTAGCTTCTTCATACATGTTTACTGTCTACTCACTCCACTCTTAGGGTAGGGATATCAGTGTGTGTGTGTGTGTGTGTGTGTGTGTTTGCACACGTAATCACCTCATCCTCCTCATCTTGTACTCTAGCCTGAAACTCACTAAGGAGTCTAGGCAGGCTGAACAGCCAGTGAGCGCCAGAGATGTCTCCAGTCTCACCGCCCTGATCCTGGAGTCACAAGTCCATGCTAACACACCCAGGGTTTTTCAGGTGGTTCCGGGCATTGAACTCACATCCTCATGCTAGTATGGTGTGTACTCCAAGTGAGCTTTATTCCTGTATTTTTATTTTTGAGACAGCGACTCATAGCCCAAGCCAGCTTGCTCTGTCACCGGGGATGACCTGAAACATTTACATTCCCAATCCTCCTGCCTCAGCCTCCCAAGTACTGTGATCACAGGCACGGGCCGCCATGCCTGGTCAACTCTCAGGGTGGGGAGCAGAAGGAACAGAGAGACTGGGGATCCAGATAACAGGCAGGAAAAGCCACTCCCTCTACATGAACATCACCATGTGAGGTCTTACTAGAGTTTCTAGAGACCGAAGAGATAACTTTCTCTTGCCACAGTTCCTCATCCACACCCTAGCTATCCATGGAAATGCCTATTTAGAGGCTAAATCAATCCTCCATAATATAAGATATGAAGCATTCGTCCCCTACTCTGCTCCTCCCAGTGATGGAGTTGGCTTACCCACGCGTGTTCCGCACAAAGCAGGATGGTAGCCTTTTAAAAAACAGTTTTCAAAAATACATTTTGCTTTGGGTTTTTTTCTTCTTCTTCTTCTGGATGTAATTCTCACTTCGTGTGTGTCTCAGGTAAATAACGTGTTCCTAACACCTTGTCTCTAGCAACCTCACTCTGAAAATTAAATCGATTATCACTTCCTCTTAGTCATCTGAGGATCTTGCAGGAAAGTGTTTAGGCTTTAGAGAAACACTCATCCTTCCTCCCAACTCTCCAAAGAGGGTAGGTGGATGATGTCACCACTCCCCAGCCTCGTTCTTTCTTCTTCCCAAGGATCATGGGAGTGGTGGTGAAGACAACAGTTGTCTGAGGAGCAACTGAAAGAGTGCTGGAGGCTGTGTTCCTGCTTCTTTGTTTGTTGGTTCCCCCATCCTCCCCACTCCTCCTCCTCCTCCTCCTCTTCCTCCTCCTCCTTTTCCTGGTCCTCCTTTGAATCTGAAGTATCTTCCTCTCACTACCTTATTCCCTAGTAACAGGGCCTCTAGCTGAACTGGAACCTCACTTTTTTGTAGGGGGCGGGCTGACAGGCTAAGTGAGCTGTTGGGTTTCAGCTACCTCATCCTTCCTGTGTTGGGCTTACAAACACCCACAGAATGGTTCATAACTGTCCATAACTACAGTTTCAGGGGACTCAACACAATATAATTCCTGAGTGCCGTGCCTGGAATTTAAACTCTGGTACTCATGCACCCAAAGCAAACACTCCCTCACACTGAGTCAACTCCTTATCCTGCCTTTTCAGCAGGGGCAGGGGCACAAGGCAGGGTCTCACGTATTCCAGGCTAACCTAGAGCTCAATGTAACCGAGGATGACCTTGAACTACTGACCTTCCTGCCTTCACTCCCAGTGCTGAGCTTGCAAGTGTGACCTCGCCACATCTGATTGATTTGTCCACACCCAATTTTACGTGGTGTCGGAGATGGAATCCTCTGCTTCTCGAATGCTGGTCAAGCAGTCTATCAACTTAGCTACATCCTCTGCTCCACCCTCTGGATTGTTTTTTTGTCTATAGGTGTATGTCTGTGCACTGCTTCCGTGCCTGACACACACAGAGGCCAGAGAAGGGTGTCGAGTCCCCTGGAACTGGAGTTATAGACAGCCGTGAACCATCATGTGGGTGCTGGGAACCAAGTGTGGGTCCTCGGCAAGGACAGCAAGTGTTCTTAACCACTGAGCCATCGAACTCCCCAGCCCCAAGAACTTACGTAATTGACAGATGCTGGTATCTGGTGTGACTGTTTGGTTTATGTAAGCATTATAGAATGCTGGCTGAGCCAATTCCTATACACACTGCCTATTGTCTCTGTCAGTTTGTGGTAAGAACTTGACCACCTACTACCTTCACCTTCTTGCTTGCTTTTGGGGCTGTCGATTGAGCACAGGGCCTCCAGCATGCTAAGAAAGGGCTCTAACCTGCACCCCATTCCCAGCCCCCAAAAATCCACCCTTTTAGCAAGAATACATCGAATGGCTTCTAGCTGTCGTTACCATACTGTCTTGTAGTTACTCTGAAATTCTGTTTCCTTTAACCAACGCCTCAACCCCAACCCTTGGTTTTTGTTTTCTGCTTAGCCAATCAGATGGCATTCTGGCAAGGTTTCCCAGGAACCACGACAGATTGAGGGTAGTGGGAAGAGGTGTCATGATGCATTCCTTAGTTTCATTTGCCCACTGGAGGGATAATCAGGGTCTAGATGATTGAGATCCCAAAGCTCTTCCCTCCCTCGTGGACACAAATGCTGGTTAAGTCATTGCATGATCAGCCCTGGCACTCTGGGGACGGCTGAGTGCCGAGGGGCTGCAGGCTTCTCTCTCTCTCCGGACTATAGTGAAGCCTGTTTTCCATCTCCAGTGCGAGGACAGCAAGGTGGACGCTCTGGGAGAAGCCCTGCAGACTACTGTCAGTCGATGGAGGTGTAAGTTCTCAGCCCCACTACCCCTGGAGCTGTACACCTCCTCCAACTTCATCGGGCTCTTTGTGAAGGAAGACAGCGCAGAGGTCCTCAAGAAGTTCGCGGCTGACTTCGCCGCAGAGGCTGCATCCAAAACCGGTAAACACCCACAGTTGTCAGTCCAGTCCCGGATCTCAATATCAGAGGTCGAAAGGACGGGGATGGGAAATAGTTATGGGACAGCCAACCTACAAAGAGGAGCTTATATATTTTGGCTCATAGTTCCACAGTTTTGAGCCAGTGGTGGTTGGCCCCGTAGCCTGTGGTAAGGCAGAACATCCTAGTGGGAGGACACAGAACAAACCTGCTCACCTCAAGGGGGCCAGGAAGTAGGAAGAGTGAGCACAAGAGACTGGGGTCCCAAGGTCCCCTTCAAAGTCACATCCCTGATAGCCTAACTTCATCCCAGTAGGGTCCACCTCTTAGAGAACCCACCTCTTCCCCATGGTACCACAGACTGGTGATCAAGTCTTCAACATTACGACATGTGGGGGACTTTTAAGATCAGAAGGTAACCTCTGCAGAGGAGAGGGCTGGAGACAGGCGGTGGAGGATCATGCAGAAGTGGATTCCTCTGGCAAAGAAGCACCCCACATCCCTTGTGAAAACGTTGCACCTCTTTGTTCTGCTGACCTGCCAAAGAGCTCGCCCATGCCTTGTTCCCTGACTCCAGGGACTCGGCTGTTCACACTAGACTGTAAACGCAGCCCTTTGTAGACTCCATCTCCTCTGGTGCAGATCTAAGAGAGCATCCTTCATCCTCTAAGCTCCCCCACTTAGGCCTGCTTTTATCTGGACCTGACCGTTCAGTGCAGAGCAGTGAAGCCACGTTAGAGTGAATCACAAAAATATTCACCAAGTTGAAGATGCTGAAATAAAGCCTCATGTAGCCCAGGCTGGCCTTAAAGTTATTTTGTAGCTAAAGCTGGGCCACAAACTTTTTTTTAAGATTTATTTATTTATTATATACAAGTACACTGTCTCTGTCTTCAGACACACCAGAAGAGGGCATCGGATCCCATTACAGATGGTTGTAAGCCACCATGTGGTTGCTGGGATTTGAACTCAGGACCTCTGGGAAGAGCAGTCAGTGCTCTTAACCACTGAGCCATCTCTCCAGCCTGGGCCAGGAACTTTTAATCTTCCTGTGATGGGCTCCTGAGTGCTGGGACTCCAGCTGTGTACCACCACATACGGCCTCCTCTGTTTCTGGGGACAGAATCCAGGGTTTCATGCTTGCTGTCCCAGTGCTGAGCTAAATTCCTAGCCCCTGAATCCCAGTGCTAAATGAAAGACTAGGGGATACCCACAGCTCTCCAGCCATACATTTAGGGGTGGCCAAAGACCGGAAGACCTGATCTAAGCCACACAGTTTACTTCGTTGTCTCCTAACCGTCAGTGGTTATCTTACAGGGTGTCTGTCTTCACTGATGTTTGTCTTGTGTGTGGGGTGATCCTTCTGAGAAGCCCCAGCATAGAGCTTAGCCCAAATCGCTGCTGTGTGGGCTCTCAAAAGAACTGTGGGCCCTGAAGAGACTCCCCGTGGTTTGGAGAGGGGGTCTTCTTAGATTGCATTTCTCTCTTTCAGCCAGGGACCAGCCACGGGTTTATCAACAGAGAACAGAAACGGTTCAGAGAGATAGAATAACAGGGAAAAATCACCTCTCTTCTTATCCATTGCTCTTAAGGAGTTTAGTCCCACTAAATATTGTCAGCCCACTAAATCACTACAAGAACCAAACAAAGCCTCAAATCCTTTACGCATCAGGAAAGCAGGACTGTGACCGGTTCTTAAAGTGCAGATGGAATGAGAGACAATCAAAGACCTGCTTTCCTGAGTGGGGATGGGAGACTGCCAGTCTCCAAGAATCTACAGTTACTAAGAACTTGGCGGCTTCATGGCTCTGTCCCTGTGGTGCCCCCTGGTGGTGATCTCCAGAATTGCATGACCCCGACTTCTCTGGTCTAGCTTTGTGGAAAGTAGGTCATTATGTCTTTGCCCTAGAACTCATGCCTGTGTGTAGTCTAGAATTACTGGTTCACCCAGATTCCTTCGACAAGTATCTTTAGTGTTGTTCTTCTTTCTGGGTGGCTCGATAAGGCTCACCCGCGAGCATTCATTTCATCAGCAAGTACTGAAGGCCGAGAGTATAGCTAGATAGGAACAGCCGCAAACACCTGTCTCGTGGACTCACTCCACAGACACGCTCTGCGGTATAATGGGAAAAAGGGCTAAAATCCAAAAGACCGGCTTCCTGCTCTATCTGACCCGCTAATTCTGTAAGACTTGACTAGCTACCTTAATTTCTTCTTGGTTCTTTCCTGGGAAGTAGACAGTTCTTCCGAATGTCACATACAAAGGGGAACTAAAGCTCATACCTCGTGTTGGTAGGTTTGTTCTGCTTTATTTTTGTCACCCTGAGAGGACATTTGCCAATGCGTAGCATGATTTTTGGGTTATGCCTTGGGCGCTGCTGCCATCCAGGGGATAGAGGCAGGGGGCTGTTACTTAATACTCTGTAACATCCAGAACAGACCTACAAGTAACTATTCACAAGCGTGTTGTTGGGAAAGCCTGTGAGGCTGCGAGGTCTCCCCCAGCCCCCTCTTTTCCACCGCACTCCCAGAATCCAGGAAATCCGATCCCAGATGAAGACAACCGCTCCAGCGGTCACAGCCACAAAACCCGCTTTGTGTTTCTGTATCAATCACATTGGCCCTTTAGGTCTCCTTTTCTTCGTCTGAATGGAGGGGCTGGGGATGAGCCCCTGGACTTGTCAGGAGGAGTCAGCCAAAAAGATTAACCCGAGCCCATCCTCAGCTCCTGCTGAAAAGCCATCTGTCGTGGTTTTTTATCTCTGGAACAGTGGGTTGATTGGGGCCTGGGATCCACCCCTTTGATTCTGCTGCTGCCTCTCCTAGGAACTGGCTTCTTTGTTATATGGGGAACAGGACACCTTTCTGGGCCCTTTTTTCTATCTCTCTTATTGTTGTGATTTCTTTTTTCTAATCCCCGAATGCTCCCTTCCTTTTTCCAGAAGTGCACGTGGAGCCTCATAAGAAGCAGCTGCACGTGACACTGGCCTACCACTTCCAAGCCAGCCACCTACCCACCCTAGAGAAACTCGCCCAGAACATCGATGTCAAGCTAGGGTGTGACTGGGTGGCCACCATATTCTCTCGGGATATCCGATTTGCTAATCATGAGGTAATGCTTCCTGGCAGCCCTGCATACTCCCAGGCAAAATCCAGGGATATTTGATAATATGCTCACATTTAGAGTATGCAGGGTACCGTCAGGCATGCAGAACTTTTTAAATTTTGTGCTCAAGGAGTTTTTAAGGGCCAATAAGGTGACTCGGTGGGTGATGGCGATTGCTGCCAAGCCTGAGGACCTGAGCTCAATTCCTGGAACCCACATGTTAGAAGGAGAGAAGGAAATCTTACAGGTTGTCTTCTGACCTCCCTGTGCATGTGTGTATGTGCACACGCATGCATGCGCGCGCGCGCGCACACACACACACACACACACACACAGAGAGAGAGAGAGAACACATTTATGAGAAAGGAGCTTTGAATCCAGCAAGGGAGAAGGACAGAAATGTAAAAAGAAATCTTGCCTGGTCCCTTTGAGAGGTTGTAAACTCTACAACAGAATGTGTGAGTGGGCATAACTGAATCCTACTATGGAAAAATGGCTCTAAGTGTTAGCATCCTTCTTTGGATGTAGTCAGCAAGGCTTTCCCGTCAATCACGTGTCTCTCAGAAGGACCATGTTAATCTTTTTTATCTGAAAGAAGACTCTCAGAGGTTAACTATCTGCTCTGAAGCGGCCCGTACAGTTGAAGCCACAGGAAGCAGAGCCTCAGTCTTTTGATCAACAAAGTCAGGTGATCCGTGTCTAAGGAAAGACCACATACCGTCCTTGCTGTATCTGCTATTCCCTTTTCTCTCACAATTTCAGCTATCAGAAGCTACTATTTCACAAGTAGGGCTAGGGAGATAGGGAGATGGCCCAGTGGAGGGGTATCTTGCTGTGGAGGAGTGCTTGCTGTGCAAACATGAAGACCTGAATTCAAATCTCCGGCACTCACAAAAGCCCATGTTACCTCAGTATTGAGAGGCTGGCAGACGAATCTTTTTTTTTTTTTTTTTTGGTTCTTTTTTTTTTCGGAGCTGGGGACCGAACCCAGGGCCTTGTGCTTCCTAGGCAAGCGCTCTACCACTGAGCTAAATCCCCAACCCCCGGCAGACGAATCTTAAGAGCTGGCCTAGGTTTATGGTGAGCTTTGGGGTCAGGGAAAGACCCTGTCTCAAGGGAACAAAGCGGCGACACCCAACCTCATTCTCTGGGCTCCATATGTGCACACCCAGGGCCACAAACACGTGGGGGCAGGTACTTGTTACAATTCATGCATGCATAAACTACATACACAGTACACACACGCACAAATTCATGGCTTTTCGATAACTTCCTTACAGCATATCGTTAGAACTTCTCTATTTTATTTTCGGTTTTGTTCTCAATCTATAAATTAAATTTGGCCATAGCTATTAACAGAAAAATACATAGAATATATACACTTAACGCAGCATAGAGAGTGTGCTTGGCACTATCTACAATTTCAGGCCTACCTCCTGGGTTTTGGAATGAACCCCAGGGCTAGTGGATAACTACTATAGTTAGATGAAAACCTGCCTTTTAGTTTAATTAATTTATTAAGCAATAGTTACATGTTTCCCAATTGTTCAACTACACCAGAAGGTTTTTATTGCTATTGCTGTTGTTAGCCCATGACCTTTTGACAATTCTTTTGTACTTTCCAAACATGTTAAAAATAAACAAGAAACAGGGGCAGACAGAACAGAACGTCTTGCTGACCCCAGGTAAGCTCGTTTGAGAAATGTTAAGAACCAGTCTAGGAGCCAAAGTTTCGAGGTGAGGTATGGCACTTTGGGAGTGGTGAGGTCAGGCCTTGCCTGACTTTCCTGATGAGAGCATTTGTCAGTCATTGACGCTGATTCCTCCTGAGACAGACTAAGCAGGCTCCATCTGATCATAGAAGGTTGGCATCTGCTAGAATTACCAAGAAGATCCTTAAGGTTACTAGAGAGAAATGTGGTAGCCGGACTCTTTTTCCAAGGACAAAGGCAGAATGAAAGGTCAGGGTTGACTGTGCACCGGCCTACAGAGAAGTCACTTTTGCAAGAGGAGAAGGTGGTGTGGAATTTTACAGGGTTTGTCTTCTAAGGAACACTGCCCTCCGGTTAACTCCAAGGGTAACTGCTTTTCTGTGTGACCCACATTCTGCTCGTCTGTGCAGAAGGAAAGAGGCTGCAAATGCCCACGTGAATTATTCTAAAAATAACGTGGCCCCCTTTATCTCTTATTTGTGAAGGCTCAATTATTACAGCCTCTTCTGATAAGACATCCACTGCCCTGCAAGCTTCTCTCTCTAGTCATTTGGTCTTCTGGAGTCCCTTGGGTGTGTGATGTTCCCACCCTCCTCCTCCTCCTTCATTCTGTCCCCAGGAGGAAGACAGAATAGAAATCAACAATTTCTCAAATTCCCAGGCTAGGAATGGAGCTCAGTTTGTAGAGTGCTTGCCCGGACTCCAGGAATCCCCTGGGTTTGAGTTCCATCCCCACATAAAACTAGATATAGTGGGACACACCTGTAATCCCAGATCCAGGAGGGTTAGAAATTCAAGGTTATCCTCAGCTACACAGTGAGTTCAAGGCCAGCCTGGGCTTGTCTGAATAAAACAAAGCAAACAACAACAGCAACAAAAAGCCTAACCAACCAACAGAAAAGCAAGCAAGCAAACACACACACACACACACACACACACACACACACACATTCACACACATACACACATGCATACACGCACACACATACACACACACATACACACACATACATACATACACACGCACACACATGCACACACATATATATACACACGCACACACATGCACACACACATTCACACACATACACACATGCATACACACACATGCATACACGCACACACATACACACACATACACATGCACACGCATACACATACACACATACACACACATACACACACATACATACACACGCACACACACACATGCACACACACACATACACTCGCATGCACACACACAGACACACATACAGGCTGAGGAGATGGCTCAGTGCAAGCCTGAAGGCCAGAATTCAATGCTCCAGAACTCACATCAGGAAACCAAAAGTGTTGTGCATGTGCGTGTACCTGTAATGTCAGTGAGGGCGGGGGTGGCAGAGACAGAAGGATCCCTGGAAGTTCCAGGTTCAGTGAGAGTCCTTGTCTCAAAAAATAAAGCAGAAGGGTAATGGAGAGATAGCTCAGCAATTACGAGTACTTGAGGACCCAAATTCAGTTCCCAGAACTCATGCCAGAGGCTCACAACTGCCTCTAAAGGAGATATCATGGCTCCTTCTGGCTTCCAAGGACACCTGCACACATGGTACAGACACACACACACACACACACACACACACACACACACACACACTTAAAATGAAGTAGAAGGTTTAAAAACTCAACACTGACCTCTCACCTACACACACTTAACAAGTGTACACATGTGTATATATTGTTTTCAGTTCTTAGTTTTCTCTAAGGTTGAGGTGTTTCCTAGATTATTGCCAAGTGTATGAAGGATGTGTGGAAGTGGACATGGAGGATGTGTGGAGGCGGATGTGATATAGAGGATATGTGAAGTGGATATGGAGGATATATGGACGTGGATATGATATGGAGGATGTGTGAAGTGGATATGATATGGAGGATGTGTGAAGTAGATATGATATGGAGGGTGTGTGAAGTTTCTATGATATGGAGGGTGTGTGGAGGTGGATATGATATAGAGGATGTATAGAAGTGGATATGATATGGAGGATGTGTGGAAGCGGATGTGGAGGATGTGTGGAAGCGGTTACCATAACAGCTGTCTTGGGGCAAATCACACACCCTCAGCTCCCCTTCAGTCAGCTGCCTTTGTGTTTTGTCTCTGATATAATGAGGAAGAAAGAGACAACTAAGTTTGACCCAAGATTTTTTTGCAATATTATTTTTATTGTATGTGTATGGGTGTTTTGCCTGCATGTATTTTGCCAAGTGTATGAAGGATGTGTGTGCACAGTGCTTACAGAGGGCTGAAGAGGGCTCTCCCAGAATTGGAGTTACAGAAGGTCGTGAGTGCTAGGAGCTGAAGCCAGGTCTTCAGGTAGAGTAGCCAGTGCTCTTAACTGCTGTGTCCCCTCTCACGAATTCTTAGAAACAGACCCTAAACAAGACAAAAGTCTTATGGTCTGTTTCTAAGAATCAGCATGATGTAGGGCAAGTGAGGCCTGGGTCTGGTGTCTCTCAGACTTGGTCAAGATTTTTGTTATCTACTTTTGGGAAACAGAAAGAAACAGAACACTTGGGTCTGGATTGTTGTTTGTATGTTTACTGGTGCTGGCGACTGCACCCAGAGCCACGTGAGCGTGCATTCCACCACCACCAGCACCACCAACACCCCCCGGCCTCCGGTTATAATGTTAGATTTGCTGAACTCCTCTGAATTTTTAGGTTATACAATCAATCCAAGTTATTTACTGTCCCTCTGCCACATGCCTAGGGTATTTTGTCTCCAATCTTACTTTTTTTTTTTCAGAGCTGGGGACTGAACCCAGGGTCTTGCGCTTGCTAGGCAAGCGCTCTACCACTGAGCTAAATCCCCAGCCCCTGTCTCCAATCTTCCTTAAGCCCTGATGTTCTCAGGGATGTCTGAGATGGCAGGCTCAGCTTTTCTCGTTCTGCTGTTTTCAGTTTTTAGTTTTTCGAGACAGGGTTTCTCTTGGCTGTCCTAGAACTCACTCTGTAGACCAGGCTGGCTTTGAACTCAGAACTCAGAGATCCGCTTGCCTCCGCTGGGGTTAAAGGTTTGTGCCACCACCACCCAGCAGGTTAGGGTTAGGGTTAGTGTCAACTCACCTCTAAGTTCAGGGACAGGAGGACTTCTGAGTTGCTCTGAGTTCTTCAAAGGGAAGGCTGCACTGCCAGGACAGAGATACAGTAAACCAAAAATATGCTCTGCTCAAGAGCTGGGCCGAGTTTGACGATGCCCTGTACCAGGAAAAGTGGCGCTATCTTTCCCTGTATCACCACGTGCCCACCCAGAACTGAGCTTAAAAGAGATTTTTAGTGAGCAATTTTGTCTTTTGAAACAGTTTTTTTTTTAAAAAAAAACAATTCATCAGAGTATTTGGCTTGCATGAAGATCAGAGAGGGACAGGGAGTGAGAAAGGCGATCAGAGGACAAACAGACAAGCAACTGAAAGATGATTGAAGAATTAAAAACAGAAGCAAGGACCCTAATTAGAAAGCCACGGAGACAAAAATATGCATTATCAACTCTGTCCTCTTGAGGGAAACCACATTTTCCCGGCTTTTTCCCTTGGAGACTTCCAGAAGAAAATGGTTTATTTGGTTTGGTTTGGTGTTTTATTTTGAAATAAGAACTTGATCTGTAGCTCAGGTTTGCCTAGACTCACTTATATAGACCAGGCTAGCCTCAAGGTAATCCTCCATCTCAGCTTCCCCAGGGCTGAGATTTCAGCCGTGTCCCTCATACAGCAGAGCTGTTTTGGTGACTCACAGTAGCATCAGCCATCTGGCTCCTTCAATGCAACCAACACTGGCCTTAGGCCTCAGGATCAGGAACCTGGGCCACTAGAAGAACCTATACCCCTGCAAGACTCTGTCCTCTGCATGTCCTTAGAGCATCACACTTAACCTTTATAGTCTAGGCATTGATGGAGACCAAAGCTGAGAACTCTGAAGATGGGAGTCAGATTATAGAGCCTGTCTGTCACTTCCAGACTTTAGGGAAAAGCCTTCTCCACCTTTCTGGCTGTCTGGAAATTATAGGCTATAATTTCCTTCCTATGAGGTCTCTTGCTGGTGATAAAAAATGTAAAATGAATGGCTATGTTTTTTTTTAAATGTCTGGGATTATGATGCTTATATACACCAAGAGAAGAGGCACCACCCCCTTCGAGTAGGATACATCGGCCACATGGCCTGGCCTCGTGGCTGCCCTGGGGCAGCCTTTTCTGAGCTCATAGAGCAGACATGTGGCCTCCGTCTGCTCTTGGGTGGAAGCTGGTTTCTCTCTGGTTACACACACGGCTCTGTAGGAGAGACAGCTTCAGTCTTCAGGGTCTTCGTGACAATTGTAGGCTTGAAGGAAGCCTTATAGGAATGGACTGCTTTGCTTCATCAGCTGAGCCACAGAGGAAGGGCCATCCTTCCTGAGCAGACCGGCGCACTGGCTGCTCTTACAGGAGACCTGGGTTTGGTTCCCAGTACCCATGTGTCAGCTCACAATGTTCTGTAACACAGTTCCAAGGAGTCTGATGCTCTCTTCTGTTCTCCGAGGGCTCCTGTATACACAGACATCACACACATGCACATACACGCACACACACACACACACACACACACACACACAGAGAGAGAGAGAGAGAGAGAGAGAGAGAGAGAGAGAGAGAGAGAGAGAGAGAGATCCTTTATTCCCAGTAGAAGTGACTCCCCCTCGGCCTGTCTGTGAGCCTGTGTAGAAGATGACTTTCCTCCAACAATCCCCATCTACCTAGTACTTGCCACAGCCGACGGGGCAGGAGAAGTAAAATCTGAATGTCCAGCAGTTGCCCAGAGGAACTTTCCAGCTCTCTGTGAGTTCCTGAAACCCGCTTCTGAGTCCTGACAGGAAGTGAAAGCATGGCGGCTGTAGGTCTGGAAGGTTCTAGAGCACCAGGCACCTACCCATGAAACCCTGGTGAGAGAAGTGCCTTCTGATCAGAAGCCATGTCTGCCCAGAGCCTGTGACCCCAGGGACTCCTATATGCAGTGTATTTGTCACCGTGTATATAGAGTACTGTCTAGGACCTCGGGTTCAAAAAAGAATGGTAGGTGGGTCTGGTCTCATAGTCTTCTCCTTTTTTGCAGACGTTACAGGTGATCTACCCCTATTCACCTCAGAATGATGACGAATTGGAGTTGGTCCCAGGGGACTTCATCTTCATGTCTCCTATGGAACAGACCAGCACCAGTGAGGGCTGGATTTATGGCACCTCGCTGACCACTGGCTGCTCTGGGCTGCTCCCCGAGAACTACATTACCAAGGCTGATGAGTGTAGCACCTGGATCTTCCATGGGTAGGTAAACCCGCTCTCCCTTCCCATGCAGTCACTGCCTATCTGGGCTGCTGGCGGGGAGCCAGCCTAGGGCTGCTGTCCATCTCTGGCTAGAGGGCAGCAGAATCCAGTGCTGAGTGTGCATTGCCCTGTGACTTCCGTGATCTCAGCTTGTGGGAAGCGAACAGGGACATGATGCCTCACATTCTTTATTAAGGTGACACTCACCTGCCTCTCACTGCTCTGTTGTCCTTAGCCCATACTGGGGTCCAATTTCCAGAATGGTGTGTGACCAGCTTTGCCCCACATAGGGAGGAATAGGGACACAAAGTGCCTTCCTCCTTCCCAATCCAAGTGGCTCCAGTCCAGCCCCAGGTTTCACATGCTTTCTACCTTCTTTCTTCCATATGGCAATGTGGCTGAGAGGTAGAAGACCCGAACATCACTGCATTATTTGCCTACCATGGTAGTGCCTGTCTTAAGGGATCAGAACGGGTGATTCCCGCAAGTATTTTCTCCTGGAGGGAACAGATCAAAGAAGGTCCCCTGCTTGTGAGCCCAAGACAAACCACACACTCAGGCTAGGAAAGGACATTCTCTTCCTTCCTCTGCCTTATGTGACGCCCCTCCCCAGCCCACAGGCATCCAGATGTCTCATGCCCACAAACATCTGGTTTGTAGAAATGTTTCTGGAGCTGAGACTATAGAAGTCGAGTTTCTGCAGTCACCATTTTATCCCATAAAGATACATAAGGGCTGGGGTTGGGGATTTAACTCAGTGGTAGAGCGCTTGCCTAGCAACCGCAAGGCCCTGGGTTCGGTCCCCAGCTCCAAAAAAAAAGAAAAAGAAAAAAAAAGATACATAAGGGCTGATAGAGACCGAGTTGGTGAAATGTGGCTGCTCACGCCAGTAATTCCAGTGCTGAGAAAGTAGAGACAGGGTGTGGAGGGGTCAGCCAGTCTAACCTACTTGGTGAGTCTGAAGACAGTGCCTTAAAAAGAAGAAGAAAGGTGAAAGGCTACTAACGTAGGAAAGGCACTTGCCGTAGAGCCTGATGACCCAAGTCCAAACTGTAGGGCACACATGGTGGAAGGTAAACCCAGTCCACTACATACATACACACATACACTGCAACATGCACACAGACTCAAAGATGGATGGATGGATGGATGGATGGATGGATGGATGGATGGATGGATGGGTGAGCTCAGATCCTAGCACCTATAAGGTGGCTCACAAACAGCTGTAACTCCAGCTCTGAAAGATCTGATGCCCCCCTCTCGCCCCCAAGGCCCCCACATATATACTCACACAGATGTATATACACACATAAATAAAAAAATAAATACATTTTTAAGAAAGATACACTAAGGAACTCATGGTTGTCTTCTGTCCAACCCCTACCAACACACACACACACACACACACGTACAATACAGTCATGCATCATCTGTGGCATTTGGGTCAGGGTTGGCCCTTGTGCATTGTAATGGTCCCTTAAGTTGTGTCACAGCACCCTAGCAGCTTAGTCTAAGCTCACTCTGATGCTCTTCAGACAAGCCACCAGTGGTTGGCTCCTTGGAACATCGCCCCCGAGAGTAGCTCATGCATAGGCTGAGATGATGCTTAATGAAGCACAGTTCATGAGTGGTGATTTTAGCAGTGGCTGTGTGTGGGGGCAGGGTACACACATAGAGTTCCACCGGCCCCTGTGAGACCCACCATCTAGACCTCCTCCCTGAACTAGGATTCAGACTCCATCGGGTGGGGGTGGGTGGGGAGAGGAGGGACAACTAACCTCACCCAGGCCACCATGGAAAGCCTATGTGTCACCTCCCCCAGGGCACCGCAGAAGGTCTGTATGTCATCTCCTTTTACTTTGAAGATAACTGTTGATGTTATTTCTTGGGAGCTTTGTTTGAAATTAAATTCTCAGGTGCAGGGGCTAGGCATTGAGACTCTGACTAAGAAGATGAGTTTCAGTTCAGTTATATTCAAATCCCACCTCTCATATACCAGCAGTGCAAACCTCACCCAAGTTGAATTACTACTCTGGGCCACCGTAAAAGAGCTAATCATTGCACACACAGTACAAACTGTGGTAGTGACCACAGTGAAGACCTCCTCCCTGAACTAGATCTATGGTGGCTGGACAGCAGTACCGTCTACAGAATACCCGTTAGTGCTTTTGCTTATTCTTTGATTGCTTGTGTTTACCGGACCTCGTTAAGCTAAATGTCTCTTCCATAAAAATGGCCTGACCAGTGAGCTAAACATTACTCCTTAGTCCCAGAGGTAGGAATGACACACAGAGGCATAGCTCAGGCCCACTGTGAGAGAAGCCTTCTCGTGCCTAACCAAAGGTGGGCAGTCATGGGGAGACACGGGAGCTGTCTGGCTTGATGCTGACCAGCTCCGAGGAAAGTTCTAGAGAGGGTTCAGACAGTGTACAGGGACATAGGAGGACAGTTGGCTTTTATGCCTCTCCCCACCCAGTGCTCCGTTGTCTTCTGAATACCTAGGAAAATGGTTTCTTTCTCACCGCTCTTCCTGGTGGTCATTTGTTTCTGAGTGTCCCTAAGTCCCTTCTGGGTGATGCTGACCCCTTGTCCTCTAGAGTAGGGTGACCTGCTGACCGTCACACAGGCCTAGCATGTTCTAGGCAGGAGCCTGAGTTTTCCTGCTCCCTGAGAAGGAGATCTCCATGTCAGGCCCACTTCTTCTCCACCCTGGTCTGACATTTCCCCCCAGGCCACTCAGGGGGAGCCGGGCCTTTTGATTCTAGTGTCATTGAAGATGGGAAGGAAGCTGCCATTTCCCCTCACCAAGGGAACTGGAGAGAGGAAAGGCCCCATCATTTTCTTCCCAGCTGTGATACAATAAAGAACTGACAGACGTGGGCATGGGAGATATCAGCATGATTCCAGACAGCTAGACATTGGAGGCCCGGAGCTTTGATGAGCCAGACAGGAAAACCAAAGTTCCTTCGGTCGTGTGCCATTCGGGAGGTTCTCTGCTTAAAATAAAGGAGAACAGCTGGTCTATTAGCTGGGTGTGAGTGGCTCAGCTTTCCTTGGGCTACAGTTACTTAAATTTACCCATAACAGGTTTAATTAGGCTGCATATCATACTAAAGAGACACGGCTCTCTTGAGCTACAGGCTCCTGGTTCTACCTCATAGGCTCTGAACAATGATCTACGAGGAGCAGGTCACAGCACAGGGGCTCCTGGTGCATCTGATGTGCACAGGGCTGCAGATCTCTTTTCCAGGGTCTGACACCTCTGCCTGAATATGTAGTCAGGCTGAGGACAGAGCTCCCTGGCAGAGTGCTTGCCGAGCATGCATGCCAGAAGCTCTGGGTTTGATCTTCAGTATCATAGAGACTCCATGGGGTGGCACACACCCATTATCCCAACACTCAGGAAGTGGGCACAGGGTGACCAGGTGTCTGAAGCCAGCCTTGGCTGTATGGGGAGTCGGAAGCCAGGCTAGACTCTATGAAACCCTGTCTCAGATGAAAGCTAAAATCAGCCTATCATTTGTAGAGAGAACACAGGGACAAACGTGTCCATAGTAATAAAACCATATGGTTTATTGAGAAGAAAAAAGCAAACCAAAACCCAAGCAACTCCTGACCTCTGACCTGACCGCGCCACTCGACCGTATTTACCCGCAGGACCTGAAGGCGACATACAGTGATGTTTATTAAAGGGCTGTTCACAGTAGCTAAGTCACGAACTAGATGTAAGCGGAGGAACGAGTAAAGAACACGTGGTGAATATATGCAGTGGAATTTGAATTAGCAAAAACAAAAAAAAAAATGTCATAAGTGACCTAAGTCAGACTCAGGGAGACAAATACTTTTTTCTCTTGCCAGTCATAAATTTTATGTAGGTACATAAAAGCACACACGTGTACATACAGATGTACACGTGACATGGATGTAGAAGTGAAACTGTTTAAAGGAGGTTGGGGACTGTCTCAGTTAGGGTTTTACTGCTGTGAACAGACACCATGACCAAGGCAGCTCTTATAAGGACAACATTTAATTGGGGTTGTTTACAAGTTCAGAGGTTCAGTCTTATTAAGGAGGGAGTGTGGCAGCATCCAGGCAGGCATGGTGCAGGAGGACCTGAGAGTTCTACACCTTCGTCTGAAGACTGCTAGAAGACTGACTTCCAGACAGCCAGGATGAGGGTCTTAAAGTCCACACCCACCGTGACACACCTCCAAATAGTGCCACTCCCTGGGCCAAACATATTCCAACCACTATAGGGACTAATGGGAGAGGCATGTGAGGGCAGAGGGAGTAAAGGGAGAAAATGTGACCAACGTACATTGTGAACTATTTTGGAAAAAGGTATCTGTGTCCCCCTCCCCTTCCCCAACCACCAGACAGGGGTCTCTGTGTAGTCCTGGCCGTCCTGGAACTCACAGTGTAAAGCAGGCTGACTTCACACACAGAGTTCTGCCTACCAGAGTATTAACTGTGTCACCTCGCCCAACACCAGAGTACTTGCATAGCAACGGCCTCATGAAACTCAGTACTGTGTACACTGAGTATGTGTCAACAAAACTGGCTGTGGGTAATTTCTTTTTTAAAAACCAGTTGGCTTACTGATTTTAGAAAAGATGAAAACGTTCAAAAGGAAAGTTGTAATAAGCATACAGTGTTAAAGGTGGATATTGACTGCAGAGTGGGTCCTTGTTCACTTGCCCAGATTGTCGGGTCTAGAGATGTAAAAACGCAGACTTGGTAGGGCACACTGGGCCTTTCCGAGAGCAAGAAAGTAAAGATTCAAATACTTCCCTTTGAGACTGCCCAGTGACCCAGGAGATCTTTGTTAGTGCTGCCCAACAACCATATTTAAATAGTGGCTCTCATTACATGAAGGGCTGGGAAAGTCTTCTGTGTGTGTGGATTGCAGGGTGGAATATTTGCCTAGCTCTGCTCCAGGCCCGATCCCCTCCTGGCCCCGGTAGTTACAGTGGCATAGTCAGAAATCAGTTTTCATGGTTCACAGCTCCAAACATCCAGCAAGCGTCAGATCCTCTGAAATAACCCAGTCTCTAATCATCTGCTTGGCGTTGCCATGAAGGCCAGTACAGTGCAGGAGACTGACAAGGTCCGGGTTAAAGGATAAGGGTCATGCTCCTGAGAACCTCAGGGCCACAGGCAAGGCATGCTGGGAACACATTTCCACTCGCATTCCTCAGATGGAAATAGCCACTGGAAAGATTAAAGGCGACGGGAACTGTTTATTTCCCCGCAGCAGCGACAGAAAGAGCTGGAACAGTGCTACATAATTGATACCTCATTATTCTTTAACATGTCTCTGCTGCCAACCCCGCGTGCAGCGTTCTAATAAGCCTAGAATCACTGGACCCCATCCCTGCCCACAGGCACGGGTGCATCTGTTCTCAGCTCTGAGAACTGTCTGCCCTTGTTTATTAACGGCGTGAGACTTCAGTGAAAAAACAACAACATGTTCTTGCCTGGGGATGGGGTGCTTCCTACTTAAATCCCCAAACACGCATGACCAGACGGTGCTTTGGGCTAATTCCCATACTCCTGCGTCGCTTCAGCATGAGCAACTGTTGACTCCTGTCCGGAGCACTTAACCCTTTCCTCCCCTCTGCAGTTCCTGTTCTATCTTGAATACGGTATCATCCAGCGCACTCGCATTTGGCGATGGGGCGTTAGAGAGGCGGCAGTATGAGGATCAAGGACTTGGGGAGACTACACCCCTCACTATCATTTGTCAGCCCATGCAGGTAAGGCCAACCATGGGGGTCACATCCCTGAATCTAATCCTGATGGTTTTGTTTGTTTTGCTTTGCTTTTCGAGACAGGGTTTCTTTGTATAGTCCTGCCTGTCCTGGAACTCACTTGGTAGACCGGGCTGGCCTCTAACTTAGATATCCTCCTGCCTCTGCCTCCCGAGTACTGAGATTAAAGGCAAATGCCACTACCATCCAGCCAATCGGGATGCTTTGAGGACCATCCTCAGCGTTGACCCTGCTTCTTCCAAAGGATCTCTAATGAGAGGGGAGTGCACAAGATCATAAAGACACAACAAGGGGTTGGGGATTTAGCTCAGTGGTAGAGCGCTTGCCTAGGAAGCGCAAGGCCCTGGGTTCAATCCCCAGCTCCGAAAAAAAGAACCAAAAAAAAAAAAAAAAAAAGACACAACAATCCAAAACTACGAAGAGATAGGTATGCGGTACTAACTGTAGATATTGCCGTGTGAATTTGAGCTTGGAAGCAAGGGCATCCCAAAGAAGAGGCCGTCTCTCTTTCTACTTGGATTAGTAGAGTGAGGTTCTTAGCATAGTGATGGGAATTGAACTCAGGACCTCTGGAAGAGCAGTCAGTGCTCTTAACCGCTGAGCCACCTCTCCAGCCATGCAATTCCCTTGGCATAGTGAGAATTCAGTATACTGGTGACATTTTGGGGACAGGCTGGAGAAGGGAGTAGGAGTCATCAAGCAGAACTGAGACAAACTGAAATTTCAACATATGAAGGATTGAAAGGGGGGGTGAGCTTTGTCTGGAGCCCAGGGTTTGCATTAAGCAACATCAGAAGAGCAGGTGGCATAGTTCCCAGTGCCAATCCACACATTAGCCCTGGCAAAGCAACAGGAAGCCAATGGAAGAGTGTTGGCCCGCCATGACCCAGCAACCTGAGGCAACTGGGACGATCCGGCGCATCAGCAAGAAGGACGTGGAGACATCCATGCACTTCCACTAGCAGCTGTGGAAACCAGTACTTGGCTCAACTTGTCTGAGTCACCATATGTAGCGCAGCGAGCGGTACCCCCCCATACCCCGAACCCCCAGGACCATTCTGGAATGCCAATTCCAACGAATGGATGGAATGCATATGCCAACATGTATGCAGCCCAGATCGCAGCACACGTGATGATTAGAATATGCAAAGTCTGGCTACAGAGGTGGCTCAGCAGTTGAGAGCACTGACTGTTCTTCTGGAGGTCCTGAGTTCAATTCCCAGGCCCCCACATGCTGCCTTATAACTGTTAATTCTGTGAGCACTGCAGGCACATGAGTAACAAATAGTGCAATTGTAGATAAAAAGAGCACGCAAAGCAGAAGGCTGAAAGTAAAATAGGCACAAGGCAGACACGTGTGTGACGGTAACATTCCTCCCTCCTGGAAAGAGCTGATGATGCATCTCTTTGGAGGAAACGGCTGTCTCTCTAGGTGTCTGTCTCTACATTAACGGCTGGCTTGACCCGTGAACTGTACCTTATGTAACACTCCTGTTGCGGTAAAGGGAAGCAAAGAGCATAGGTTTTACATAATCCCTCATACTTCAGAGCACCCACAGATACCTCATGGGAGCCCGAGAGTAACTTGTGAGGTCTGGGGGATGAGTCTCACTTCACACGCAGGCCAGACTAACGTCATGGCTGTCAGGGAGATCGTCAGGAGTTTTCCTTGAGTTCGGCTCTCTGGGCAGGCACACGGGGCCATCTGTGATGCCTCGAGTCTCCTTACTCTTGGCCTTACGTCCTCTGTAGCCCCTGAGAGTCAACAGCCAGCCTGGGCCCCAGAAGCGATGCCTCTTTGTCTGTCGGCACGGGGAGAGGATGGACGTTGTGTTTGGGAAGTACTGGCTATCCCAATGTTTCGATGCCAAAGGTGAGTCTCTCCGTTTATCCGCTCTGACTCTCTGTCGTTTCGCTTACCCACAGTTAACCATTAACGGTCTAAGCCTAGTAAGTGGGAAAGTCCAAAATGAGCTGTCTCAGGGTCTCTATTGCTGCCACAAAACACCATGACCAAAAAGCAAGTTGGGGAGGAAGGGGTTAATTAATCTTACAGCTCCATCATTGAGCCCAGGGCAGGGACTCAAACAGGGCAGGGACTCAAACAGGGCAGGACCCTAGAGGCAGGAGGTAGTGCAGAAGCCATGGAGAGGAACTGCTTACTGGCTTGCTCAGCCTGTTTTCTTACAAAAGTCAGGACCTCCGCCCAGGGATGGTGCCACGCACAGTGGGAAGGGCCCTCCCACATCAATCGGTAATTAGGAAATGCTCTACAGGCTTGTCTACACTGCTGGTTAGAGGCGTTCTCTTACGTGGAGTTTCCTCCCCTCAGATGAAGTAAAATTAGCCAGCACACAAGCAGTGTGTATGGGTTATATTGTAATCCCGCCATTCTGGGTCACGTGATAAAATCTCAGGCTCCTCAACTGTGTCCCACCCAGGTCACCATCCCTTTCTCCAGTGTTTCCACAGTATAAATGCTCCCCACCTACTCGTTGGTTTTCAGATCTACTGTCAGAGTATCACAGTATCGTTTGCCTCTCCCCACTTGATCACACAGATACAGTATCCTTTCATAAGAAGCTGGAGTATAATACAATAAGATGTTTTGTGCAAGCCATCTATGTAACTTTACGGTGTATCATTTTACTGTTCCTCATTACTGTGGCTGACTTACAAGTTAAATGTTATCATAGGGGTGTCTGTGTGGGTAAAAACATAGTCTGCCTATGCTTTCAGGCATCTAGTGGGGCTCTTGGGATGCAACTCCTGGTTCTAGGGAGGACTGCTGGTGGTTGGTGGCCTACACAGCAATGCATACCTGTCGCGGCCTCTAGGGGGCACTGTCAAGCTACTTTTTATGTACAATGGGTCATTTTGACGTAGTTAGAAAATTCCTGGAATCTAAGTCTTAAGTTCTTCTTGATTGTTTCAACTCTTAGGGGAGAGATCTGCATTCTTGTCCCCATTCTATAAACTGAGGTATCAGGGAGCAAAGAGTAGCTGTGTCTGGCCCATGTTCATACAGCCAAACAGTTCAGACACATGAACTGATTCTGTGGCCAGAATTCCTGACTTAAATCTTCGTGGGCCCATCCAGTTCAGTTTCCCCCTTGAGTAGCATCTTAAGAATAGGAGCCCTGCCTTTGTCTAGTTGTTATATTTACTGAGAAATCCCCCCGTTTCTGTCATCAGCACATGGTAGCGGGTTGTAAGTCAATCTTCTGAAGAAAAGGTGTCAGATTCGGTATTTCCCACTGGCTTCAGATAGTTTGATTCAGTGTCTTTGACCAAGAAGGAGGAGGGGTCGGGACCACTGAAGAAAGTTTCAAGTAAACAAGAAGTCTATATAGCTTTTATTTGATCTTCTTCCCCTAGGCCGCTACATACGCACCAACCTGAACATGCCTCACAGCTTACCTCAGCGGAGCGGCAGTTTCCGGGATTACGAGAAAGATGCTCCAATCACTGTGTTTGGGTGTATGCAAGCAAGACTAGTGGGTAAGGGCTCTCTGTGATGGTGTAGCATCTCCTGGCTCCCTCAACAGACCCCCAACACGGGTGTGCAAACGCACTTGGAGGGACTTTCCTTTTTGTTTGTTTGGTTGGATGTTTGAGACAGGACCTTAGGCTGGCCTAGAACATCAGATGTTCCTGGCTCAGCCTTCTGAGGGCTGGGATTACAGGTAGGCCCCTGCTGGTTGCAGATGTGGCCGCTGCTGAGGAATGAGAGAAAGAAAGTTAGGCTTGGTTTACTTACTGGTGTAGTAGATGTATCAGCTGTTAGCTCAGGACAGCAGCATCTGTCAGCATGGTGTAAGAAGATGGGAGGGTAAGGAAGCAGTGCAGGGGCATTGCTGAATTTGCAGAGGCCCAGTGACATTTTGAATCTGAAGTATTTTTCTGTACTGGTTGTACAGAAACCATGCCTTGCACTCTTCAGTCATTTAATGTGCACTTACTGGTCATTTGCTTTGGGCAAGTCCGTGGACTAGATAACAGAGACCCCAGGACAAAGTTACATGGAAACACATGTGTGTGTTGTGGATGACGATCAGACTACAAGGCTGACTGAATAGCAAACTCTGCACAGAGGGTGAGGAGAATATTGAAGAAAGAAAGAAAAAGGGTAGAACAAAGCAATGAGAGAGGGAGGAAGGGAGGAGAAAGAAGAAGAAGAGGAGGAGGAGAAGAAGAAGAAGAGGAAGTGGAAGAGGAAGAAGAGGAGGAAGAAGAGGAAGAAGAGGAAGAAGCGGAGGAAGAAGAAGAAGAAGAAGAAGAAGAAGAGGAAGAGGAAGAGGAAGAGGAAGAGGAGGAAGAGGAAGAAGAAGAGGAGGAGGAGGAGGAAGAAGAAGAAGAAAAAGAAGAAGAAGGAGAAGAAGAAGAAGAAGAAGAAGAAGAAGAAGAAGAAGAAGAAGAAGAAGAAGAAGAAGAAGAAGAAGAAGAAGAAGAAGAAGAAGAAGAGACGATTAAGAGGCAGGGGGAGCTGGGGCCTCGAGTTGGAGTCATCTGAGTGAAGAAGGAACAGAGGGGGAGGGGGAGGGGTCCTTAGTGTAGAGGACAATTACCAAAATCACACAGGTCAGACGTAGCATCGAGAGATCCGTGCAAGACATAGTCAATGAGTAAAGGTGCTTACAACAAAAGCCTTGTGACCTGAATTCAATCCCCAGAACCTACGTAAACGTGGAAGGAGGGAACTAATTCCATAAAGTTGACTTCTGACCTCCATATGCGCTCATGCTCTCTCCCCTCTTCCCTTCTCCTCCCCTCCCCACTAATAAATACATAAAAATAAATAACGTTAACAGTACAGGGGATGGGAGCTCTTCTTTCTAGAGCACAGGTTGAGAGAAGGGGCTGTCAAGACAGAAGACATTGACAGCACATGGGGATACTTAAAGTTTACTTTGTAGAGAAAAGAAGTGAACCACAGGAGGAAGCATTGAAGTGTTAGAGTGTTGGCTGTTGGGTTTGGACTGTGGGTTAGCAGACTGGAATTGTAGCAATGTCTGACTGTTACAGTATCAGTCATCTCCCTGGTAACACAGAGCTGAGGGGGTGGGGTTGTTTAGCATCTCCCTTGTAGAGGTCAGAGCCTTATCCTGTTGGTAGACCTCCCCTAACAGGGCATTTTGCTGCATGCTGGCCCCAGAAAGAAGAAAAGGAGGCTGCAAGAAGAGGCGTGTTGCTCCACCCTCTCCATGGAAGCGCTAATGAAGGGTCCGACTGATACTAGGCTCTCTGTGAGCTCCTACTGGGAAAGGGAGGATTATGGGTCTGCTTGGCACCGTTCCATTGAGGTGAACCCATCATGCTGATTCTCTGATGATTTGCTCGGCAGGTGAAGCCTTGTTAGAAAGTAACACCGTCATTGACCACGTTTATTGCTCACCATCCCTACGCTGCGTTCAGACCGCACATAATATATTGAAAGGTAAGACTCCTGGCGGGGTAGAGGCCACGTGGTCCACCCCTCCACTTCCCGTCAGTTACTGCAGAGTCATGGAGCTTCAAAAATGGAAAGTTTGGGGGTTGGGGATTTAGCTCAGTGGTAGAGCGCTTGCCTAGGAAGCGCAAGGCCCTGGGTTCGATCCCCAGCTCCGAAAAAAAGAATTAAAAAAAAATGGAAAGTTTGCTTTGTTTTTTGTTTGTTTGTTTGTTTGTTTGTTTGTTTTTGAGACAGGGTGTCAAGGTGAGGTGTAACCTAGGTTACCCTCGAACCTACAGCAATCCTCCTGCCTCAGCCTCCTGAAAGCTAGGGTTATATTATAGGCTTGAGCCACCATAGCTCACCGAAATCTGGAACTTTTATGGAGGCTTCTTTTACAAGGTGATGGTGACCTTGCACAAAGGTCACACTCCTGACAGTATAATCCAGAGAAAGGGAAATATTACTCATTTTTCCTTAAGGACTTCATGCTGTCTTGGATGGATTGTGGCTGTACAGAATATTTACATCTTTTACCGAGAGGATCCCTTTTGTGTTTAAGCAGTGGGGCCATCTTGCCCCGCTTTCAGATGTTTTCAGTAGTAGCCGAACAGTTGGGTGTTCTACACCATCACCACCTTAGTTTATTCGGTTAATTGGGAAGACTTATGTATTCATTCATTTTCGTTCATTCATTCATTCACTCACTCATTCATTCATTCATTTTTTGAGACATGGTCTCACTGTGTAGCTTTGGTTGGTCTGGAGCTCTCTGTGTAGACCATATTGGCTTGACACTCACAGAAATCCATCTGCCTCTACCTCCCACGTGCTGGGATTAAAGGTACACACTACCATGCCCTACAAACTGGAAGGTTTTCAAAGTTCCATTGCTGTAAAAGCACTCAACTTTCATGCTGAAATCCATGAGCATTTGCACTGGGGCAATCTCCCTTCTCACCCCATTGGAAGGAAGACTGGCCAGACAAACAAATGAGCCAGAAATAAAGAAGCCAGCAAGGCATTGGACACAACACTCGAGTCCTCGGTTCTTCAACCTTAAGGAAATCTTCCTCTCAGTATGGAGTCATCTGTATGTTAATTGCACACAGAGAAACCAGACTAAATGCAATGCCAAGAGAGTTAAGCAAATATAAAGGAAAAATGTATACTCTGAAGGAGTCACATGATGATAAAACAGAACTTGAACACTGTCCCATGTAAATGCTCAACATCTGGTTCCCAGATCAGCAAAACGAGTACTGGATGTGATGTTCAAGTAGAGTGTAAGCTACTGCACAGTAGTCAGTGCCAAGAGAGTAGCTGGAAGTGCTGAGTGTGAGGCTTTGTTTTGTAGGAAATCGTGGAATTTACTATAGACAGAAGAGTTGTAACACAGAAATGAACTGGGCGTGGTGGTGCACACCGGTAGTCCCAGCACTCCAGAGGAAGCTGAGACAGGAGGATTAAGAACTTGTGGCAGGCCTAGGGTCTGCAGCAAGACTTTTGTCTCGAAAGGCAAAAAGAGAGTCAAAGGCTTGGACAAATTGAGTAATGGCTGGTGGAAGGTAGAGTTTCCCTTAAATCAGGTAACAGCCAGCATACAAGGAAGAGGTGCAGCCAGAGTAATAGATGCACATGTTGGTAAAACAGAAATTTTATTTTATTTTTTCAACACATGCTTTATGCATAGCTGTACAACTTACATATTAAGTAACACTGTAAAACACAACATTTACAAACCTTATCCAAACCTGTGTGCTTCCGACTTATGTAAGTCATTGAGTCCAGTAAGAATTGAATAACTGCCTTGTAATTTTAAAACATTTTTTGAGATGGTAGTATAATGACATCATTACCCCTTTCATTAGTTCCTCCCAAACTATCCCCACACCTCTCCCTGCTGCCCTGCGTGTTTTCGGGACTGAGCGTTTAGTATTGGACAGCCAAACAACATGCTTTTCCCTGGAGAAGACCACCACTCCCACTCTGAGCATTCCCCAGTTACCCAGAATTCCTTGTGTAGGGTTGAGGCCTCGTGGTCCTCCTCCATGCCCCTCCACCCTCATATTGGTTTCGTCCTTGTTCAGCCTCATCTTTAGGCAGTCATGTGTGCGAAGCGTCATGGGTGTGGCTTCTCATATTCCTAGGAGACACAATCTGTAGCAAACTCCCAGATCCTCAGTTTCCTCCAATCTTTCTGGTTCCTCTTTCCCAATGTTCCCTGAGCCTTAGGTGTGGGAGTGTTTGTAGATGTGTCCATTGGGGCTGGGCTCCACAACTCTGCAATTGATTGGTTGTGGTTTTCTGTAATAGTCTCCATCTGGTGCAAAGAGAAGTGTCCATGGTGAAGGGTGAGGACACACTTATCTGTGGGTATAAGGACAGATCTCTCGTATGTGGTTGAGGAATGTGCTGGTTTAATAAATTGTTGATTAAATTGTTGGTTCTGTCCTCCAAGATCCATAATTTCGCTAGCCCTGAGTACTTAGCTAGGCTTCTGGTATCAGGCATGGTTTCCCTCTTGTTTAGTGGATCTTAAGAAGCCCAATTAGAGAGCCACTGGTTGCTGCCATAGCATGGATGCCACTGCTACACCGTTAGGGTTATCCTGACCTGCTCATCATCAATGTGGCTCAGAGACATTGTAGCAGTAGGACTTACAATTTCTTCCCCCTTTTGAAGGCTTGCATGGTATATCCTGGTCCTGTTTTACATCAGTTTATCCTGCGGTTCGTTTTCCCGTTGACAATATGGTGGGACTCGCCTCATCTTAATTTTACTTCCTCCCTAAGGTTTACAACAAGACAATCACTTGAAGATTCGGGTCGAGCCAGGCCTATTTGAATGGACAAAGTGGGTTGCTGGGAGCACATTGCCAGCATGGATGCCTCCATCAGAGCTAGCAGCAGCCAACCTGAGTGTTGATACAACCTACAGGTAACCTTTGACTTGCTGTCTCCCTAGGGCCCTGTGTCCTGGGCTGTCACCAGGCCATGTTCATCAAGACGATGACGGACCTAGCAAGGCCTACAGGGAGTTCACAGTGCGGGAACCCAAGCTATGATTTTAGGAAACCAAACTGGGGGACATCCAGTGCTTGTTGGTATTTAATATTAGCATAGATTATATCTACTTCAGTGTAAGGGTAAAGCCACTCAGTATGTTAGGGGCATACACAAGTGGTCAGAACACAGCTCAGTGGATTAGGGACGTGACAGTGTGTCACCTTCCATTTTCACTTTAAATTTTCCAAATCACTTGCTCTTTTATCCTTTTGAGACAGGGTCTCATTATGTAGCCAGGCTAACCTGCAACTATGATTCCCCCTCTCTCTGTCTCCCAATTGCCATGACTACAGGCATGGGCCACCACTGGATTTTTATTTCTTCTTTCTATGATCCTGGAAAGTAAAAGTGAATAAGATATGTGTGTATGCATGGTGTGTTGGGGTGTGTGTGTGTGTATGTGTGTGTGTGTGTATGTGTGTGTGTGTGTGTACTCACACATGCAAGCAATCTACTGAGCTATGTCCCCAGCCCAGATAGCCATTTTCATGTATGAGGCTCCAAGTGACAATGCATTGAAATAATAATAGCATTATTATTATAAAAATTAACATCTATTAATATCTATTACTATTTTTCTATGTCAGGTTCTGTGTGTTCTGTCTTGGAGTCATTCTCCTCATCCATTGCTGTCTTTATTAGACCATATGCTATGCTAGGTTTTCGGGTTTTTGTTCTTGTTTGTTTGTTTGTTTGTTTGTTTTTTAATGCTCCTAGTGAACACTCTGCATGCCTAGTAAAGAATTAACCAATAGTAACACAGTGACAACACCATTCAAAAACCCACCCACACACTGAGGAAGGCCAGTCTGGAGATTAAACTCCTCTGTCTTAGAGCATGCTGCGGTAACTTATTACCCCAATAAGCCCATATAAAACAGACATGCAACACGGTTATTTTTTATAAGGTATATATCTAAATTGGGCATATCTATCACTCTATTGATTTATTCCCCAGCTGCGAGGCCCCTTGTTACTTGTGACTTCTCCAGGCCACGTGGTTCCACTCCGTCTTCCATTCATCTCCTCTTCCTCTGCTCGCCGAGACCTCCCATCCCGCCTTTCCCTTCCATTGGCCAATCATCCCGCTCTAGCCTTTATTTGACCAGTCAGAAGGGGGAGAAAGTTTGGTGAGATCACCCGAGTATATGATGAGATCGCATGAGTGTGTGACCTACTCCTCGTTGGGGGAAGCCTCTCTTGAGGAAGTAGAATTAACATCGAAATACAAACAGCACCAGGGCAACCCACAACAAGAGCAGAATTTGGCAAAGTGACCAGTCTGCGTGGAACGTTCTCCTGTTCTCTACTCTCCCCCCATTTCAAATACAAGTGAGTCACCGGACAGGATGGGAGAGAGTCCTTCTTCTCCGTTCACTTTTCTACTCACTGGGCAAGAGCTAAAATATCCCAGCCTCTCAGCCTGGTGCTACTCCAGGTCTTAAGGGAATTAGCTTTCACTGACATAACATTATGTCTATTGAATCAGACTCTTCACTAATGAGCTTCACCCTTTGCTCTGTCCTATCTCTGGCTACTCCTTTTCTTTTTGTTGAGGGAAATAGCAACAGAATACTGTCCACATACCAGCAGCCTTGTTACTGACATTGGTAAAGTAATTTTCTCTCTCTCCATCCAGCCCCATCCAGGTCATCTTGGGATGGGTAGGTTCTAGTTTCCACTGGGCGTGTGTCCTACAACATTTCCCAAGATGGCCTAAAAAGTTCTGCAAATGCTTCTTTGTTGAGTTTCTCAGCATACCCAGGCCATACTCATGTGGGCAGGATGAAGGCTGGGAATTCCTAGATCAAGACATGGTTCTTGTTCCAGGTTTCCTTTACCCTTTTAAAATTCAATGTAACAGGCCTTAAAAACTCTTGACCCGGCACACAGATTGTTCACCTAGGAGCATTAAAAAAATGCTAGAGACAGCAATGGGTCAGGAGGAGAATGACTCCAAGGCAGAACACACAGGACCTGACACACAGGAAAATTTCTGTCAATTTTCTGTCAGTTTTGAGTGGAACTGAGAAGCCTCTAATCCCATGGAAAAGTTGAGAAAAACCAAACGTAAAAGCTATGAGAGGCCTAGAGTAGAGTTAACTACAGTGTCATAAATGGAACCAAATGAATAGATCTTTGGAGCAAGTAAATGAAGCTCATATGGTGACATGGAGAACAGCCCCGAGAGTCAGTATAATTGGAGTCAAGTGTGCTCTGCTTAAATAGCCCGGGCTCTGGGGCTCAGCGGTGAAGGGCATCTGCTGCTCTTGCAAAACTCAACTTGGTTCTCAGCACCCACATGGCTGCTCACAACTGTCTGTCACTCCATTTCCAGATGATCTGATGCTTCTTCTGACCACCTCATGCTCTTGTACACACAAGGTACACTTAATATATACCTGGTCACATACACAAAGTTAAGTAAGTAAGTAACAAAAAAGAGTCTTGGCTTCTTGCAACCAGGACCATACAGAACAGGAGGGAAGGGCTGGAAGCTGAGTGTGGGAACTGTCCCAGGCTGGTGACTCATATCTAACCATCTTCCACAGGAACAAGAGCAGCCTGTGGGCTGTGTGTAGAAAGAAGACTAGGGAGCTGGGCCAAGATTGTAAGAGAAAAAAAACAAAAAGAAAATATTCTACCAACTGGGAAGCACTTCAAAGCAGGGTACAGGGTCCTGATGCTTGGTGTGGGGTGGGGGAGGACTGAAGGAAGTCATAGATGTGGGGTGTAAGTGAGGTAAGCTTTGGATGAAGCTCAAGGCAAAAGCCTGCACTATGGTTGGACCAGTATAGGTTGGAGAAGAGGCAGCCATGAGAGAATGCTTGGAAAACCACCATGGAGCACTTAAGCTATAAGTACAGAAGTGGTTGGGAGTTGACCTGACTCTAACCACATTGCAGGACCTTGTAGGTGTAGCTTGAAGTGTGATAGGCCCTGCTTATAGGAGAAACTTAGGCTTTGTCCCATAACCATCAGGACACCCTTCAGGATGCTGGGAGGAACCAAACGCAAGAACAGATGAGGAGCTAGGTCCTAGGATCCCATTTTTCATTTACACAAATCTCAAATATGGCAATGTGGTCTCACCCATAAAATGACTCCCTGACCATATAATGTGGCTTTTTATTACAGAATGTGGGGAAAGGGGAGTTCCTGGGAGACAGGGTAAGTTGAATGACAGTGGAACTGTATAAGAGATGGGGTGCAAAGAGGAGGCCAGGAAGAAGAGTTCATTCCAGAACAAAGATGTCCATCCCTAAGTGGTGGTCACCCTTCCCTCTATCTTTCCTTCAGAGAACAGTCAAGTAGTGAGAATCAGGAAGCTTTCTCCCAGGAGCAATGTGCCTGCTGAATGGTTAGAAAAATAGGTTTCCTCCAAACACTACAGTATTAGCCTTCCTGAGAGTAAAATAGAGCACTGAATGGGCAATCTTACAGGATGTTTGCTTGGTTGGTTGGTTGGTTGGTTGGTTGGTTGGTTGGTTGGTTGGTCATTTGGTTGGTTGGTTTGTGGTTTGTTTCTTTGGTTGGTTGGTTGGTTGGTTGGTTGGTTGGTTGGTTGGTTGGTCGGTTGGCTGGTTGGCTGATTGTTTGATTGGTTGGCTGGTTGTTCATTTGGTTGGTTGGTTGGCTGGTTGATTGGTTGGTTGGTTGGTTGGTTTGTTGATTGGTTGGTTGGTTTGTTGGTTGGTTGGTTGGTTGGCTGGCTGGTTAGTTGTTTGTTTGTTTGGTTGGTTGGTTGGTTGGTTGGTTGATTACTTGATTGTTTGGCTGGTTGGTTGATTGATCTGTTATTTGAGAGAGTGTTTTGCTCTATGGCACAGACTGGCCTTCAATTTCCACTGGCAATTCTCCTACCTTAGCCCCATGAAAGCTAGAATTTCAAGTTTGTGCTGGCATATCCAGCTATGATGGGTGATCTTGAAAAGAACACTAGCAGAAGTTGCCCTGTTTCCATAAGAGGTTCAGTTCACATGGCACATCCAAGACTCAGATTGAGACCTCAGCTCTAAGAGTTGCTAAAGACTCAAGTCAGCTGTCACCTCGGGGCCTCTTTTGTCACTTAGAGACTTAGAACTTTTGGAAGTGTCATGAAAAGATTATCCTAGAAAAATGCAGGCAATGCGCTTGCATATACCCCTGATGCGTGGGAGCCCCTCAGTAAATATTTTTAGCACTAATTTTAACAGTATACGATTTTAAAATTATAATCAAGATGTCATGCAAATTTAGAGAACTCAGCACCACCTGTACTGGGTACCACACATTCAACCATTAAAGGCACATGGAAATAGAAAAGGCATAGGATGTAAGATAGGACGAATATCTCCTGGACCAGAAAGTCTATAAAATAAAAGGGGAGTGTAAACAGACCGAGGTGGGCCCTAAGGGTACTGGTGACTGGTCAGCATGGTGAGTGCTTTGATCCCCCTCTTTAATGCCCTTGTAGATTGTATCCTAGTTACGGTTTCCATCTACAGCCTCCCCCTACCTAGTCCACACAAAGAGCTTCTCAAGTGGAGAAATTAATTTATCGCCATGTCCCTCAGGCTTTTCCTAGTGCTGGGTGCACGGTTTAAAATAAGACACAAAGAGAAAAAAGTGGCTGGTGGAAATTTCACAAGCTCACGAATAGGTGGACCACTTTTTCAAAGCTCCCCTTACAGCTCATTGTAAATAAGGCTGCCTGGGAGAACCCTGGACATCCCAGGTGATCTACACAGAGTGAGTCAACCAGTCTCCACCTTGCTTCCTGTCAGCCATGTGATTAGGACCCTTGATGATCATTAATGTCAAGAAAAAGTAATCAGTCTGCTTAGGTGCATCCCTGTGGGTCGGCACTCACTGGATGCCTCATTTTTCTAGTGAGTCACTGTGGCACCGAAGTCTTCCAACCTCAGCATCTACACAATGGAAAGTCTCTTCCTTGTGCCTCCTTCCTTTCCAGAGAAATGGATAAGCAGAAATAAGGGCTCCTCCGAGAGGTCTCAGCATATTTACGATGATGTCATGCACTTTGTCTCAAGGTTGAAGTGTGAAATGTTTCCTTGCTTTGTTTGCCTTTGCATTGCAGACCTCACATTCCAGTCAGCAAATTGGTGATTTCGGAATCCTATGACACCTACATCAATAGGAGTTTCCAGGTGACGAAGGAGATAATAAGTGAATGCAAAAGTAAGGGTAGGTGGCATTATTTGGGACTCCATATTTAAATGTGTTTAGATGTGGGGACAGCTCTCCTTCATGACCGACGAACCAGTTGAAATGTTTGAACTTGCTTTGTCGAGCGTAACACAAGAGAAACATGTCTCCAGGCTCTCTTGTAGAAACTTTGGCATTCAGTTTGTGATATTCTGTAAGGATCTAACAAGAAAGTTATGGCACAGGAACCCAGTAGATGGCATCATCACATTAAGTAACTTGGGCTTGGTATTGTGGCTAGTCATCTTGTACCTCGTGGAGGGGATACCCAGTTGTAGTTTCCAGATGTTGTATAGAAGAATTCCATTCTGAATTGCCTACCATGATCCAGGATGGGAGCATCTACACACAAACCCACCCACAGGAATGCATGCCCACACTGCCCCTTGCTGTCACTAACCAAGAGCAGTGATGGGTGAGGCTCAAGTCTGTTTGCATCTTCTAGAGTCTGGTCTCAAATAGTTGATGACATGTAGGACCAACTGCCCACCTTCACGGTCTTTAGTGAATATATTTAGAAGTCTTAAGTGAATATATTTATACTCCGGGTCTTTAGAAGTCTTAGGTGAATATATTTATACTCCAGGAGCAAAGAATGCAACTTTATACATGCAGATCTTAGCAATGGGAAGCCATGGGCAACTGAGGAAGGATAATTCCCACACTGCAATTATTACTAATAAACTACTCAACACTTTGAAGATACATGAAGCCTGTTCTCAGCTACAAGGTCTCCAGGGCTCAGTTCTGCAGTGGTGACATTTAACACTGTTTTAGAGGGGCTGGCTTGGGGAGCCTGCCAACATGGTCGACGTGTGACTTAATTACCGTAATGGTTACACAGAGCTATGGGAAGGACATCCCTATTAACTATATGCTTACACACAAAGCAGTGCTGACCAGTCTGGTGAGGTGAGAATTATGACTTGTACCCATGCCCATTTCCATGGCTTTGATGGTAAACCACATCATGAAACAACAAACCATGGGGGAGGCTGGGTGAAGGGACCTGAGTCCTCCTAACACCATAGGGTAATTATTTTTACCTTTTCTTTTTTAAAATAATTCTTACTTCTCTTTAAATTATCATACAAGGTATGAGGTAGTATCATGACATTCTCAAATGAAGTGTGTTTTAATAGATTCCCCTGCCCTAAATTTACCTACTTCCTTGAAGTGTCCAGGTCCAAACCCAAAGCATTATGCAAGCTGGAAATGCCCAGTCACTGAACTCCAGCCCTAGACTTCCTTAAAGCTGTTAATTAATACATAGCAAGCGTACATATTCATAGAGTGCAGTATGATTTCAGTATACGCATATGCAATGTATAGTGAGACAGTCTCTGTAATAAGCCTTTCTCAATTCCCAGGAAATAACATTCTGATTGTGGCCCACGCATCTTCCCTCGAAGCATGTACCTGCCAGCTCCAAGGCCTATCCCCGCAGAACTCTAAGGACTTCGTGCAAATGGTCCGGAAGGTAATTCACTCTTGCATTTACGGGGCCAGTGATACTTTTGTGTTTTTATAACCGTTGGGCGGCTGGCTGATAGCTAATTTCCTTGAAGCAGAATTTTCTGCTGAGCTGGGAAGACTCGGTTACTGATCAAACACAGCCAAGATGTGCTCAGTGGAACTCCATAGGGTATTTGATTAGAACTGTATAAAGGGGAAGGTTATTGTGGAGGACGCTAAGAACTGTAAGTGATGAGGGACTAACAGGCGAGTGCCTTCAGGTGAGGCAGCTATCTTCTTTTCCCTTCAAACAGAAATTCTGGTTCGAACTCGACCACAGTGTTCTTATTTTTAAAAAGGCTCACTTAGGCAAGCATCCATCCCATTAGACTATAACCTGAGGGGATGGTGGGAAGGCTGTTGGTTGTCTTGTTTATGACTGTGGCTCTGGACAGAGAACACAGAAATAAGCTTTGACTTGCCATGGCAGCCCATGGTTTCTTCTCTGAATGTCACATTTACGTGCTGTGTCCCCACCAGCTAGGTGTGGTGGCACATCCCTGTAATTCCAGTCCTCGGGAAGTAGACGCTGGATGATCAAGATGTCAGGGTCACCCTTAGCTGCAGAACGAGTTCAAGGCCAGACTGAAAGTCCATTACATGAGACCCTAGCTCAAAAAAATAAACCTGGATATTCTTTCCCATTGTGCCCAAGTTTAATGTGGGAAATCCTTGGTCTGCCTTTTAAACTTGATATGCACTTTGAGGTTAACTTTTGGTACAGTTGCCTTACTCTAGTCTGTCCCTAACCCTGAGGTCAACTGTAGACGTAGTATTATACAGTAAGATATTGGCAGGTTAGGGGCGAGTCCATTCACATAACTTCTATTATAGTATATTGTTAAAAATGTTCTGTTTTATGTATTATTGATGTTAGCCTTTCCGTGTCTAGTTTATAAATCAAGCGTTGTCATTGGTGTGCAAATAAAGAGGAAAAAATATATGCAGGGTTTGATGCTATCCAACTTTCAGGCTCTGGGGTAGATCTCCATGTTTAAGGCAGTGCCATGCATACTTCAGTCCTCTTCCCCCATGCTAATAGCCAGCAGTCCCTAATCACGTAGCAGGTCTGCTCACCATTGACCAGATCCCACTCATCAATACAAATGCTTAGCCTTACAGGTCCCATTCGCTTGGGGTTTGTTTGTTAAGTTTTGGAAGGTTTTACACGTCTGCCTGTATGCCCTGGAAATAGCTGAGTGTCTGTGTCAGTACAGAGGTTAAGGCATTCACTCAAGGTCTTCTGTTTTCCCTCCCTGATGCTTTGACTTTCAGATCCCATATTTAGGCTTCTGTTCCTGCGAAGAACTGGGAGAAACCGGAATATGGCAACTGACAGACCCACCCATCCTTCCCCTTACCCACGGACCCACTGGGGGCTTCAACTGGAGAGAGACCCTTCTGCAAGAATAAGCTGCCTGAGGGATGGGAGGAACTTGCAGACGAGCCCTCAGGATGTTCCTTAGCAGTGGGAAAGAAAGCCCACGCTGCATTCAAAGCAGACAGCTCAGAATCATTTAGCATATTTCTTTTCATGCTTAGGGGACAGCGAGATTATGTCAACGAGGGGAAGTCGTGATTCAGAGGGAGAATTTTTAAAAAATCCTTCTCTCTGGACTTGCCTAGCTAACAAGGCTTTGGAGAATTGTCTTCCTGAGCTGAGTACCTGCTGCTGCAGAAACTACCACCCTCCTTCAGGCTACGCATGGCTAAAGAGCCTCATTCTTCTCCCAGAGAGCTGCTCCCACCCTCAAAAGGCATGCAAGGGGAACGACTGTGTCTGGAATCCAACTGGGCATGGGATAGCCTTTTGTGCTCTATTTGCAAGTTAGGCAAAGCCACCCTGAGGAGTGCATTGGTGGTTGTTAGGAACCATACATAAGAACAGTCCTGTGTCAGACAGCAGATTCTCCTCTCGGCAGACTCCATTCATTAGCGTGCCAGGCACCCACTTGAGGACTCCCAGCATTCACCCTGGTACCACCACTTGATCTCCAGAGCAGCCTGGCCCTTTGTGCCTCTCTATCTGTGAAATGTGGAGAACAGCATGTTTGCTCTCCCAAGCACTTTGACATAACTCAGGAGGAATCAAGAAATGGGTGGTGTATTAAATGGGGGGGTGCAGTGACATAGAATATTCATCAAATTGAAATTACTCCCGTGACGGCCGGATGAACTGTGAAGTCCCCACGCCTGTCTGAATCAGGGCGTGCCTTTCCACCCAGGCTCTAGACTGTGTTAAGCAGTTAAGGAGATTGACCTTTGGAAGGATGTAGGTTCGATTCACTATTTGGATCAGCAAAAAACAAAAACAAAAACAAACAAACAAACAAAAAATTCCAGTGCGATACAGATATTTTTAGAAACTGTACTGAGGGTCGTGTTGTTGGTCACATAGAGTCCATGTGCAGTGTAGCAGAATGTCCGTAGGTTAGCCAGTTTTAGGGTGTCTAGGAAGCCCAGGGACTAATGTGAATGGTGACAGTCACAGCTGCACTGCTTCTTTTGCTGCCCTCTTCGCTTTTCTATGGTAATTTAAAATAATGGGAGGGAGGGCCACTTGAAGGAAGCTGGAGAGTGACAGCCTTTCTGCGGGGGCTCTCACCACACCTACTTCCCGTATTTAGGGAGAGTGCGTGTATTTAAAGGAAGAATAAATGACAATCAAACCAAAACATTCCATGTCGATGTCTGTTGAATTGTGTATTCCGATAGCCATGAGGGCCACATACAGTAGCCCGGTATGAGATAGTTAATTGTATAGCGTGTATGCAGAAATTGAAACCCCAGCCACTGAGAGGGAACACCGATATAAAACAAATATGTCCTAGAGCATTACATTGTAACAGCCAGACATACACCTATGCCTGTATACGCCTGTATGTCTTAGTCTTAAGTGTTCAGGTAACTCTATCACTTTGATTGGGCCACATTCCATTGTCCTTAATCCAACAGAGACAGCGTCTGACTACAGAGCCGGAGAGGACAGAATCTGAAGTAACTTTCTGAAGAACTTAAGTGGAAAACCCTTGAGCACAGAAACGTTTAATTCTCCAAATTGCTTGTCAAAATGGCTGGGTGATGTGAATTCAATTAACATCTTATTGCACGCTGGTCTGTTTAAAAGAATTCAAGATTGGGTCCAGCTGAGCAATCTTGGGAATCACACTGAATCTGTGTGTAGAGACAACTGGATCATCAGATTTCATATGCATACAGAAGTTCTACGCTGGCAGTAGACCCTGAGTTGAGGCTAGCTCTTTTCTATCTGCAGCTCATGCTAGCTCAGATGATACTTGGGAGAAGGAATGAGTTAGGGACAGATCAGGGGAAAAAATTAAATTTTTTTTCACTATGTGCCTCCCCCGACCCCCCCCCCCTTTTTTTTGGTAAGTGTTGGAAAGCCATCTGAAATACTTCAGGGGAGATGACATTAGTGGAAGGGATGACAAGTCCAAATAGTGTCCCGCTTCACCAAGTGTCCATGCTCCAGTGTTATTCCCTGTGATTGCTGTGTGTATGTCTGACTGGAATAACTGGTGCATGCTAATACACACCATGAGGCTGTCTTTCTCAGGCTCTTTCTTCTCACTGCTGCTTGGCCTTGAGGAGCCCTTAGCTTCACCCCAGGGGGTGCCAGTGACATTCAGATGACAGTGTCTCTTTCCCTATGCATTCAGATTCCTGCAATCTGAATGGCTCATTAAGGGGCCATCTGATAGCTGAAAGAGGGGGTTATTTCTCACCCTGTAATGAAAGACTTGGGAGACTTTCTACTTTCTTATTTTAATTATACTTTAACCAAAGAGTTGTTTTCAAGTAACCATATATTTGAAAGATGACTTTGCAAATAAATAAAAATAAAAATAGGAAGTAGCCTTCTGGAGCCATGTGGGTTTGGTAAATCGCTGATGGTCATTTTCTTGCCAGTTCTGTTTGGAATACATAGAGATGCTCTTCCTGCTGTGTGTAACGCTGCCCGGGATGTATCCTTTCCACTCTATGGAGTGTGTCCCTGTGAAAACGAACTCTTATTTCAATTATCGGATGTCGTTGGGGAACTCTAATGGCAACAGGAAGAGAAGTTCCTATCTCACTGGCTTTGTAGAAACCTTGGTTTCTGCGCCAGGAACAGAATTCCTCTGTAACCCAGGCGCTGGCTTTAATTTCAGAGCGGCGATGAATTGCTCTTTTGAAAATACTCTCAGTATATTCATGTGTTAGAATACAGATGAGCCTCCCACTAAGCTTCACAGGCATCGGCACAGTCAACTGAACCAAATCTGCAGAAAGTTGGATAATGAGACTCCTGGACATTTGCATTTAAATTGACTGATCCAGCACATGCACCGGAGGAGGAAAAAAAGGGGGGTGTAGGGGTGTAGTCTGATGGGCCTGAGCTCTCCAAGGAAGAAGACTGTCAAGGAGAGCAGGGGACAACCTGACTTGTCATCTATTTAGGGGGTGTCCGTGTTACAAAGGTGATAGGGGTGGGGCTGTTAGGTGCTTTTCATCGTTAAACATGACTAAAATTGAATTTGCTTTTGTAACTCTTCGTCATTGATTGCTAGGAGAGTGACGGTAGGCATTGCCTCTCAATGCAAAAGAAATAGCTGGACTGTTACGCACATATAGTATTAGGTTTGCTGTGTGTAGGTTGAAGATTTAGAGTCGTTAGTAGCCAGACAATATACAGTCAGTCCTCACAGATATTTGCCTGCTCCTCCCTAGCCATTCTACATGCACAGACATTTTGCAGCTGTTAAACTATTCGTGGAACTCTGTATGTGATACATGCGTTAAAATGGAAACAATGTATACCCGTGCTTTGGTTGCCACTGAGATGGAAACAACATCCCAGAGCCTTCCAGTTTTACATAGACCACACTGAACCTGCTGTGTTAGGAAGGCATGTCAGTTCTTTTTCTCACACGTGAGACTTTTGTATCTCATTTTTCTATATGATTTGGGTGTATTTATTTGGGGGAAAATGTTTGTAATTATAAGACTAGAAAACCACACCTCGCTGTATGGCCAAGTTCCTTGTACACTCCCCACGGCGTCAGTGCTTCTGTGGCTGAGAAGCTGATCCTCTGGATAGAGCTATGGCAGCCTTGTGATCAGTTCATTGTGTCCCAGGACCATATCCACTGACATGGTTCATAGATGACTTAATAAAAGGAAACTGTGTCCTCAGTTGACCCAGCACAACTACAGATTAAGTCCCGAGTGTGGTCTCTTCCTGTCGTGTCTTTACATGGTCCTGTACTGGGATCCCTGTGACTGCGTTGGTATCCGTGAAGAGTATGACTCTTCCAACACTGGGCCAAAGGATGCTACCTGCTGATGGAGAGGGGAGGAAACTCCTGCAGCCCTGTGGATCTTGGGTCCTTTCCAGTAAGGCATCCAGATGGAGAAGTGAGAGCCCAACAGTTACTGAAAGAGTACTCTGTGATGCTTTCAGTTCACCCTAGGCAAACCATGGGCAACCCTGTATCTCTCTTGTCAATGGATCCAAGATTCAGAGCTCGGGCTCCTGGGACAAATACAAATTAACAAGAGAGAAATAGACGAGTTCAGCAGTGAAACTCCATAAAGAAATCATCTTACAATCCTCAGAACACAAGGAGACCTACACACATACATGTATATAATTGCTTATGGGTATTTTGAGACAGAGACTCACATGGCCCAAGCTAGTCTTGAACTAGATAAACCACTGAAACTGGTTTAAATTCCGAATCCCCTGCCTCCATGCCCCAAGGCTGGGATTATAGTCACATACCACACAGGGGTAAAGCTTAAATGTCTTAATGCTAAATTTGAGAGCAAGTGAATGGTTGTAGAGAAATACAGTAGAGCAATGAATATGATCTAAGTGTAGGGAGCTGCTGGGTGTCTGTACACCTCCTTGGTTTCTCCATCGTGTCTCTATCATCAGAGACACGAAGGCCCCCTTTTCCCAGTTGTCAGGATAGCACCTCCCATGGGAGGGTTCTCCCCTGCTTGGGAGAGAGAGAACAGCTCAGGTATTGGGAATGATCTTCCCACTGTCTTTGCAAACTCTTTTGTCTTATAATCCTGTTATACCAAAGTGACATATTTGAGGGGGGCAGTTCTGAACCCCACTGGTATCATCGTTCCCCACCAATGACCATTTTAACTAGGTTTGGTGATCAGGCATCACCCATCAAGCAAGAATATGGAAGACATGGGAGGGGAAGGAAGAGGAGACACCAATGGAGCCCGGCCTCCATTCTACACTCACGGGCTCTGTTTCTACATTCCGTACTCATAGGCTCCATTTCTGAATTATATGTTAAGCTAATAAGATTTTAAAATAAACCCTGAAAGCAAATTTGTGCCCTGGACATGAATACAGATTTCCATCAACACAGCCATCCACAACCCTGGCAGGGTTCACTTCCTGAGGAAACATAATAGCCAGTTCTGGAGTCTGCACAAAAGGCCAGGTTTTGTTTAGCCTTCTGGCTGGTTCTCAGCTGCTCTCTGCTTGAAAGATTCCTAAACTCATTTTGCCCTTTGTGTTGTTGCGAAAGCTGGCTACGCATCCAGAAAGGGAAAAAAACAAAACAAAACAAAACAAAAAAAAATCAGCCAGTGAGCTTTGCGCGGGCTTAAGCTGACCTCAGCAAAATGCACTGTTTCCCTGTTTGTGTGGGTTGAGTGTGTTGTTTTGTTCTTGTGTCAGGACCCTTCCCCCACCAAAAACATCTTCCTCTCAAAGAAACAGAATATTGCATTTTCCAGAAATGCACATGTGGACCCCAGATGACTTCTGGCCAGGAGAAGATGTCCTTCCTGGCTTAGTCAGCTTTTGGTCGTCCTTGTGTTCCTTGGGCAGTCGAGAAGGTCTGTGTACTGGCGGTGGGGGGAAGCCAGGCTGTACTAAGGATGATGCCTCCAGGAACCAAAGCTGGGCATGACACTGGCCCAGGCTGCTTGCTGCATGCCTTCAATTTACCTCACCTATAAATGAGCACAGTAATGACCCTTCCTTTTCCCCCCTCCATTATGTCTCATTCTTTTTAAAGTCTTTCCTTATTTTCTTTTGCCAGCATGCTTTTAACAATCAGATTGGACTCCAGGCAGTGGTGGTGCATGCCTTTAATCCCAGCACTTGGGAGGCAGAGGCAGGCAGATCTCTGAAACTCCGAGGCTAGCCTGGTCTACAGGATGAGTTCCGGTACAGCCAAGGCTACCGAGAATGACTCGGGGCTTTGCTCCTTGGCCTTTACAGGGAGAGTGTGACAAATCTAAAATAACAAGATGAAGTATGTGGCTGTTATCTGAAGCTCACAGTGTGTAGATGAGGCTCTCCCAGGACTAGCCACGTGACAGTCAGCATTTACTGAACATTTATATGTGCCACGTCCCAACACATGTACCGTTTGTTTGTTTACTCATTTTGTGTGTACGTGTGTGTGTACATGTCCATTGTGTGTACAGGTATGTGCACATGTATGCGGAAGCCGAAGGGTAATGTTGGTGTTTTGCTCAATTCCTCTTCTTCTTTTTTAAATAACAGATCTTATTTCTATTTTTCTTTGAGTGTATATGTGTATCAGTCTGTGTGTATGGGTGCCCACAGAAGCCAAAAGAGGACATTGAATCCCATGGAGTTGGAGTTATCAATGATTGTGAGCTGTGTGATGTGGATGTTGGGACTTGAACTCATGTCCTCTGCAAGAGCAGCCAATCCTCTTAAATCTCTGAACCATCTCTCCGGCCACTCCACATTTTATTATTATTATTATTATTATTATTATTATTATTATTATTATTATTTTTTAGAAAAACAGAGTCCCACTACATAGCCCTAGCTGGCCTGAAACTCTCTATGTAGACCCGGCTGGCCTCTGGCTCGTAGAAACCAGCCTGGTTCTGCATCACTCATGTTAGAATTAAAGGAATGGGCCACCATATCTGGCCCCTTCACATTAACTTTTGAGATAGGGTCTCACTGAATGTACAGCTCTCTCACTTGACTGGGCTGGCTGGTTAGCAAGCCATGGGGATCTGCTTGTCTCTGCTTCCTCTGTGTGGAGTCTATGTCTGGCTGTTATATGCTTTCCTGGGGAGCAAACGCCTTGGCTTCTCAAGCTTGCAACATCAACCACTTCACCCGCCAACCTGTCTCCTCAGTTCCTAGATGCCCTCAATCTTCTTGAGAACCCTACTCTTCTGGTTTAGAAAGAGGAAGCTGAGTTTTACAGTAGGTAATAGCTAGCTTATGGTCACATGACAGAGTCACATGATGAAGGAGCCCTAAAGATAAGAGTCAATAACCATATCAGTGTGGCTCCTGGGGCCTGGACTATAGCCTGAATCTTTCAGTGTGGTCTTTTTTTCTTTTTTTTTCTTTTTTTTTTCTTTTTTTCTTTTTTTTCGTTTTATATGTATCGCAGACTGGTATAGAACTCCGTATGTAGCTCATGCTGGCTTCAAATTCCTAATCCTCCTGCCCCTCCTTCCTGAGTGCAGGAATTAGTCATGTACCCACTATGCCCATCTAAAATCATTCTGAAAGCTTCATGGAAATATTGCTGGAGCCCAGTACATCAGTGGGATACTTGGGTTTTTCAGAACATGCACATTCATGCCTTCCCTCTAACTTCCTCACTTACAGATGAAGACATGAGTCAGTCACCAGTCTGGGAACTGGGACCTGAAAGCATCCTTGATTGTTCTGCAGTCATTTATTTAAACTACAGTCCACCACCTCTCCTCTTTCTCCTCTTCTTTTTTTCTCTTTTCTTTGCTAAGGTACTAGGTGTTGTCAGCACCTGGGACATATAAGGCAAGACAATTTTCTTCTGAAATAAACTCTTATTTGGCTGTTTTTAGAATTGTCTATTTGGTGACATTAAATCCCCCTCCTTCATGAAAGCTTAGGGCAGGATTTCCAAAAAGCAGAAGCCTAGTCGTCAGTTTTGTTCTGGTTTCATCCCTAATGCCGTGCCAAACACCACAACCACAGCAAGAGAAAGAAGGGATTTCTTTGGCTTGCAATTCCGGGGCAGAGTCCACACTGAGTGAAGTCAGGATAGAAACCTGAAGCAGAGGAATGCAGCATTCTAGCTTGTTCAGGCACATGGTTAGCTAGCTAGTTTCCTTACACATTCCAGGATTACATGCGTAGGGAATGGTGCTGCCCACAGTGGGTTAGGCCCTCCCCCAGCAATTAACAAACAATAAATCCTCATAATTGGCCCACAGGCCAGTCAGATTTAGGCCATCTCTCCATTGAGACTCCCTTCTCAAATGATTCTAGGCTGTCTGAAGTTGACAGTTACAGACAAGTAGGGCACTGTCCTTTTCCAAGGTAACACATCCTGCCATGGTTGCTGCCTTGCAGCCCAGCCACCTAGGTTTGAAGATCTCCGTACCACACGATGCTTAGGGTACCATGTTTCATATCTCCCAGTTCCCAAGGTTATTCTTGCCTTCTTACACACACACACACACACACACACACACACACACACACACACCACACACTAAGGTGATATGGCTGTACTGACGAATCCCAGGTGATGAGGCAAGCTCCATCCCTCTCATGTCTACTCTTATCCATGATCCTCACTGTTCCTGAGAAACATTATCTGGACCCATAAGTAATTTCAGAGGCTGCTGGTCCAGCTTAGAAAGCCCCACAGCAGGCTTTACAACAGTTCTTGAAGACTCATAACTCAAGTGTGAATTAGCAGCAGCAACTGCTGGGAAACAGGTGATCCCACCACTGTGTGTGGTGGGGAAAGGCCAGGGTTCTTCACAAGAGTGCGAAAGGTCAAAAAACGAAGTATAGGCCCTCTCAGAACTGCTGCAAAAATCCCAGTAGTGTTGGTTCATGGGGAAATCCCCTTTGTTCTGACCCCATGATGTCCATCTGTGGCCTGTTTAATAGTTGTCTCCCAGCTCTTTCACTTCCAACAACAGGGGAATGACAGGCAATGGAGAGGTCACTTTTTGTCTATCTACAATCTGGCCCTCTTCGTCTATCCATCCAATGTTAGTCGCTGGGAGTTATGTAACAAAACACAAGACCTCATGAAATGGGAACCACAGTGACAAACTGGTGGACACCCTCTTCTTGACCTTCCACGGTTCTTATGGTGAACTGTGGCCTTGTCCAGAATATGTCCCGCCCAAACATGACTCCTTGGATTACGATGCTTTTGAGCTGTAAGCATGTAAGAAGAGGCAGATAGAAATAATCAACAATCAATTAAGTAGTCTCTGCCCTCCCTGTTACTTGCTAAAATGTGGCCATCTGTGTATGAAGGTGCCCCCTCTCCTGTTCTCTGAGGACGCATTTAATGAAGGCACATTCAGGCCCTTTCCAGCCTCCAGAGGGCACATGAGGAACTTCCTAAGAAACTTTATTAATCAGCTCCTCTTCTCTGTTCCTTCCCCACACATCCCTTACTGCTGTTGGCTGAGACTCACCATCCTTTTGACTGGGTTGCGACCTCTGTAAAACTCCTTGGCTCCCTGCTGAAAGGCAGTCTTAGACTTATAAGCCACCCTTCTGAGACTTGCTCTCTTGCTGGTGCCTCCCATGCACACGTCCGTATGAAATGCACACAAAGACAAACTGTCTCTTCTTCTCTTCTCACTCTGTCCTTTGCTATTTGCTTCCAGCTAAGAAATTAGAAAAGTATGGGAGGAAATCAGTTTTCACTTTTGAGGCCTCTCACCTATAAGGTGGTCAACACACACACACACACACACACACACACACACACACACACACACTTCTATTGCAGACTAGTTGAAGGACCCCCCGCCCCTTGGCCACGATCACCCTGCCTCATCATTTCTTTCCACTCACTGAGTGGTCACAGTCTGTAATTCTTCCCCCTGGGTGACACTTGTGGGCTGCAGGCTAAAGTGCAGTTTATGAGTGATTAGGAAGGACTTTGCAGACCACAAGGACATATCATACACCGGTCTGCTTTGCAGCATTTCCTTCAGATATAGTGCTCTCTTTTTTTTTCATTAATAAATTCATTTATTCACTTTACAACCCTATTGCAGCACCCCTTCCTCCCAGTCACCCCTCAGACAGATCTTCTCCCCATTGCCCCTCTCCTCTGAGAAGAGGGAGACACCTCCTGGGTACCAACCCACTCTGACACATGAGGTCACTACAGAACTGGGCACATCTTCTCCTGCCGAGGATAGACAAGGCAGGCCAGCTAGGGAAACAGAATCCACAGGCAGACAACAGAGTTAGGGGTAACCCCTTCCACCCTGCTCCAGTTGTTGGGGAACCTTCATGAAGACCAATCTGCACATCTGCTACATATGTGCAAGGGGTGCTGAGGTCTAGCCCATGAATGCTCTTTGGTTGGTAGTTCTGTATCAGGGAGCCCCCAAGGGCTCAAGTTAGTTGGCTCTGTTGGTCTTCCAGTGGAGTTCCTATCCCCTCCAGGTCCCTCAATCCTTCCTCCAACTCTTCCACTAGACTCCCCAAGCTCCATCGAATGTTTTTGGCTATGGTTCTCTGCGTCTGTTTTGGTCAGCAGCTAGGTAGAGCCTCTCAGTGGACAGTTATGCTTGGCTCCTGTTTGTAAGCACAACAGAAAGAGCAGCATTAACAGTGTCCGATTCTTGCCCATGGGATGGGTCTCAAGTCGGACTGGCCCTCAATCTCTGCTCTGTCTTTCAAGGACAGTTCTTAATCTCTGAGACCAGTGGACTCTTGCGACATTAAACAGAGTTTTATTGTTGTTTAAGATTCTTTTCATTTTAAATTATGTATATACATGTGCTCTCTCGCGCTTGCTCTCTCTCTTCTATGTGTGTGTGTGTGTGTGTGTGTGTGTGTGTGTGTGTGTGTACACATGTGTAGATATGTCCATATAAGTGAATGTGTCTGTGGAATGCAGAAGAGGACACCAGCTCTCCCTAGAGCTAGAGTTACAGACTCCTCCTGGCTTCAGGCACACAGTCAATCAAAGCTAGAGTGGCATGGCGAGGTGACTAGAGTGCTGTTCATTCCAATCATGGAGGTCAGGAAAACAGCTAGGGCAGAACTGGAGATGACCGTGACCTCCAATGGCCCATTCCCAATCGGCTACGTAGAGCAGCTAAGCACCATGACCCAAAAGGCTCCACGTCCAACACAAGTCAGCCGCAGACCGAATTTTAAGTGCAATGGCCAGGCAGGGCCTGTTCCCATTTAAATACAACAGTAAGATCTTTAATGCTCTGGAAAAACTATGTCAAGCGCAATGTTAGGCTTTTAGACTTCAGAATAGAAAGAGTAGTGAGTAGTGTTGGGGCTGGAGAGATGGCTCAGAGACTAAGAGCACTGACTGCTCTTCCGGAGGACCTGGGTTCTATTCCCAGCAGCTAGTTGTACATAACAACTCTGTAACTCCAGTTCCAGGGGACCTGATGCCTCCTTCTGGTCTCTGTGGGCGCCGAGAGCTCACAAAGTGTGCAGACACATGTGCAGGCACAATACTCTTGTACATAAAAATAATCATTTAAAAAAACAGTGTTTCTCAAGCGGAGAGTTCTCAGCCTCCAGTCTCGCTCGTGGCAACCTAGGACAAATTAAATAGTCTATCTCAGTGGATGAGGGACGTGAACCAAAATCATCTATTTGCACAGTTTAAACTCTCACTGTAGCACATTTTTTCTTAAGAACAAACAGCAAACAGAGGAGGGACTTGTGTCCTGTCTGATCGCCTCAGTGAGGCAGAGAAGAGATATTGGATACACAGAGAGAGGGGAGGGAGGGTGAACGGATGGGTACATTAGTAAGTAGATGGACAGATAGACAAGTAGATAAATGGGAAGATTTCAAAGTGAGTGAATGAATCAACGTGTCTAATAAACACTAGAAATTGTTGTCCAAGTCAGAAATACAAAATGTTCAAGAAGGTTGGGCAAAAATTATTATTAGTTATTATTTGTTTAATAAACTAGAAATGCTTTAAAACTGTCCAGACAGGGACATTTTAATCTTCCCTCCCCTCTCTCCCCCCCAAAGCCTCACAGTCAGTTCACTTACCATCACTGCCCACCTGCCTCACAGTGTCACCAACGCCTCATTCACACCCCTCCACAATGGATAGGGCACCTGTGGTCCCCCGAGATGTTCCACCAGGAGGTGTTTTAGGGGCAGCCAACTAAGAGGGGGCTCTGAGTAGGTGGAGGAGGTGACACATGTAAGGTCACAGAGCTACAGCCTCCTCCCTTTAAAAGCCAGCGTGTTCTGTAGAACCCACAGGAAGCTGTCAGAGACTCCCTCCCAGCCAGCCCAGCGAGCATGTGGTGGGGAACCCTCAGTTTGCTGTTCTGCGTGCCCGTGCAAGGTAAGGACTTACTTAGAGCAAATGGGTGGTTTTCGCTCAGCTGGTTTGACTTTCTTTGCCAAACCTACCTGTCGGTCAACTGTGTTCATGGAGGACCTACTCTGGGAGATAACTCAGGTAACTTTGCTAATATGTCCCTAGCTGTACTCAACCCACACAGCCAACGGCAATCACTCTGCCTATGCCGTCTCTTATTCAACCTCTCTCGAGGGTATAGGGACAGGATGGAGTTCATCTGTGGAATCTGTTGTGATGAGGTGTAACCTGCACCCTGAGCCTACCTTTTGCAGGTATATCAGTTGGAGCGCATTCATCTCAGATTTCAAAACATCCTTGATGTAAAAGTCTTAGTCAAATGCTCTAATTTCTCTAAAATTCAGTTTTTGCCTTTTTAGCCCCCGCCATACTGGAACTCACTCTGTAGAGACGGCTGGCCTCAAACTCACAGAGCTCCACCCACCTCTGTCTCCTGAGTGCTGGGATCAAAAGTGTGTACCACTTGCCAGCCTGCTCGGTTTTTTGCATCTTTAGATGAGGATGTTAATAAATGTTTGACCTGTCAAACTCCTCATCATAAGAAAATCTCAAACGTACAAACTCTTTGGAAGTAATGAGGTATTGATCAATTCTAACGTAGTTCGGAGGAATAAGAACCTAGTGAAAACTACTTACTTTTAAACATTTGTCTATTTTTAATTCTATGTCTAGGAGTGTGGTGCCAGCCCGGGTATGCGTACCATGTGTATGCACTGTCCAAGAGGGTCAGAAGAAAAAGTTGGGTCTTTTAGAACTAGAGTTACACAGAGGGCCGTGAGCTGCCATGTGAGTGCTGGGAAGGAGCCTGAGTCCTCTGCCAGGGCAGCCAGTGCTCTTAACAGTTAAGCTATCACAGCCCTGAAAGCCTCCTAGTTGATAGAAATCAGTTATATTGCACAGGTCCGTACAATTTGGTTTTTGAAACTTAATTCTATTGTCCCATTGTGAAAATTAGAGAAAGATACAGTGACCCATTAAGCTTAGGTCAAATTATTCCTACCCTTGTGTGGGGCAAGAGTGGGGGATCATTCCCTGGTGTCTCACGTCTCTGACGGTCCTTGTGTCAGATGTATAGGAGGGGGAGCATGTAGAGAGCCACCGCTCAGCTTCAAATGCTTGCTCATTTCCAAATAGCGACTCTCCTTCTCTCCTGCTCTACGTCAGGAGCACATCTGTCCCCCTCATCTGCACTCCTTCCAGAGTGTCAACCGAGGGACGCCATTTGTGGTGGTCCGGGGGAGCAGCAGATTTTTTATTTTACATAGTTTTTCAATTCCCTGAGCTCTACGCTTCAGTCAGTGCCTTCCTTCCTGTCCCCTGTGCCCTGAAGCACTTAACAAGGATTCCGTTTTGGTAATGGGTGACATTAGTTTCTTCAGTTAAGTGGCTTAAAGAACAGCTAATGCATTCTGAAAGGGAGCCTTTAGCCTGGCCAGAATTAGTATGATTTCAAGCATCCCAAGGTTTAAAGCCTTCAACTGACCTTAATTTCTTTCCATCCTTAAAATTTTCCCTTATTAAAAAAAAATCCCCATATGATTTTTAAATAAACAGCAAAAACAAAATAATCATATCTTACGATAAATCTGACCCGAACGAATGACAGTGCACATCTGGAACATCAGCATGTAGAACAGGACGGCCACCATGAGTTCGAGATCAGTCTACGCTGCACAGTGGGTATGAGTGAGCTCAACATGGCACAGCAAGACTGTCTCAAAAAATACGAAAATGAAAAGACAAGCTTAAGCCAGTCTACTGGGACACGCAACTCGCTTGCGATTACACGGAGAGAGAAAAATATTTATCGAGTCATGCCCAGTGCTGGGCAAATTATTAAGTCCACTTATTCCAAGTGAAAAATGCCAAGGTAGGGCAAGGTATTGATAGCTTCAATCTGTATAGGAGAAATACTGAGGTTAGAGGAAGTTAAATAAGCTGACAGGTTTTCACATCCAGTAAAGAGGAAGTAAATACCAACCTGTGGAACTTTCAATTTGTGTGTGTGTGTGTGTGTGTGTGTGTGTGTGTGTGTGTGTACACATGCATCATTGGGATGTCATAGAAAGTACATTTGGTTTTTAAATATTTCTTTTGTTATTTTTAATTATGTGTCTATACACACAAGCCTGTGTGGGAGTGTGTGCATGTGTGTGCTGGTGCCTGCTGAGGCCAGAGCCATCAGATTCCCTTGGAGCCGGAGTCATGGGTGTTTACGAGCCCCTTGATGTTGCACTGTGAATCAGGTCAGGGTCCTCTGCAAGAGCAGTGTTCTCTTCACTGCTGAGCTATCTCTCTAGCCTGGACACTTACCACGGATGAAAACTCTCAGAGTCTTAATGACTTAGACATTCTGAAAGATTCAATATTGAAAGAACCCAAACTGAAAATTCATCCTCGCTGAGGACACAGGAGCTCGCTCAGTGGGGTTCGAACAGCTGCTGCTGACACTGACTTACACCTGCTGGGGCCCCCTCAGAGTCCCCTGTGGGCAGGAGCCGGTCATGTTCCTTTGTTGCCAACACCGAGGCAGCAAAAATATCTGCTTTGACACAGCTGTAAATTGTCAACCACCTTTAGCAAACGAGGCCATAGGAAAATAACTAGGTGGCTTCTAAGGCTGCCAGGGATTTGCAGACAAAAGAATTCCATGATCTTGGACCGAGCCCCTCTTTCAAGGCTCCTGGAATGAAAAATCCCTAAGTCAGATAAAATATAAAACAAATGAGTCTGTTCTTCCCCCCCCCCAAAGTCATTCTCCTCTCACACTGCAGACAATGAAAAGGCTGACCCGGGCAGAATTTCGACCCTCTTTTGTAGCTGCAGGAAGGGAGGGCCTCTGCAAACCAGAGAATTCCTTCATTCTTGTGCATCAAGTCAGCCTCTTTGGGACAATGTGGAAAATGATTTGATTTTGACAAGTACAATTCATTTTCACATCTGTAGTCTTCTCTGCCTATTCTAAAAATAACGCAAATTCTCTTTTCGTAATGATCTTCACTAAAGCGCATTTCTGCCTAAGTCTGCACAAGAGCCATGGAAACGGGGCTCTAGCCTGAGAATTCACTGTGTTTTCAGCTTTAATTCAGTTCCAGTTGCGGTCTCTATTGTTTGATGCCACAATTTACAGAGGAAAATTAGAGTTCCGTTAAAGCATTTATCTCTGAAGATTTACATTTATCCCTTTTGCCTATTAATTCAACTAATATCTTAAAAAACCTAACTTTATTCTAGACCCTGAGAATGTATAGGGAGTGCAAACCACAGTCACCCAGCTTCCAGCCACAGTCACCCAGCTTCCAGCCATTTGTATCCATTTGTAACCAACCCATCAATGAGAAGCACCTGACACCACGCAAGTGCAAAGGAACTCACTTAAGTGCTGTAACAAAACCATTCAAAGCCTTTGGGTGTCTAGGAAAGAGAGCAGGCCAGTTGGTGGGGAAGGAGGTGAAAGCCTATTTTCAAGTTTGATTGTTATTCATTCTCTCTCTCTCTCTCTCTCTCTCTCTCTCTCTCTCTCTCTCTCTCTCTCTCTCTCTCAGTAATGCTCTTCCTTAATTATTATCATCATCATCATCATATCAGAGAGAGAGAGAGAGAGAAAGAGAGAGAGAGAGAGAAAGATGCATGCCCAGGTGTATTTGTGTACACATGTGTGTGCAGCTATGTGTGTGCATGTGTGTGGAAGCCCAAGTTTGCTATTGAGAATCTTCCTTGATCACTCTCCAGTTACTCATTTTGAGGCAGGGTCTCTCTCTGTCAAACCTAGAACTTGCTGAGTTAGCTAGCCTCACTAGCCAACTTGCTCCAGGAGCCTCTGTCTCTGCCTCCTGAGTGCGGGGGGTGGGGGGGGGGAATTGCAAACGAGCCATCCCCAACCCCTACCAAGCATTCACATGGGCTCTAGGGATCCAAACATCCACCTTCTTGGTTACGCAGCACACGCTTTTGCTGCCCTCTACCTGGAAGGGATATTCTAATATTGGAGTCTCATCATCCAGTGGGACGTGTGTGAGGAAAATCATCAGAAATGTTAGCCTGATTCCTACGTGCAATAAGAACCACAGGGAATACTTTTAAATATTCCTTATTTTTCGTTTAAATTCATGTGTGTGGGGTGTGGTGCCAGTGAAGGTCGGAAGTGTCAGATCCCCCTGGAGCTGGAGTTATGGACAGCTATAACCTGCTGGATGTGGGTACTGGGAACTGAACTCAGTCTCCTTCAAGAACAGTAATGCTCTTCCTTAATCATCATCATCATCATCATCATCATCATCATCATCATCATCATCATCATTTTATTTTAAGGGTGTGGGTGTTTTGTCTGCATGTATGCCTGTGCACTGTTCACATTCTTGGTGCTCTCAGAAGCCAAAGAGGACATTAAATTCCTTGGAACTGGAGTTACAGACAGTCGTGAGCCACTTGTAGGTGATATGAGTACGCCATCTCTCCAGCCCTAGGAAATATTTTAAATGAAGGAAGAAGCATAAGGTCTTTAAAGTTCTGTCATTCCGAAAGACAGTTGTTGTAATGGTCCAGCAAGAAGTCGCACCAGTGGTGGGAGAAGGAAGAGTCAAGTCGATTAAACCAGCGCTTGGGAGAGAGGAAAGGCTAGTGTGTAGTTGGTTAAATGTCTGGGGGTGCCATGGCTGGTGACCACATTAACTAATGTAAGAAAACAGTGGGGTTGAGCCTGTGGCATGTCTGTATTAGTTATGAGAGCAGGGGAGACACAGGAGACAGGAGAGATCACAGATTCCAATCAGACACAGAGAGACACAGGGGACAGACAGATGCGGGTCCAACTGGACATGGACAAGGATAACAGACAGATGCGGATTCCAACTGGACGTGCTGTTCGGGACCCTGCAGCCCACAGCTATGCTTGGTTTTAAATTTATTACATGCAATAATTTGACATTAAGTCAACTTTTTTTTTTTAAAAAAGTATTTTCATTATTTTTTTCAGTCTCTCTGATGACTTATATAGAGGTAAAGAACCCCACCTCCACCCCCAACCCCCAGCAACTCTCCACCAACCTTGGGAAAGGTTGAGGATCCTTAATAAGGCATTGGCTTAATCTGAGTGTCTTGTTTAGTTTGTGTGCACTTCCGGAGCGGAGCGTGACTGCCACCCGCCCTTTCCTTGAAAGTTGGTCATGGATGCTTTGCTGAGAGACTATCCACTGAAGGGAACACAGTTTATCTATGTTTATGCATGGTGTGTGTGTGTGTGTGTGTGTGTGTGTGTGTGTGTGTGTGTGTGTATAGGTTTGTATGCTGGTGCATAAAATACAGAGGTGAGAGGGGAACACTGGTTACCTTCCTCTATTGTTTCCTTCCTTTGTTCCCTTGAGACAGGTCCCCATTAAACCTGAAGCCCACTGTTTTAGACAAGCTGTCTGTCAGCTACCTCCAGGGATCTGCCTGCCTCTGACCCCTACAACACTCATGTTGCAAGCACACACAGACCACACAGACATGCCTAGTTTCTTCTGATGTGGATGCCAGGGATTTGAACTCAGATTCTCGTGCTTGCAGAGCATGCACTCTTACCCACTGAGTCATCTTCCAAGTTTAGGACAGTTAGATTAACCATGTGAGCAAAGAGATGAGCAAGAGCCCGGTTCCATTTCTACACGGCCATGCATGATACCATGCTGGCTTGGTCTATAGTATACATCACGCACTACGGCCCCACGAGATTACCATACAGTCTGAGTATGCAGCAAGCCGCACACCCCAAGTTTGTGCAAATACAAAATACAGAGGATAAAAGGGGAAGAAGGGGCCGGTGAGATGGCTCAGTGGATTTAAGGCACTTGCTGCCAAGACTTCTGACATGATGCAGATCCCAATGATCCACACGGTGAAAGGAGAGAGCCAACTGCCGCTAGTTGTTCTCTGATCTCCTGGTGTTTATTGTGGTGTACTCATTGACATCCATACAGAAACCCATACATAGATAGATAGATAGATAGATAGATAGATAGATAGATAGATAGATACATGGATGCAGTTTTTTAAAGAAAGGACAAGAAACAAAGAAAAAAATCAGCACCCTGGGATCACCTTGAGCACTGTAGAAATAAGTGTACTTTGTGGCATTTGCATAGTGATAAAATCTAACCGGACAGACCATAGGAAACGGACTCAAATAAAGGCCTCATAACACATGGCCATTGGTGGCTGCATATGTCCAGCTACTGAGGTAACAAAGTGCAGAAGCCAGTAACCCACACAGCCAACATGACCTATGTAGGAGGTGGTGAGACCTTACAGTCATTCACTGATGAAGCTTCATGTAGGACTGAACCATTCACTTCACTGTCTGGACACGGGCAGGGAACCCCCGCCCCCGGAAAAAAAAAAGAACGTAAACAGGGAGAAGTAGGAAGTCGGCGCGTGGCACGTGGGGCTCGAGAAAAGTTAAGGGTGAGTGAGAATGCTGTTAAGTGTAGCTTTAGCCTCTATGGAGAGGAAGTGGTGAGAAAAACAAAAACCCGCACCTCGTTGCTCTGACGACAGGTGAAAGTTGGACTCCAAAGTTAGGTGAAAGAAAAGCAAAAAGAGAAACTTTCCATTGAGCTTCCACCATTGCTTAGAGGACTGCGCATGTCTTTTCCTGGGACGGCTTCTCCCTCCAGATTCTGCCTGGTGTCTTCCTCGTGCAACCTTCAGCAGACCTAAGCATCCCAAGTAATATTTTAAATGTGATGGTTAAGAGCAAAGCTAGGTGGTCTGTGGCTTTCCAGTGGACTGGTCTTCTTGTCTACACCAGTTTACTGCTACAAGATCAAACATGGGGCCGACCTAAAGCCCAGAGCAAGGAGTGGTGGGACAGTTCAAGCTCTGCGCCTCGATCCCAGACCTCCCCAAATGCATCTATGGCGTCAATAGATGTGGTCGGTCTGACAGGAGCCACATACTAAATTCTCAGCCACAAGAACAACTACTGCTAATTTTAGGGTGTATGATGCTTTCGTCTATGCTAAAAAGCCACAGTACAGTTCGTCACAATCTAGAGACATTGTAAGAATCTCCTGGCTCTATTTAATTCATGAGCATGGGAGTATTTCCCAGGAGGAAACCCAAGCAGAGTCTGGCCAGAGATCTCACTGCCTGGTGTTTTGAAAACACAGATGTTTTGATTACTTAGCTACTTAGTAACTGAAGCTGAGGCCTTTGGTATGCTAGCCAAGGACTCTACCTCTGGAGCTGAGCCTACAGCTCCACAAATCAATAAATCAATCAATCAACCTCTGTCTGTCTCCGTATCTGTGTATATGTGTGTGTGTGTGTGTGTGTGTGTGTGTGTGTGTGTGTGTGTGTACACGTATTTAAGTATGGGTGTTCATGTATGTGTGTGGAAGCCAGAGGTGAACATTGAGTGTATTCGACATTGGTATCTATTTTTTTTTTTGAGACAGGCTCTCTCACTGAACGTAGAGCTCACCTATTCTGCTAGACTGACTAGCCAGCCAGCCCCAAGGTCCTCCTGTCTCGACCTCCACAGCACTGAGAACTCTGCACTTGTATATTTTCCGTGGTGCTGGGGTCCAAGCTCAATTTCCATGATTGTGTGGCAAGCCATCTCTCCAACCTCACAATGACTCATGGTTACTTTAAGGGTTATGGCCAGGATGCAAAAAAGTAGGCTTTACTGAGTGAGACCTCAGCGTTTGGGAATCCTCCCAAGGCGTTCTTCCTGGTACTTACACTTTATCTCAAGGATGCTGGGTACCATGGCTCTTGTCTGTGACCCCAGCACTTGGGAGGCCGAGGCAAGAGGATCAGGAGCTCAATGCCAGCTTGGGCTTTGTAGTGAGTTCAAGGCCAGTCTGGGCTACATGAGACATTGAAAAAAATTCTCTTCACAACGTGTATACCAAAAGGAAATAGGCTTCCTTTCTTTTTTCTTTTTTAGGTTGAAGATAGGGCTGTAAAACATTTGCTGTTTATAATTTATAAGTATGGTGTTCTTCTGGTTGATAGTTTTTACACCGTCCTGGGTGAGAATTATATTATACCAAAGAAAAACAATTCCGTTTAAAACGTGAAGCGGTGCTGATAAATGTGCCAATTCAGTAAAAACAAGTTCATTCTCCCTTTATTTTCTTTCTGGGACAATAAATTTGTCACTGTTCAGAGTTAGTTCATCATTCTCAGGGGGGCAGGGTGTGATTCAGAGAAATTGGACTCATAAATTTGCTAGAGAAATCGCTCTGTGGTAAAAGCTATCTGGGGTGGATTTATCTATTTCAGTGACCAACAAGCCGAAAAAGTCACCAGAGCACCATGGATTACTTTTGTCTGTCTGTCTGTCTGTCTGTCTGTCTGTGTACATGTGCATGTGTGTATATCTATCTATGCATGTATGTATTTGTGTCTGTGTATGTGACTATGTGTTACGTGTGTGTGTGTGTGTGTGTATGTGTGTGTGTGAGAGAGAGAGAGAGAGAGAGAGAGAGAGAGAGAGAGAGAGAGTCAACCCAGAGCTACTCCATTGCTAGACAACATTTTACCACTCAACAATAGCAGGACCTGCAATCCCCGCCCCCCCTACCCCACCACAGGCTCATAGAGAAGCCATGTAATACTCGAACTTGTAAATCACCCATTTTATCAATGTGCTCTGGGGCTCATCAGTCTGGTAGGTCTATGTAGTTACAGAGGGGTGGGCTGAAGTCTACACCCTGATTCCAGTCCCATGACCGCTGTGACCTTGATCCTGATGGGGGTCACTCATCTATAAACTGAGCAACAGATCTCTTCTTTGGGGCTGGGTGATAGCTTCTGTTTCCAGGGCATGTGCTACCAGGTCTAACAGCCTGAGTTCTATCGTGGGACTCACTTGGCAGAAGGAGAGAACCGAGTGCCTGGGCTTGTCTTCCCACCACACCTCATACACGTATGCACCCTGCCTGACCTTCCCCGCTCTCTCCCACCACAGCAGCCTTTCTCAACATGGAGACCATCGAGGTGGAGGAAGGCCAGACGCTCAACCTCACATGTGTTACTTCTCTGACGAAAAATGCCTCTCTCCAGTGGCTGGCCCCCTCAGGGTTCACCATTTTTTTAAATCAGCATCCTGGTAAGTAGGGTTGTGGGGAGAAAGAAAATGCCAAACCTCGGCCTAAGGGATTTCCAACTGGGGCAGGGTAGTGGGACAGAAGGTCCACATGAGTCACCCAAAGGCTGGGCTCAGGCCACCCACTGCTACACGTGATTCACGCCTCAGGAGCCTGTTATGTGACACAGGGCTGCTTTGGGGGAGACAGGAAGTCTGAAATGGAAACCCCATTGGAAAGGTTGTTGAAGGGGGGCTCACATTACAAAGTACCTTTCCACCACAACATCCCACCCCCACGTCACTTTTTGACTCGCAGTGACCAGGAAACACCCACAGCAAAGCCATAGGCAGGCAGCAGGCTGCCTCTGTGGACCTTCCTGGTGGCACTGACACATCATTTCCTGTCAAGAACCAGCTGCAAAGTCACGTTACCAAGCACCTCATCTTCCCCGGTTGGACTTCTGTTTAATTGATACAGTAAATATAAAATAGTCAAAGAGATTGTCACAAGTGTTACCAGCTGGCTGCTAATAGTATAGTCCAACAGACTGAGTAGATACAAGTTGAGAAGAGTTGTGGAGAAATGAACTTTGAGTAGTAATAGTTCTGTCAAAAGTTTTTTTTTTTCTTGTTTCTCTTTGGGAGAATGAGAAGTTAGGCATCCTGAGGTTTCTTTAGCAAAACCCCTTGATCCACAGGGAAGCCTCAGCCCAGGTTGAGTCATCACACCCTCTGGCTGGCATTTAGTAGTGTCCGAGAATTGTTGGAATTGTTACAAGTCGGGAATGGGATGCTGGCTCTGGGATCTGGAAGGTAGCAACCAGGCACATACCAAACATCCTGCCTCTCACTGCAGCCCTCACGACAAAGAACTCTTGGTTTCATTGTCAGAAATGATAAGGCTGAAAACCCAGAGAGCCAGCTCACGAGGCATCGTCCCAAAAGGCACAGGCATCCTTGGGCTTTAAAAATTATTGATCTTTAACAGATTAAAAAGAAAATCAGCAAACTCGTTCTTTCCAGAGCCTCTGCTTTGCCCAGGGAATCTTTTACCTTATGTGAAATACCCAGGTCAGTAGGTAAGATAAAATAAAGAGGAACCCTCCATGTTGGGTTAGCACTATATTGAGCTTACTTTTTTTGTACTCCTGTCCAAATCCCTGGAAGGACCATGTCAAAATCCACAGGAATCGTCAAATAGTAATAAACATTTTTTTTAGATTAAAAAGTGAAGGCACTCAGCTGGCAAGTTTCTCTTCTGTGGCTGACATTTGTTGTGACAAGACAAACCCCAGGTACATCAGGTTTCAAAGAAGCAAGTCACAGCAGGGCATTCATTAGAGCAGTGGAACCCAGGAGTTGGGGCACATCCTTTTAATCCGGGTACTGGTGGGGGGCAGAGGCAGGTTCTCCTGTGAGCGAGTTTTCCTCATGACAGCTTCTTTTGCCTCTTGTACAGCTTTAAAAAGTTCCAAATACCAGCTTCTCCACCATTCAGCTACACAGCTCTCCGTTAGCGTGTCCAATGTAACTCTACGAGAGGAAGGTGTGTATACGTGCTTACATTACGGGAGTTCCGTGAAGACGAAGCAAGTTAGAGTGACCGTGTTAGGTATGTTCCCAGCAGGGTAACTCCAAGTGGATGGGATATTGTGACGGACAAAATGCACCATTTAATTAATTAATTTGTTTGTTTGTTCGTTTGTTTGTTTTTAAAAAGCTCCTTTGAGGGGGGTGGGGATTTAGCTCAGCGGTAGAGCGCTTGCCTAGCAAGCGCAAGGCCCTGGGTTCGGTCCCCAGCTCCAAAAAAAAAAGCTTATTTGAGGGTTAGCATTGCCGTGGGGCTCACACACAAGTGGGAAGACAACTCACAGGGATCCCTTCCTTCCTCCCACCTTGAACTCAGCTCGGCAGCGTGAACTTCGCTCCGTTAAGCCACCTCCCCCAGCCCACTTTAAAGCTACCACGAATCATTTATAAGATTTATTTTATTTTTAATTACGTGTCTGTGTCTACGTGTGGTCAAAGTGTGGGTGCCCAGACAAGCCAGACGAAGCCCAAACAACCAATCAACTCCAGGGAAGCTGACGGGTGACTGTGAGCCACCCAACATGGGCGCTATGAACCAAACACAGGTCCCATACTCTCTGTTTCACTGAGCCACCCCTCCAGCTCTGCGATGTACCATTTTTAAACTTAGCATTTTCGTTTAAAAAGTTTTACCTGGAACAGGAGCTTCTGAGGGCATGTATGCCATCTTTTATTGAAAGAGAACTAAAGAGACCATTTGTTTGTGTGTGGTGTGTGTGTGTGTGTGTGTGTGTGTGTGTGTGTGTGTGTGTGTCAAGCTCTAGATTCAAAAGCAAACTAATACATTTGCCTTGGGCATCGACTAGATTTTGTTTTCAGGAAACTAAACAGAAGTAATATTCATATTTTATAGACTGTGATCATGTGGCGGTCACCATATGATACTCTAGGGAATCGAAGACACAGACCGTTAATGGGTTTGCCAACTGTTTATTTCTACCACTGGGCAATATCCCCAAGCCACCCTGGCTGGTTAAGACAGCTTCTGGGCTGCTATAACACCATACGTACTTCCCTGTCATAGCACCCAGCATGGGATCGTTTTTTGCCTTTCTTGGGACATTACTAAGGATTGAACTCAGAGCTTTGAGTGTGGCCACATGTTCTACCCGGACATGTGACACATGTTCTAAGTCCCACTGCATGCTCTTGTAACTCAGTTGTGCTCAACCTTCCTAAGGCCGTGGCCCTTTAATACACTTCCTCACATTGTGGTGACCCCCCCCAACCACTATATTATTTTCATTGCTACTTCATAATATTAATTTTTCTACTGTTATGGATCATGGTGTGTATGTCTGTGTTTTCTGATGCTCTTAGGCGACCCCTGTGAAAAGATTGTACAACCCCTAGAGGGGTCGTGACCCACAGGCTGAGAACTGCTGTTCTAACTAATGCATAGGATCTAAATCCACAGCCAGACTATTAGTCTCTCTTTCCCATATCTGTGGTGTCAACAAGTATACTGAGCCCGCCCTGACTCAGTCAGTGCTTCCCCTGTGTCTGCACGGATTCAGTAAATGCACACAAGTGCTGTTCTCCATGAAAACAAAAGTAGGATTGGAAAAGGGGATGTATGCCCAGCTGAAAATGATTTCTGGGGCAGAAGTACAAAGAGAAAAGACCAATGGGTCCTTGCAAACACGAATGTCCTTTTGGAGTGAGGAGGGGCCTAAGAAATGCACTCTGTGCTTATTTGCATAAACTTAAGTTTAAAGCTGAAAAGCCAACTCTTTTGTGTTACAGGTGAGGTACCAAGAGGTCGGACGATCTGTCTGTTTCTACAGCTAGCTGGTGACAGACAGGGGACTGAAAGTCAGGTCTCTCCCTCGTGTGCTAGCAACCAAGCTTAGTGCTACATCCCATCTAGACGGCTGTTCTAACAAAGTCTCTTTGGGAATTCTGAGGAGTTAGTCATGTACTCAGTAGCAAACATCCTGTCCTCAGCCAGCTTGGTTCTTTGGAAGCATAACACAAATGGATTCTGGGAAATGTTAAGCCAGACATATGACCTGTAATTAAATAATTACCCTATAGCAAACCCTACAATTTACAGATGATGTTTTTTGTCAACATACGCAGAGCAGGTAGACGGGGAGGTGCCTCATTCAGGAAAGTGATTGCCACACAAGGCAGACAGACTGAGTTAGGATGCCCACTACCCTCATTAAAGCTGGGCACATCACTCCCGCACTGATAGAGGGACAGACTTGTCCCTACAGCTCACTAGCTGGCCAGCCTAGCTGCATCCATGAGTTCTAGAGCCAGTGATAGATAGCGATCAAAGAGTGTGCCTGAAATCTATCTCTGGTCTCTACATGTCTGTGCACACATGCACACCTACAACTAATTTAGCACAGAAAAAAAAATTTTTTTTAATTTTCTTCTAGTGACGCCTTTCCAGCCAACTGTGGAAGCTTTGGTTCTCAGAAGGCAGAACGGAGAGAAATCTGTTGTGCTGAAGTGTTCCACAGAGAGAAGCAAGCCCCCTCCGCAGGTCACCTGGCTCCTGGGGGGCGGTCTGGAGATCGATGGTAAGAGCAGAGAAAGAGGGTTCTTTGTTTCCTTTCTGAACGCTCCAAGAGCTTTTTAAAGTGTCGTGGCGCCCTCTGGTGGCACCATGTGTCCAAAGACACCATTCTAGACCTCAGTTCACTCCAGAGAAATTAGCATTGTATTAATGGATGTTTTGTCTAACGTTAAAAGGCTATCTCAAATCATATGTTTTTAAATTAAGGTAGAAATACGAAATGAGTTATTTATAATACTTCTTAAAAACTGACAAAATTCCCTGAAGGAAGCGGAATCCTGAGCTTAAGCTTGGAGACGAAGTTATAAAATTGGAAACATGCTTAGCACTAGATGCCCACACAAGATATTCAGCTTACCAAGCGGCTACATCCCAAGAAACACCACATGAATTGAAGTACTTTTGTGGGAAGTTTCTTAATGCTCCAACTCAATCAACCTCAGGCACACCTCGAAGCCTTGCGTTACCCTTCCATGTAGCAACACTGTCTACTGCAAAGAATATTTCGTGACAAACTTTTGAGTCATGCAGGAATTGTATTCAATTCTGGGCTGAAGGCAGTTCAAACAAGAACCATTGCTTGTACCTGTGAGTGGGCATGTGTGTGCTTTTTTACATCTTAAGGGTAAGTCCTAGTCCTAGTTGAGGTCAGGAAGTGTCTGTAATCAAACACACAAAGCCTTTCTTATGTGTGACACTGTTCTTGCACACACAGAGACAGATAAAGACCTTCTGAGATGCCTGAGTGGTGGGCCATACATCCAATCCCAGTGTCTGGAAGGTCGGGGCAAGAGGGCTGTGTGCCTGAGGCCAGGCTGAGCTACATGATGAGTCCCAGGCCAGTTTGAACTACTTCCTGAACCCCGCGTTGAAAACGGTTCTCATACTGTAAAAATAAGGAGCCTATCTTTACTGGAAACAGAATAACTAATTGTGACTTGGGGGAAACATTTCCATACGGTTTGCTGACATTTCAGTACATGTTGCCTCTGCTGGCGGTACAGTCGTCTCTGCCCTTTAATGCTGCGAGAGACTGTGCATTAAACGGAGTTCTAAATAGAAAAGCCTTAAGGCTCAGATCTGTCTTCCAGTCCAACAGAAATCTACTTCATTATGAAACGCCTTCATTAATGTAACGTTCATAAGCTCAGGCTTTGTATTTTGTGACATTAAGTTGCCCTTCTTGTGCAACTACTGTACGCTTAGATCATCTCCCCCCGCCCCCCTTCCCCGTCCCCGTCCCCGTCCCCAGCCCCCTTCCCCGGCCCCCTCCCCCACTCCCTCCCGCCTCCCCGCCCCCTCCCCCCATGGTAGTAAAGTGTTTGTAGAGACACGCCCACTCTCCTTGACCCACTGCTTGCTGCTTATCCTGTGGCCACGCCCAACCCACACTGGCTGTTCTGCTTGCTGCGTGAGCCATGCATCAGAGTTCCGTAGCCATAACCATTCCCGTCTCTTTAAATTGCGGTGTAGGTGAACTTCACCATGAATTTGAAGCTGATGGGAAAATAAGTAACACCACCAGCACGCTCGTAGTCCGCAGCTATGGCAAAAACTCAACCGTGCACTGCGTTATCCGGCACAAGGGCTTGCAAGGAAGGAAGCTGGTTGCTCCCTTCCGGTTTGGAGATTTGGGTAAGAATAGTTATGTTTAGCTGTCGTTAGGTTATCCTAATATTGCACTTTTGTCCTAGTCTCCTTCCATGATGCTGCGATAAAACACTGACCAAAAGCGACTTAAAGAAGGAAAGGGTTAATTTAGCCATACAGCTCTCAGTTCACAATCAATCACTGAGAGAACTCAGGGCAGGGACATGAAGGCAAGAACTGAAGCAGAGGCCAGGGTGGGGTGCTGCTTGCTGACTTGCTCCTCGTGGCTTGTACAGCCTGCTTTCTTATAGAACCCAGTCAAGGGGTGGCACAGCTCAACCCTTGGCTAAGCCTTCCCGTGTCAATCATCAATCAAGACAATGGCTCACAGACTCCCAAGAAGGCCAATCCAAAAGGAGGGATTCTCCACTTGATGTTCCTTCTTGCCAAGTGTGTCAAACTGACAACAGATAGTAACCGTCACAGCTACCTACCTACTAACTCTCTAACCATGCTGGATCTCTAGGAATTATTTTCCTTTGATGAGCCACACAGTGCTTCGTGTAGCTTTTGTTACCTACCTTTACTCTGGGAACAGGCAGCCCCTGCCCAGAGGATATTGGATCCGTGGATGAAAAACACAGACACACATAATTGTTCAATTTCAACTTGCCTTATTGGGTCAGTTGCTGGGTGCCCCCAATCTACTTCAGCTCCCACACCTTCCCAGTGCTCCCAGATCAGCACCCTACATCTGAACCCTAAAACTTCAGTTGTTCAGCCACCTTCAGTCTCAGCTCAGCATCCCCAACCTCCAGCCTGTAGAAGTGGCCTTTGGCTGCTCCACCTGACATCTCACATGACTGGTCGGCTTTTTCTTTCTGAAGCTTGATGAACCCTCTCTTCCTCTCCTACGTCTGCCCCTTGCCTACAGGGACCTGGAAGTTCCTCCTATTCTTTCTGCCCTGCAATTGGCCCATAGCGTCTTTACTGATAGTTCAAGAACCAATTGGGGTACAGGACCTTAGCATCAGAACCACCCCTACAAGATAGCACAAATATTTTGTTCACCAATCAGTTTAAATCACGCTCACTAGCTGAGAATGCTTTAAAGCACGTTTGCAGGTAAGCATTCTGAGTCCTTTCACCCGCAGCATCCTCTGGGTGGGATGCAGGGAACAGAGGTCCATCTTAGGATGCATCTCATCTAGGAATATGCAGTGTTTCTAGAGACTAGAGCAAGAATTGTCTGGGGACCGATTTGTTTCATTGGTTCAGGATCCCAAGTGAGGAAGGAACATTTAGTCCTATTTGAATTGTCTCTGCTAATATTTACATGTTAGTAATTAAAACCAAGAAATTTAAAATACACTGTTAAGTTATTTTAAAATACTAAGTCTACTATATGTAAACAAACATTGCACAGTTTTATGAAAAGTAACCATGTTATAAACATTAATGAAAAAATTCATTTTTTATTTTTTTAAATATTAAAACACTAAGGTGGGAGTGGGGTTTTACAGCACTGAGTCACAGTTCTCAACCATTTTCAATGTAAGCACCTCCCACACTGTGTGTGTGTGTGTGTGTGTGTGTGTGTGTGTGTCTATGTATGTATGTTCATGTGGGTATATGCATGGTGTACCAGGGCGGGTGTAGGTGAATGTGTATGTGACCAGAGGCTGACATCTTCCTCAGTCACTGTCTAATCTTACTTTTTGAGACAGTCTCTCACTGAACCTAGAGATCACTGGTTTGTGAGACAGGCAGGCCAGCGCGCTCCATGGATCTGCCTGTTTTTTGCCTCTGAGTCCTGGGAGTACAGATTTGTGCTGTTCTGGTTCTCATGTGGGTGCTGAGGATGTTAACTCAGGTCACCACACTTAAGCAGCAGGCATTTGCCAACTGGGTCATCTCCCCAGCCCGCCTTTCACACGCTTAAAAATAACTGAGGACCACGAAGAACCTATTTAAAATATCTCTGATAATATTTACCTATTAGTAATTAAAATTTAGAAATTTAAAATACACAGTTCTTTTAAAATTGCAAGGCTACTATATATAAACAAACATTGCATAGTTTTATGAAAAACAACCATGTTACAAACATCGGTGAGACAGCAAAAAGCTCAAAAAGCAAACAAAACTGTATCTCCATGGATAAAGGGAACTTCTGAAATACTTTAATGGTTTTTCTATAATTCTCCTTGTTTTCCTCAAAAAATTTACCCACAATTACTTATTAAATTACTTAAATGCTTAAGTATCTAGACTTTTTTAAAAAAAGATTCATTTATTTTATACATATAAATACACTGTAACTGTTTTCAGACACACCAGAAGATGACATCAGATCCCATTACAGATGGTTGTGAGCGGGGTTGGGGATTTAGCTCAGTGGTAGAGCGCTTGCCTAGCAAGCGCAAGGCCCTGGGTTCGGTCCCCAGCTCTGGGAAAAAAAAAAGAAAGAAAGTAAACAGATGGTTGTGAGCCATCATGTGGTTGCTGGGAACCGAACTCAGGACCTCTGGAAGAGCAGTCAGTGCTCTTAACCACTGAACCATCTCTCCAGCCCCATACTTAAGTATTTAAATAATCACTAAAATCACAATTTTAAGCTACAGAAAATTCTTTGATTAAATGAACAGTGAGAAGTATTCATAAATTTTAGGACATGATACCCGCCAACCCCACCTATTACATATTGTATGATGACAGACACAGTTAGACTCTTAGACACTTACATGCTTCCTGGATGCTAGTCTTTTCGTTGACTTGTGAATATGATCTAAACTGATTCTCTGGAAATATCCACTAACATTTCTTTATGTTACAGAATGGTGATCATCTCACTTAGTAAATAGTCATTGTACTAAATACCTTGTATTTGTGAAGTTATTATTACTACATGCGCATACACATACACACACACACACACACACACACACGAGCAAAAGCTAGCAACTGTGTTTCACAATAAGGGAAATTAAGCATTTGGATAAACTAAGCATTTTGCTCAAACCACTGAGGATCACGCAGGTAGTAGCACTGAGATTCTGCTCAGTCTGCGACTGGAGAAATGGGTCAATGATATGGAAGCGCATTTTCTATGAATATAGGAAAATGTCCATATGCAGCTGGACAGACAGGAACCGATAGGTCTGTGCAGAAAAATGCCCTCCGCCGGCTACCGCCAAATGTCCTTGCACACAGGGGCCCCAGCATGCTGTGCTCCTAGCCAGGTCACCTGGCAGATGGGCAAGCAGCAGGGGAAAGATTCAAAGCACAAAGTGGGGGACTCCAGGTTTTAGCACAACCCTCAGAAGTGGGTAGCAGGCAGGCTCTGTGCGCTATGACGCTGAGCGCGATGTGGCTAAAGCTGATCTCGGTGGTAGCAGAATTTTGTTTTTCCCCCTTTTTAGTGGCAGATCAAGAAACAACCTCAGAGGCCCCTGAGCAGAGCTCTCTCTCCTCCCAAGCCCTCCAGCAGCCCACGAGTACAGGTAAGTCTCAAAGTCACGGAAACCTAGTTGGTTTCTTTCCTCAATCCTTCCTTCTGTCTGCTTCTGATTGATTGGTTGGTTGACTAGTTCGTCGAATAGTTGGTTAATCGGTTGGTTGGTTGGTTGGTTGGTTGGTTGGTTGGTTGGTTGGTTTTTGAGACAAGGTCTCTTATTGAACCCATAGCTCACCGTTCAGTTGGACTGACTGGCCAGTAAGCCTCTCAGAATCCTTTTGTCTCTGCGTCCCAGTGTGGGGGTTACAGGCATGTGTTGCTGTGTCTGACTTTCATGTGAGTTATGGGTAACAAAATTCAAGCCCTCACACTTGCATGCTGAACACTTTACCCACTAAACCATGTCCCTAGCATTTAGATTTATCTTTCAAAAGACTATGTAGATCCCTGTCCAACTGATTCCAGTTTTGTGGTGTCCTGGGAGAGTCAGGCCATGAGTTCTTAGAGCTTGGTGTCATAGGGCCCTATGAGCTCAGAGATTTTTAGCTGGAGGTGTTTAAGCGTGTGCGCGTGTATACACACACACACACACACACACACACACACACACACACACACTCTCCTGCACATATGACTGTGGCATGTGAATTCCCTCTGAGGTAAAGTCAGGGCTGCAGTCATTTAGGAGATTTGCTCTTGGTTTTCTGAGTGTATTGTTCCTAACATAAAGATTTCCTTCCAACAGAGAGTAGGAGCTGGGACAGGAGTATTGTAATTAATGAGCCCACTCACCTTCTAAGCCACATTTGAAGGCACTTGGTTATTAAGAACATGGGTCACTTTTGACTGGGTTGAGCAGAAGATTTAGAAATTCTCGTAATTTAGATAATGAATGAACCAGCTAACTACCATGTAATTCATTTAACTTTATGCAGCATTGAATGGGGCAATAGTGGGTACATAGAAAATGCAGAACAGGTAGGCATGTGGATGAATGAATGAGTGAATGAATGAATGAATTGGTGAGTGAGTTTATCAGTGTTTTGAGCACAGCAGTTAGTCTCCCTCAGAAAGGTATGTATTCCTGCATATTCTCTATCTAAAATAATTCCATCTGGTAGGGTAAATGTTTTGGGATCATTATCATGTTCATAGTTTTGAGCATCAGATCACATTTAAAAAAAATCACTGTGTCCTGAGTAATATTGAAAAGTAAATGTTTGGAGGTTTTTAACACTAAAAAGTACAATGTATACTATGCAGGGATTTTTTGTTTTTTGTTTTTTGTTTTTGTTTTGTTTTATTTTGTTTTGTTTTGTTTTTTGAAGAGTGGTGGAAATTGAAAACATTATGAAGTGGGGCAGCCCATCCTCGCTTTAACAATCCAATATTTTTTTTTCCTATTCTTTTTTTCGGAGCTGGGGACCGAACCCAGGGCCTTGTGCTTGCTAGGCAAGCGCTCTACCACTGAGCCAAATCCCCAACCCCACAATCCAGTATTTTTAAACGCGTTCAGAATCCGGTTGTTTTTAAATTGCCTGGTACCACAACTGAACAACTCAATTTTCTGCCCCGCATTTTCATATCCAACATAGGATTTAAGAGACGGGGTCTGTAAAATTCTTCCCAGCTTTCAATTTCTGCAGTCGTATTACCGTTAATAATCTGTTTTGAGGACAGGAGGCTTCATTCCCCTCGGGGCCACACAGTGGCGCTGTGCAATGCGCCGATAAAACCCTGCAGCCGAGGAGAGGGTATTGGAGACAAAAAACAAAACAAAACTCCAGAAAAGCTATTGTGTTGTTCCAGTTCACCTACAGAAACCTCACAATTCATCCCGTTTCTAAAAGCAGGACATTCAGACTTTAGATTGGCAGTTGAGACTCTAACACAGCAGTAAGAGCTTTGCTGAGCGAGCCTTTCTACCCAAGTGTCCCCCAGATGCTATCCCTGTCCCTCCTTGGTCCGTGGTTCTTTCGAAGCATCCTTCGGACCTTCTCCCTAGCCGGTCTCACACAGAGAGGAAGCAAGGAATAAGGGCTTTGGTTGACTTCCCAAATTAGAAAACTGGGAATTTTCTTGTTAATTGTGCTACTCGATTGCTTCGGGACTACACCCTTTGCTTCACTGTTGAAAATCTTTCTCTGAGAGTCAAGGTGAGACACCAACACAGCCAGTACACTCTGGATGTTCAGTAAAGGGCTGCCTTTATCAAGAAAACGAACGGAGTCTGGCCATTTATGACTTTTTATTTTTGAGAAACTGCTACTTCAAGGCAGAATAAGACAGACATAGAAAGACAAAGGCTGCATGTTCTTTCTCATATGTGAGAGCTACGAATGCTGACCTAAAAGTAAAAGTGAACAGAACGGTAATTATTATTAGGAGAAACTCAGGAGGGAAGGAAGGGGGAAGGGGGCAGGGAGGAAGTTGGATAATGAATGCCAAAGGGCGGTTAGGGATAGACTAAGTTCTAGTATTCTGCAGCATAGTAGAGGATTCATAGTTTAGAGCAACCTATCACAGGGGCTGGGGGGATGGCCCAGGGGTCCTCTGCACAAGCACGAGGACCCGAGTTCACATCCCCAGGACCCATGTAAGAGTCTGCAGCTACATTAACCTCGGCATCAGGGAGACAGAGCTGGGTGTTGCCTCAAGGCTCTCTGACCAGCCAGTCTAGCAGGTTCTGTGAGAGAGAACCTGTCTCAAAAAGTAAGATGGAGGCTGGGCATGATGGAGTACACCTTTAAATCCAGCACTTAAGAGGCAGAGGCAGGAAGAGCTCTGTGAGTTCAAGGTCAGCCTGGTCTACACAGGAGTTCCAGGTCATCATGGGCTATGTAGAAAAGGAGAAAGAGAGAGGGGAGATGGGGGAGGGAGGGAGGGAAGAAGGGAGAGAAAGGGGGGGAGGGAGAAAAAGAGAGGGAGAGGAATGATGAAGAAGTTGACCCCAAATTGAGGTCTGTCCATCAAGGAGCCACAGCCAGTGAAGGCCTTCCTGGGAGAGAGAGAGAGAGAGAGGGAGAGTGAGAGAGAGAGAGAGAGAGCAACACCACTTCCTTAAATGAACTTGGTCTGGGCTGGAGAAATGACTCAGTGAAAAGCACTGACTCTTTTGGAGGACCCAGGTTCGATTCCCAGCACTCACAAGATGGCTGACAACCAAGTGTAACTCCAAGGGACCTGACAACCTCTCCCGGCCTCCTCGGGTACTCGGCAATCACTGTAATGCCCAGACATACATAGGGACAAAATACCCATTCACATAAAATAAACATTTGTTAAAGGAGCATGTACTCAGGCAGGAGCCTTAGTTTTTCATGTGGGTGAAGCCTTCTGGACCTAAATTTCTCTTACGGTCCACATGTCCACACCATCACATCACAAGTGTGTATCAGCAGGTTTAAAGGGATGGTCAAGCTGGAATCATTATAGGATGAGTCACATATATGTGATGTGTATCATGTTTTACTCCCACCATAGTCTCAATGATGGAAAATTCCAGTATGCCGGAGACTGACAAGGAAGAGAAAGAACATGCCACTCAAGACCCTGTCGTGATCACTGGTGAGTGTCACAGGTGCACTCAGAACACCTGTGTGATATTCTGACCTCCTAGTCCTGTGTCCCATGGCCTTTTTCAGTCCTTGTTTTCCTTGAGCTTCTACCCTAATGAGATGTCCCATCTCGACTTGGTTGTCACTTGGCTTCCTTAACCTACTACCTAGTCCTGTTATTTTTGCTAACTACCACATCTCTATAACTCTACTTAACTAACCCTACTTCTTCCTCTGGGCTCTTATTTTAAAAGAATTCCTTTCTCATGGGCACGAGCATTTGCCTGAATATTTGTTAATGTTGTACCAAGTGTGTGCTTGGTGCCCATAGAGGTTAGAAGGGGACACTAGATCCCCTAAAACTGGGGTTACAGGCTGTTGTGGGCCACAGTGTAGGCACTGAGAATAAAACACAGGTCCTCTGGAAGAGCAGCCAGTGCTCTTACCGCTCCTCCTCTGAGTTCTTAAGTGTGAGTGTTCTCCACTTCACTGTTTCACCCTGTCTTTGCTAACATTTTGTTATTTGGGAATTAAACCCAAGATTACACACACACACACACACACACACACACACACACACACACACACACACACACACACACTATGCCTGCACTGACCACAGAGCTACAGTCCCCGACTAGCTCTCCTTCGTTCATAGAAGGTTGGCTCACTCCCGAGTTCTTTCTTGCTGCCTATATGTGGAAGAGCCCCACACTTCTATTTACAGAGTGTCCTTCTGGTCATCAATCTCATTTCTACTCCATGTCCCTTTTATTAAAAGTTTATTGCATGATTACTTATTTAGTTAGCTATTTACTTCGTGAGTTGGCTCATCCCTTTCACTACGTGTGTCCCAGGAATCAAACTCAGGTCACCAGGCTTGGCGGCAAGCACCCTTACCTGCTGAGCCATCTCGCCAGCCCTTTCCTTCTATTCTTTCTGTGTCTTTAGTCAAATGTCCTCTCCCCTAAGCTCAACATTTCTAAAAATTCAAGTCGCATCCTTTATCCACAAAATAGCATGTTCAAAGCATTGCATACTCCCAGCCCTTGTTTCTGGGTGTAGATACAGATCTAGATGCACACACATGCACACACAAGTAGCAGCCAATGGCTCTTGGGTCTTCTCTTCCTGGTGTATGGTCTATTTAATCATCTTGTGGCTTCAGCTCTTCTACTTCTGGTCCAGACTTAGCACCATGGAAACATAGCCTTGTTGCTTGCACACTTGTGCTCTGAGAACATTTCTGGTTTCCCATGATCTACAACATACCACACAAGCCCTTCTTCTGCCTAAGGTGAACTCTGATGCCTACCTCTGCATCCCTGCATCTAGAAAGCCTCTGCACGTTTCATGATGCTCTGAAGGCATCGTTCTGTCTCAACAGCCCTGCCCTGTAACCTCCTACCTCACAGCAGGAGAGGATTCACCCTAATGCTCTTACTTCTCTCCCGAAGCTAAAGTCTACTGAAAGCCTCCCTGACGTATGCAGCCTCGGGTTCAAACTTTGTCTCTGCAGTCCTAGACACACTATTTGATAAGTACGCATGGTTCTGGAACTTAGCATGGCTTACTTTTGTTGCCTTTTTAATGTATTTATTTATAAAGAGAAAATTATCTCCTAAGGCATAGGGATTACGTCCTAGGCAGGTTCAAGTACTATGCTCTTCACATAGCCACCATTCCTTAATCCTGAGCCTGCCGGCTGAGGTGAAGGACATTGGGCAAAATGACATACTAGTTTAAAATGATTTTCAAGAGTTCCTCAAGCATCTCCCTAATGCCTTTACGAGGACCACATTTAATCTAGTCAGGGTACACAGCATTTTGCTTTATTTGGATAGATTTTACCTTAATAGTCTCCTGGGATTCTGAGTTACATTGTAATGAACAAGCATTCCTCATAGCTACTTAAAATTCCCAGACTGTGATTTAAGTCAATATTCTCGTATGTTCTCTCTAGAAATGACAAAAAGAACTAAATATCTATGTCATTTAGAAAACAACTTTTCAAGTCATCCATGGGTTTGCTTTGTCTCTATTGCCCATTCGCTTGTCTCAGAGAGCTGAACAGCACACATGCTTAACTTCTGGGGTAAATCTGGCCCATCCCCTGAGCTGAGCTGTCTTTTGGTCCATACCGTATTGGAGAAATGATATAGATAGATGTGTGTGTGTGTGTGTGTGTGTGTGTGTGTGTGTGTGTGTGTTGTGTGTGTGTATCTTTGTCCTGGCTGCATTCTACTGCTATGTTAAACATCCTCACAAAGCCAGCTTGAAGGGAAAAAGGACTTATTTGGCTTACAATTCCAGGTTATAGTCTCTAATTGTGGGAAAGTCAAGGCAGGAACTTGAAGCAGCTGGCCCATTCATAATTCAGAGCAGAATGGGAATGAATGCATGAATGCCTGTTCCTCAGCTTACTTTCTTTGCTTTTATGCAGTCCAGAACCCAAACCTAGAGAATGGTGCCACCCACAATGGCCTGGGTCTTCCCTTTGAAACTATGCAGTCAAGACTCTTCCACAGACATTCCCGCAGGCCATCAGGATTTAGCCACTCCCTGAGATCATCCATGAATCTACACTGTGTCAAGCTGACAATTAAAATTAAGTGTCACAGACAGGTGTGGTGTCACTTGCCATTAAACCCCAGCACTAGGGAAGTAAAAACAAGTTGGTCCCAGTGAATTTAAGGACTGCCTGGATTATGTAGCCAAGTTCCAGGCTGGCCAGGGCTGCATAATGAGAACTTATCTCAAGAAAGGACAAAAATAGAGAAAGAAAGATGAAAGCTAACCATCGCGTTCCATGATGCCTAACCCAAATTGCCTAACGCTGTCTCGATCTCCTTACAGAAGCCAGTGCTCAGCATTCAGGGCTGGCCAGGAGGAATAGTGGCATCCTGCTGCTCACGCTGGTGTCCTTCCTCATTTTCATCCTCTTCATCATCATTCAGCTCTTCATCATGAAGCTTCGTAAAGCGCACGTGATATGGAAGAAGGGTGAGTGGACAGAGAACCCCGTGAGGTCTGTACAGAGTCCAACAGCTGACTAGACAGAAGGGAAAGACTGCCAGCCGAAGCTCCTCTCTTAACTGATGTGCAAGCTGACCAGTAAGGGTGTGACTCCAATAAGCAATCACTCGTTTCCCAGCAAACACGGTCTGTGGATATCCAGGGAACATGCTCAAAAAGCGTCAGATAGACAGAAACCAAAGAAGCTATGGGAGTTGGGGCTGGACCGCAGATGCTCTTGTTGACAAAAGACTGAGCCAGTTCACCTGTTCACTCCCTGAGCGCCCACTGCATGCCAGGTATCACTCCAGATGCTAGGGCCATGTGAGCCTCTAAGACAGGTGATCCCGAGTTCCTTGTGTTCTAGTTAATGGATAAACATCTGCGGCCTTTTGTAGTTTGCAACAATGTACTCAGCCCTACTCGTCCATAAGATACCAGTCATTTCCTTGCCACCCCCCAAGCATTCTAATGAAAGAGTTACCATCAAAACCGAAAGTATGCCAGTCATAATAATAACATAGTAATAAACAAGTCAAAATAAAAAAATAGCTAGAAAATCTCTATTAGAAATACATATACTCAACATATAGCAGAGCTTGACAAGGCTTTCAAAGGTGTTCAGAATAATTCTATAAATTTGTTTCATAAACAGGTACAGGATGAAAGCCCTTCTTCATGAGGTTGGGACGACTGTAAAAGCTAGAGGGTGGGGAGATGCCATGAAATGCTGTCCTCTAGATACAGCAAGGCTGCTGGCGTCAGGAGCACGTAGCAGCTGTGACCACCTGTATAAGAACTGCAAATACACAAAAAGACAAGATAGTAGACAGGAGACGGGATGACTGTCAAGCCTCTGACTCGCCATGAGTCTCTATAAACTGCCCAAACATAATATCCTATTTGAGGTATACCAGTTAACTAAAATATATTGAAATTGATTTCTCCCCCACCCCACCTTATTTTTTGACTATAACTTTTAGAGTGTTTTAAATGACCTGACTTAAATGGCTGCTGGACAAAGCTGATTTAGTTACTTATGGCCCAAGGCCTCTAGTAAAAGAAAATTCTTTGTAAAGGCTCAAAATACTGCATCTTTGAATATCCGTGACTTAAAAGCATTACACTTGATAGTTTAGTTCAAGCTTATCTGAATAGTCATGTGAAGAAATAACTCATTATAGACAGACCCAAGGGAGTGACCAAGAGTGGGCAATGAGAGGGAAATGAATGCATGTGTTTTCTCTCATGTGCAGAAAATGTATATGACATAAAAGCAGAAGGAAGCCTAGAGGAATGGTGGAATGGAGCAAGAGATCCGAGGGGTGGGTAATAGAGAGCTGGTGGGAGGTAAACAGGAGAAAACTACAGCGATATATATATGAAGAGACCCCATGACCAAGGCAACTTATACAAGAAAGCGTTTAACTGAGGACTTGATTACAGATTCAAAGGATTAGTCCATTATCATGGTGGAGGGGAGTGTGGCAATGGCCTGACAGGCATGGTGCTGGAGAAGTAACTAAGAAGTTATACATCTTGGGGCTGGAGAGGTGGCTCAGCGGTTAAGAGCACTGACTGCCCTTCCAGAGGTCCTGAGTTCAATTCCAAGCAACCACATGGTGGCTCACAACCATCTGAATAGGATCCGATGCCCTCTTCTAGTGTGTTCTAAGTGAGCAACAGGGTGCTGACATGTATTAAATAAATAAATAAATATTTTTTTTAAAAAAAGAGTTATGCACCTTGATCCACAGGGGGAGAGAGAGAGAGAGAGACTGACTGGGCTTGGTATGGGCTTTTGATATCTCAAATCCCACTACTGGAAACACACCTCCTCCAACAAGGCCACACCTTCTAATCCTTCCCAAACAGTTGCAAGCCTTAATGACTAAGCATTCAAGTTTGTGAGCCTACACCGGTCATTCTTATTCAAACCAGCACGATAAGCATGAAAGTGCCATAATGACTACCTAACATCTTGTGTACTAACCAAATCAAGTAAAGGGTCATTTGACCATAGAATAAATACATATAGATAAGATGAGACAGGGTCTGATGTTCTGTGTGTGCAGGAGGCAAACGGCACAGTGTTATTTCAAAGACCCTCACTGACGATTGGCCACCATCATTCTGGTAGCAGTTGTTCCTTTCTGAAGGACAGTGCCTGCTGCTATCCTGCTGTCCTTTGACCTTATCCCCTATCCCTTGGGTACACAGAAACACTGTAGGATGACATATTGAGCTAATGAATCCACGAGGCCCAGGAGGCCATGACAGCTCAGCAATGACCATGATGTCATCGTATTCAAACATCCATGTCTAATGCTGTCTGCGATGGCAGAAATTGGTAACCTAGTCTCCTCTTTGGCAGAAAGTGAAATTTCAGAGCAAGCTCTAGAAAGCTACAGATCAAGATCCAACAATGAGGAAACATCTTCCCAGGAGAATAACAGCCAGGGTGAGTGCAATGTGTGTGGCCCGGGACTTAATCAGTGAGGGTCATTCATGGATCACCTCAGGAAAAGTGGGGAGGGACCACAATCAAAGTTTGATTGGATTTTATAGACTTCCACTTTATTTATAACATTTAAGGAAGCTTGCCTTTAAAGATAAATTCACAAGTGGTCAGATTCATGCAGTAGAAGGCCTTCCACTTTAGGAAGGCCAGCTCTGGCCTTGTTGTCATACTCAGGGTCACTCTGTGGCCTGAGATAGATTCTACATAAAACCTCAGTCAATGAAGCACCTTTCATATCACCCCATGCATCCCGTCAGGCAGTAAACAATCTAATTCTTTTTGCATCCTTGAAGTCTATCACGGAGCCTGGCACAAACGGTGTGTCTGAAAATTTTTCACTGAACAAATCAATTCGAGGCCTAATTAATCTAAAGAGAAATATCTGAGGCCTTTGGATGACTTTGTTACAATGCTCTCAGCAAAGTAAGAGTGAAAAAATTCTCTAGAGGGGAAGGAGAGTGTGTGGGTGTGGGCGGGTGGATGGGAGTATGGGTCTGCACACCTACATGTGTGTTCCCGATTTTTTCTTTTTTAATCTAGTAGGCAGAAACTAGGTCAAAAGCAAGGCAAGAATTTTATATCTTCTACCTTCCATAAGTCCTCTGCAAATTAACTTCGACTTGCCAGGCATTTCAAGAAATGTGCTGGTCTTTGCTGCTTGGTTCTGTTTCTTTGGTTGAGGGCTTTCGTAGGAGGAGTTAAGTCTCCTAAAACACCTGCACCTTTTTGTTACTTTTTGCCCTTCCAAGTGTGAAACAGGCTTCTAGTAGGAAAAGAGACATAGTGACCAGATGATGGGGAAATCTGTGGAAAGTACCTACTGTCTGTTGGCGTGTGAAAGCACAGGCGAGTGGCGCCGGTGTCCACATGATTTGTGTAGCCGCCTGTGGTGTTTTCCCTCTGCGAGGGGAAGGCAAAACAGTGGGAGGAGAATCAGGAGCTTCGGCAGAGAAAGGAAAACCCTCAGCTCAGGCGCTGAAAAAGCGAACGCCCCTGTAGTTCCATTTTAAGAAAACTTGGAAGGGACGCCTACACTCAGGGCTCCGTGCGCAGGCAGAAGGCGATGGGGAGCCGTCTGTCTTCATAGGCAGAAGGATTTTCTCCTGGGCTCAGATTTCCATTGCCCTCCCATGGTCATCAGCTTTGGTTTGGGTTTTCACTGCTGTGGCAAACACCTGACAGACAAAGGAAAGAAGGCTCTTTCAAAGGTCTCAGCCCACTGTGGTGGGGAGAGTGTGGTGGAACGCGGAGGTTCAGAGGTTTGCAAAATGGCGGCCAGGAAGTGAGCCCAGAGAGAGAGAGCCCATTTGCTTGCTGGCTTCCTCATTTTCTTCCTTTGATTCCACTGGGTCTTGCCTGTCAGTTGGGTTTGTGCTTCTGCCCTACTTCACTCTTGCTAGAAACAACAGATACCCGACCCCTCTCCCCACAACAGTGCTTTACTGATCTTTCTAGATGTTTGTCAATCCAAGCATCATATTGACAGTGAAGATAACTAGCATAACCCTCATTGCCTCCGTGCCTCAAACCAAACACTGAAGCTGCACTGTTTTATGCTTTCAAAGGGTCAGTATCTCATCTAGCTCGAGGTTTTGAGAGTTCGGCCCCAACCTAATGTTTTCCACAGGCCTTGTTATTTTTTTTATTACGTGATTTTGCCGAAGGCAATGTGATATATTCTGCAGCTGAGTTTTTATTTCAGTTTGATTAGCATATTGTTTATGTAACATAAGTTACTTTTTTTTTATTAAGGCACAACAATGCATTCAGAACATTCACGTAGGCCAGATTATTGTAGGTTAGGTTCTATAGCTAAAGCATGACCTCCAAGGAGCTTCAAATGTATGGATGCAACACTGTTCAAAACTCTTATTTCCTGTGTTTCTCTTTCAGCCTCACAGTCTAAGCATTGCATGAACTACATCATGCGGTTATACTCGGGAGCCAAAACAAAGAAGAGTGCCCGGCATTGGAAGATGGAGGGCAAGCACAGTCGTGTCCCCGAGAGTATTGTGTAGTGTTCCCAGTGACAGAAGATAGGGTTTCGGGGCAGCTGCATCAGGCCCTGGAAAGAATCATAAGTACTGTGACATAAAAATAAGATGTCCATCGCTTCTCGGCCTTTTGGCTAAGATCAAGTGTAAAAATAAGATGTCCACTGAGTACAGTTCAAGACAGCGTCCATTGAGCCAGGGCAGCCACATGAGGACCAAGCCATGGACAGAAAGCTCCTCCTTGAAAGACAAATATAGAAAGAACCTATTGTGACTAACACTACCTCAGAGCCAGAGGACTCCGCTAAGTCTTTTGGATCAGGGTCAAAATGACCAGTGAGCATCTGACCTCGAAGGGAGCGGCAGTTTTTAGATATGGGGCTGGAGTGGAACTATTTGAATTGGTTTAAAATCTTTCCTTCTGGTCAAGAAGGACTTAAGCATGAGAAGGACCCAAAGAAGACCTGAGCTACCAGCAGCCTACTCTCAAGACAGGCTCTAGGAAGAGGCCATGTGGGCAACAGAGAAAAGTGGGATGTCACAGCATGCAGTGGACATGACTACCCAGAGATCCACAACCCTCAACACCAGAGCTGAATTCAGCTGCCAAGGGGCTTCCTTACAAACTGTGAGCCAACCTGACAGGCAGTTCTTAACCAAATTACACCATGGCAAGGGCATGGACAGAAGCAAACTGTGAGTTTGGTTGACAGACTGTTGATTTCATGAATGGTTTTTAGAACTTTAATAAAGACTGGAGTGTATCTTTTTTAGAGGCTGTCATGCCCATTGGTTATCTACGTGAAAAAAAGATCAATTTAGATGACATAGCAAACTCTGATTTTATAAAAATGAAACGTTTCTCACTAATTGGATCTGAGAAAACCAGCTTGCAAGTATTACATGCACGCCCCTGTACATGTTTGTACACACCTATGCACACACTCATACATACTTGCTTGTACCCACCCATGCAACACAAACACATACATACACACACCTGTATCGTGAGTGTGTTATTATAGACACCAGCTCCACCTGGTCCTATCCCTCTCCTATAATGACTTTTTTTCCATTTAACAATCACGAAATTATAGCAAACTATAAAGACAGCATAGAGGATCTTCCATAATTAGTTGAGAGTGAAAGGGCCTGATGCTCAACACCCCTTGAAACCCTCTGATTACCCCAAGAAAGACACATATCACCACAAAGAAAACATTTCAGTCAGGAAAGTAGCATCGATGTCTTTCACTCATGGTCCTTGGATGCTGTGGTGGTTTGAATGTGGCCTTGTTGGAGTAGCTGTTTCACTGTGGGTATGGGCTTTAACACCCTCATCCTAGCTGCCTAGAAGCCGGTCTTCCACTAGCAGACTTCAGATGAAGATGTAGAACTCTCAGCTCCTCCTGCACCATGCCTGCCTGGATGCTGCCATGTTCTTGCCTTGATGATAATGGACTGAACCTCTGAACCTATATAAGCCAGCCCTAATTAAATGTTGTACTTTATGAGACTTGCCTTGGTCATGGTGTCTGTTTACAGCAGTAAACCCCTAAGACATTCCCCTTTAAGTATTTTGCTTCTAAACTTTGCTTGTTATTTTCCTCATTAAACTTCAAAGCTTTTCACTTATTTTCTTTTAGGTCTGTACTTTCTTAGATTCTGGTTTCCTCTGTCATTCAGTGGGCTGTAATCTGTGAGTTCCAAACTGATCCATCGCTAACCTCATAGTCAGACTGTGGAGCCAGCTTCTCTGTCGTCCTGGCAGGCATGTGTTGATCCTCAGGCACCCGTTTGTTTGCTGTTCTGGACATTCAAACATTCCTTGTGCCAGTCCTGACATTAGCAACTTTCAAAGAATTCCTAGTCCCGTTTAGTGGATGTTCTAAGTTACAGAAGTGCAGGAAACAGTAAGAAAGGAAGCTGAGAGCAGCTGCCCCTTAAAAATGAGCTTTCTAAGGAGAGAGGGAGAGAGAGAGAGAGAGAGAGAGAGAGAGAGAGAGAGAGAGAGAGAGAGAGAGAGAGGGAGGAGAGAGAGAGGAGAGAGGAGAGAGAGAGGGGAGAGAGAGAGCAGAGTGTTTTACAAACACTGGGGCCAAGCTTGGGCTTTGGGGTGGGATAGCCCCTGTAGGAGAGGTGAACCTTGGGAGAAATCACTAGAACAAAACAGACACCTAACCTTTGTGCTTTGGTGGGCTGGTGGCAAGTTCTACACTATATTATTTGGTCTGACACAGCCTACATGACAAGGAACCAGGTACTGGTTCTGACCATACATATCTTACATCTTTGAGGGGGATGGGCTGCAAGGCCACAGCATGGCACAGCCTTATAACTCTGTCCCTGAGAGGCATGGCTGATTGTGGGGAGATGACAAGAAGTTGCAAAGAGAGTTTTCAGTCTAACAATGGACACTGGCATTTAGAAGCCAGGTCTGTGATAGTTGTCATTGCTTTTGGGGTATCATCATTGCTGAGTCCTTTCAATGGACAGAACTTTGGAATATATATATATATATATATATATATATATGTGTGTGTGTGTGTGTGTGTGTGTGTGTGTGTGTGTGTGTGTGTGTGTGTAGTGTGTATATTTATGTATGTGTTGGTGTATATTTAACTCTGTCTATTGAAACCATGAGCTTATTCTAGAGTCTCCCTTTCCATATTCACAATTCCATCCTCTAAGAGATGTTTTTGTATCCCCAATGTATTTACCAATTTATCATCTCCCAGCTCTACCACTGCCCATTGTCCTTCGGATGTCCTCCTCCAGCAAAGGCTCCAAGTCTATGTACCTCTGTCTTCCCTTCCTCCATGTAGAGTCTCTGCTCCTTAAACATGGGCTCTGCCACCTCACAGTGTGTGGCCCCTCTGTGTGGAAGCCTTTAATGCGTACACCGCACACACACACTGCTATACGCCAGTCTTCTCACTCATTCAAATTGAGGGCGTGTGCAAGGGTGGCTCTAGCTCTGTGCGCAGCACTGCCTCCTTCCTGGGATGAGACTCCCACACCCTCTCTGGAGCTCCGCTTGTTCCTCCTCATACTCCTATGGGCACCTGCTTTGTCCTCAGGATGGAACTTCTTGGGGAGTACAGCTGTAGGAGGCTGAGAGAAAAGGGGTGAGCCGGGTACCCTGCTTTCCCAGGGAGTGTCAGTGTGCAAAGACATCTCGACGTGGAATGTCATTTGCAATTTTGTAGCAGCTCTGTGCCAGTCATCCATCAAGTCACCAGCAACTTCAAAACGATCCAGAAGGAAGCACTCTTATCTCAGAGGTGGTGCTGATTGTCATCAATTAAACATATATTGGCCAATTTTGAGTCTATGTTTGCAGCGAATCCTCCCACACATTGCCCTCTGTGACTGCCCCGGTTTCTCCAGATCAACAGAATCAAGCAGATGTGTCAACAACTTAGTAATATGTAGAGTAGAGAAAAGCCCTGAGCCAGAATTGTCAGAATCTCCCTGCCAGGATTTCCTAAGATGGGGATCCCCAGTTCAATCCCAGTGGCTGGTGTCAGAAGACTCGGGATAGCATTTTGGAATCAGTATTTTCTAAAGAGTCTACTGCAGCCTGGTAGGGGAACCCTGCTGGAGCAGAAACCAAACATTTTCAAAGTGGCAGTGAACTGTGAATACTGTGGTTGAGGTGATCGGGGTCTCCTTAATATCACTTTAAAACATTCAGGCCAAGACTGTGTAAACAACTAAGGGTAGACACTGGCTACCAATCCAAGACTACCTGACCTCAGGGCCATGCCCCCTCTATTACTGTAGTAAGATGATTTCAGGGAACATTTAGAATGGAATGAGGTGTTGGGAGCTGTGTTTGGAATCTTCCATTTGCCCTGAGAAAGTGATGACTTGAGCCTCAACAGTGTGAGCCCTTTCCAACTCTCTGGAGAGAATTCGAAGAACCAACACCAGATGATCTCAGAGAGCACCAGACATCTGGGATTAGAAGGATCGACTGCATCCCTCAACGAGATAATGTAACTCCAGTTACAACATCGAATCGCAACTCAGGTGTTCTGCTCCTTGGTTCTGAAATTCATCTGCTTCATTCTTCCCTTTAAGTGGATGTTGGAGGTTCCTGTGCAACTTCGTTTCCCTCAAAGCTTTGAATCTAGTTTACTCAATCCCTGATGTTACCCAACTTGAGTGTATCATCATGTTGCAGAGAAACTTACCAAGAAAAGAGCTGTTTATCTCTTTCTCGAATGTCATCAATTCCTAGTCTAATTTTACAGATAGAATATTCAAATTAGGGTCCCGGAGTTTATGCCAAGCATTAGAATGTATTTTGAGGAAAACTGATATCCTACAAATACTAGTAAGAAGTTTTGTGTGAGGAAGAAAATTTTCCTGGCTGGCAAGATCGCTTGGTAGGTAAAGGTCCTTGCCACAAAGCCTGAACATTTGAGTTCAGAATCTGGGATCCACATGGTGGAAGGAGAGAATGGATCCTTGAAAGCTGTCTTCTGACCTCCACATGTGTGTCATGGCACACTCATCTACACACACACACACACACACACACACACAGAGAGAGAGAGAGAGAGAGAGAGAGAGAGAGAGAGAGAGAGAGAGAATAAATAGATGTAATTTTTTTTAAAAAAAAAAGAAGTTTCCTTGGGTGATAAAAGTTGCCATAATGGAATCTCTGTAGCTTGCTTTAACCCAGTTCTGTTCAAATGTACCTTAATCACGAAGAGTGGTCCCTGTGGTATATGAGTATGGGGGTGGGAAAGGACCTCCCTGGTACCATCTTCCAGAACACCAGAATCTAAACATTTTGAAGTCCCTTATATAAAAGTGTGAGATTCACTTATGAACCACATATGTCCTTCTGAAAATGTAAATCACCTCCAGATTATGAATGGCATTTAACATAATATAAACAGTGCATAGATAATAATTGCAATCTATTGTTTTTGGCACAATGTCAAGAGCAGTCTGTACATGCTCAGCACCAGAGGCAATCTGCTTTTATACCAACGATTTGTTACATCTATGGACGTAGAATAAATAACAAAAGTGCAATGTCATAAAACAACACTGGCCACAGAGACATGAGAGAGTTCTTGATAGATTTCTAGAAAATTATTTACATATTTGAGTGTGTGTGTGAGAGAGAGGGGGGGGTGTTGTTCTCTGACTGTCCTGGAGCTAGATCTGTAAACCAGGCTGGCCTGGAACTCAGAGATCTGCCTGTATATATATATATATATATATATATATATATATATATATATATATATATATATATATACATACATATATATATATATATACACATACATACATACACACACATATATATATGTATACATATACATATATACATACATTCTGGCTCTACACATCACCCATACCATCTGTTATTGGGTGAAAATAACAGAGAAAATGACAACCACCCAACAGGCGGAGCATCTTGAAGTCACATGATGAAGAAGGTGGTTTGAACTGCTGACCGTTAATGAGCCCACTAATTTAACCCAACAACATAATCTCCCATCACTTCCTCTGGCTGAAGTCATGGTAATTTGCTATATTCATAAAGGGATCTTGATCCAGATGAAACGCAGTTGGTTGTGATTTAAAAAAAAAAATTACATCCTGAGCTTTCTGAGGGAGAAGAAGCCCTCTTCCTTCCTGTAATGCCCTCTTGAGCAGGTCTCTTATCAGGGCTGAAATATGTTAATTTCCCCCATCACTTCTCCTCCTCCTAAAACCTAGTCCCAGGAAGCAAAAATAGCTTATTTTCTCCCCAAGTGCAGTGCGCAACTTACGGGGTTGCTTTTTTAAAGCCATCCGACTTAATTTCTAGAAAAGCCTAAATTCGGGTAAACAACAACTGTATTCATATTTAAGAAAATAATTCTTCCAAGGGATTTGGGGTGGGGGTGGCTCCATGAAACAATAGGTCTTGTCTGCTTGTTGTTTCTTTAGGACAGGGAAGTTGAGGGCTGGAGGGCAATGGCTCAGCAGTTAGGAGTGCATGTTGCCTTCACAGATGACTGGAGTTCTGTTCCCAGCTCCCACATCCAAGAACTCACCGGCACATGTAACTCCGGCTCCAGGGGGAATCCACTGCCTCTTTCCTCCTCAGTATTTTCAGTCACAAACATAGTCACACACACACACACACACACACACACACACACACACACACACACGAGAGAGAGAGAGAGGGGGGGGGGGGAGAGAGAGAGAGAGAGAGAGAGAGAGAGAGAGAGAGAGAGAGACTCACACACTGTGATTAACAGACCTACCACATTATCCTTTTCCAGAAGGCTTCTTGCTGGCTCACCTGGTGGTGGTCAGGGTAGAGGAGGAACAGAGACTGATATTCTACGTTCTTACTGTTTTCTCCAAGACCCCTTAACAGAGCCTTTTCACCCTCTCGAGCTCAGCACCCCTTCAGTAGCAGCACCTAATTCCCATTCTGCTCTTCCCAGAGCCAGCTCTGTTCATCCTTCCTCATCCCCCTCAGAGACCTGGATCCTTGTTCCAAGCAGCCCTGCTCCTGGATTCTCAAGGATGATGATTTCAGGTTCATTCCTGGGCTCCTCCAGCCAGAAAGGCCAGCGATGCTTCCCATGGTCACTGAACCCATGAAGAGTGTGTCCCCTTCTCAACTCTCCATGACATATCTTCATATCAAAGTATCTCCCTTAGAATAACGGACATTGCTTTTGACTTCCCGGTATGGCCTGCCATGTGTACTTCCTTACTCCTTTGGTTACACCGAAGCGTAAGCGGATAGCTGTTACAGAGGAGGGAGGAGCCCGAACTCAGGGGTTCTGTGTTAAGAGGGCAGTGTGTCTCTTCCAGTAGCTGCTGGACCACAGCACTTGTGACTCCCACAAGGTCCCTGATCTGCAGAAAGCCAGAAGGGTGGTTCTCCAGATGATGCAGAAAGCAACGGAAGGACCTGAAGAACTGCAACAATGACCCACCCTGACCAGTGGCCGAGAAGGTGGGCAGGTGTAAATGGTTCTCACTTGATTCCTAGGAATCACGCACCCCGGCAGCTTTGTTCTCCGATGAATATTCTAGCGTGGGTTTCCTCTGCGTGTTGGAACTTTCTGTGACAATAAGTTGTGCAACAACAGAGTGGGCAGAGTAACACGAACACTTCAGATAGCTCATTTTGATTTTGTCAGTGGACAGGGTCTTACCGTGCACATACGGAATAGTCCCTGCTATCAAAACAGAGGAAAATCAGTTATAATAAGAAACAGTTTGAAGGTGGTAAAATTAGGTATGAGGTTATTTTCCGCTTCCCTGCCTTCCATTATTAGTGAAGCGACCAGTCTGTAGACATCTCGCTACTTGGAAGATAGTTACTCAAATCTACCTATGTCTTTAATGCGAATATAATTTCCAGCATCTCCTTTCTTTGTCTTTGAATTTTTTATTTATTTATTTATTTATTTGTTTATTTTTGGAGCTGAGGACCGAACCCGGGGCCTTGCATAGGCAAGGGCTCTACCACTGAGCTAAATCCCCAACCCTTGAAAATATTTTTTTAAACAGGGAGGCACCCTACACATTATAAATGTATGTCTTAAAGCAGTATTTAAAAGGAACGTCAACCACTAAAGTCAAGAAATATTATGTCAAAAGTGCTCTTCCCCATACCTTCTGGAGTTGATCACATCCTAACCTTTAAATTCCTTTAAAAAAAAAGTTTTGGCGTTGCTGTGTGTGTACCTACAAAACACAGGCGAATTTTAAACTTGTCTTTCATTTCTATGTCCCCACATTCGTCAAGCCTGGGTGCTGTGTGAGGTACTTCCTCACAGCTGTGACAAAATGCCTGACAGCAAGAAGAGATACTGGCTTGAGGTTTCAGGCCATCGAGGTGGGGACGGCATGGCCAAATCTGAGGGACCAGCGTGGCACAAGCTTTTACATCCTGGATCACTGGAGAGAGAACCCAGCAAAGGCTCTAACTCTCAGAGGCCAGCCACTCCCTCCCCTACCCCCCACCCCACAACTACATAAAAACCACCAGCAGCTTGGGAACCAGGTGTTCAAATCCAAGAGCCCGAGTAGGACATTTCAGATTTTCAAGATGCATAAAAACACGGGCTTCCTTTGGGTGAATGCCTAGAGGCGAGGTTGCTGGAAGTTAAGGAGTGCCTGCATAGCCCAAACAATGTCAGCCCCAAAATGCTGCCAGTTCACACACCGGAGAGTCCTTCATCCATATGTCTTTTACACTTGGCCCTTGGGACAGGTGTGTTTCTCTGCTAGCTGTTCCTTCCTGCGGGTGTTTTGACTTTTTGAGGAAGGATGTCACGCTCCTAATCCTCCAGCCACTCCCCCTGAGGGCTGAGACTCCTAGATGGCATCACCAACACATGGCCAACTTTTCGCCATAAGATGCCTGTGTGGTGAGTGTGCTCTCTTGCGTGGCTTTAATTTCCCCTCTTCTGATTACTAACGAATTAAGTTCCCTTCCAATAAAGGGCAAATGCTTATTGGCCACTTGTTTTCTTCCCTCCGGCCTCCTCCTGTCTCTTTTTGCCTCCCTTCATTCACTAACTGGCTTCTTTCTCCGGGGGTTGTAGATCTTCGCCCACCCCAGCAGTATCACCGAGGCAGGGCTCTTTCCCTGCTTTTCCTCCTCCGCGGCGGAGTCGGGGTGGCTAGACCTGAGCATCCCGAGCCGGGGTCCCCCGCGCCTCCCGTGCTACAGGAGCGCGGCCCCGAGGCGCGGTGTTGGCCGCGGTCTCCAGGCAGCGACGGGCGGGGCGGGAGCTGCCGCGGGAGCCGGGGCTGTGGAGGTTGCGGGGGCCAGGGGCGCGGCTGCCCAGCAGCGCCGGCAGGTGACGGGCGGTTCCCGGCGGGTGGGAAGGGGCCGCGCGGGCGGGCCGTACCGAGAACTCCGGGGTGGGCGCGAGGGAGCGGGCACAGTCTGTGGTCTAGGAGAAGGACCGCGCCCAGGCAGGGCTGAGTCCCCCAGGCCGGGCAGCCCTGTCCCAGCCCCCCCTTGTCCGGGTCTCCAACCGGCGACCTCTGGACCTTCAAACGCCCCCGAAGCCTGCCCTGACCCTTAGAAAGACACAGCGGCGAAAACCCTGCGATCCCCGTGGGGCGCCCCCGCCTGTTCCAAACAGGGCAACTTTGGATCCGCTGTTCATCCTAAGCGGGCCTCCTTGTCCCCTGCCCTAGCGAATTTGACCCCCAACTTGTGCTAGAAACAGAAGACCTTAGCAGGATCCAGGAGAATTGGTGGTTTCTTAGTCCCTAGAGGACGTGCCCCATGCCTTGTTTACTAAGAAGTGGATTGGTCAGGGATCGCAGAGGCAACCGTTGGCTTTTTTTTTTTTTTTTTTTTTTTTTTTTTTGGTACAGAGCTTGAGTACAGAGTGAAATGTAGCTCACGTAATTACTATTCGAGAGATCAGCTCTTTTTCCATAATTCTCCTTCTCCCAGCCCCCTTAAGATCAGGCCTCCACAGAAAACCTATTTTGGGGAATATTTCACTCTGTTCTTTCACATTTTTCCCAAATTCTGCTTCTCTATCAACAACAACTAAAAATTACCATATATATCCATTACTTATTACTAAGAAGAAATCCTGGGTTCTCATTTAAGAAAAGACAGAATGAAGGGTTTTGATTATTGTATGAAAAATAATTCTGAAATGAATTGAGATCTCCCCCCCACAGCTGGAGTTGTAGATTAAACCCCATTTATCACGAATGTTCTAGCAGTGCGTTACATCCCCTACCCTGTTTTTCAAGGTTTTTTTTTTTTTCAGCTTGTTTTCAAGACTCCAGGTACAGTGAGCTTTTGAATAACAAAGCTGGTGTTTATAGAGACTTAGATTTAAAGTGTTTTCATCCTTGCTGCTTTCTAAAAAGAAAGAAAGAAAGAAAATCCCACAAGAGGAAATTGTTATTAAAATGTGCAGAATGTGTATACTAAACCAGAGACTGGATTGCAGGCAAACTAACCTAAAATTAGGCAAGCTCGGAGTTAAGCAGAGAATCACTTCGTGTTTGTTTAAGTATGAGCACTACCTTTGTTGTATTTGTAAAGGTGCTTTCATCCGAGGAGCAGACCGCGTCCTTGGAAACCCTAGCAACGAGGTCAATATAATAATAATTGGAGGAACAGGAATCAGGTCAAAGTATTTTTAATTAAAAGCTGGATTTGCCAAAAGAACAGGAGCAAGCCAATCAAAACAAATTTGAGCCTAGCCTCCAATGGTAAAGGTCTCTCTCTCTCTCTCTCTCTCTCTCTCTCTCTCTCTCTCCCTCTCTCTCTCTCACACACACACACACACACACACACACACACACCATAAAGGCAGTGAGATGGTGGAGATGAAAGGCAATCCAATCTGGACCATTACCTTCCCATCCTGTGCTGAGTCAGGGCACCTGTCAATCATCTCATGGGTCCCTAGAGGAACCTTGGAGTCACACTCCTACATCCTTTACAAGGGACTCCACAACTCCAAGCTGTAAAGCAGGCCAGCCTCCCCTAGTCGTGAGCAGCACCTGTTCCAGGTAGGGGACATCTAGCCTCTGCTCTGAGTCCCTCTGAGACAGGATTCACAGACCTTTTGTTAAGCAGTTTGAGATATTCTTTTTTTTTAAGATAGGGTCCGGGGTTGGGGATTTAGCTCAGTGGTAGAGCGCTTGCCTAGCAAGCGCAAGGATCTGGGTTTGGTCCCCAGCTCCGAAAAAAAAAAAGAAAAAAAATTTAAGATAGGGTCCTCATGCAGCCCAAACCCGGACTCCCCCCACCCCAGACGCCTGATCTTCCTCTTTTCCCCTCTGAAGTGCTTAGCTTACCACCATTCACCAACACACCTTGGTTACTGAACATTTCAAGCCATTATTATTACACTGTTGTGTAATAAGTATTACGCTGAGACTGATTTCTAGGCAATGGCCACCAAACCTACACTGCTCTTCAGCAGCACCCTGGATAGCAAAAGCCTTTTCTAAACGCTGGAGCCAGCATACACTGGCCTAGGATAGAAACGGTCTGTGTACTACAGTTCTGGTTGGGGAAACCATGCTTTTTCTCTCCTTTACTTTGTAAATGGTAAGCCGTGAACCTGTCTGAGTGCATCTGTGGCCGCTACTGAACAAGATGTGTACACACACACACACACACACACACACACACACACACACTTGCCCCGAGCATTTGAAATAAAGCCACCAAAAAGCACTGCTCACAATTAACCATTTGGCTTTGTTCCGGCTTGTTTGTCAGAAGCCCTTGGAAGCTGGAAACAGAATCCGCTCTCAAGCAGCCATTTGATTTCCTCAATAAAGCCTCATTCGATTGCTCAGGCCGCTTATGAGTCCTAAATCAGATGTGTTTCTGCAGAGAGAAAAACAATCATTTTTCCAATAGGCCTTCCTTGCTCAGACACTCAAAAGGGTGCATTCAGAAGCCTGTAGATAATATAACAAGGTTCTCTTGTTCATTCACATTTTTGACAAACATTGCCATTATGGTTTCGGTAGCCGCAGAGCAACGTAAATTTTTTAAGCAATGCCCTTTGAGAGCCACAATTATAAATACCAGCTAACTGCTTCTGTTAACAAGAGCGTTCCTGCTCCTGTTTTCTATTTTTCAGGATGAATAAATATAAACCAGTCCCCAAGCGCTCTAGCCGGTCTCCTGTCCATCACACCAACCTGAGGACCCCGCCTTCAGGCAGAGCCTTTAAGGAAGAAGACTTCAACCTGATTTCAAAGGACTCCTTAGAATCGGATTCAGAAAGCCTCCCTCGAGAGGCTAAGTTCTGGTCTGATATTAAGGACCAAATCCAAGACAAAGATATGGAGCCCGACAGCTTAGAGGAGGATAGTTCAAGTGAGACCGAAGAGGCAGCCCACGGCACCAACAGGGAGGGCCTGGGAGCTCAAGGTGCTGGTGCGAATCACAGGTAAGAAACTGGCTTGTGACCGGCAGTTATGTTGAATAATTTCCCCGGTACCTTACCAGGTGAGAAAGGACGGACTGTCCTAATGAGCTCTGTGCAAGAGCAGGTCTCCCAGCAACCAGTGTGGCTCCCCGATTCACCATATTCTCCTCTCCTCTTCCTCCTCTCCTCTTCGTCCTCCTCTTCTCTAATCTGCCAATGCAGTCATTATTGACTGGGTATAGGAGCATCAAGAATATGCCTTAAGGACCAGGAGACACTTCAGTAGGCCATCAGGTATAACCATCCGTCTTCTTGTTGCTGTGGCAACAAGACAGAGGCGGGGGCAATGTATCTGTTCCCATGGTTCAGAGACTACAGTCTGCCATGGTACAGACGCCATGGAAGCTGAAGAGACTTGGTTTGTGATGGAGGAAGCCCAAGCTTCTGCTTCATGCATAGCACAAGGGAAGCCAAGAAGGAGGAAAAGACCTCCTTCTCCTCACTAGACCACATTTGCAAAGGCTCCCAAAACAGAAGCACATTTCACATTGTAAAAAACTTGTCCAGAGAGTCATGGTGAAGTCTCTAAGAGTCAAAATGAGTACCCAGCCCTGAGTCTCTTCCTTCTTTCTCTCCTTCATTTCACTGGAGACATCAAGGTAAAGGAAACTTGCCTTCACGTTAGGGAGTCTCAAAAATTCAGTAAAAATGATAAATGCTCTCATTGAAAGGGTGAAGGCAGAGGAGGGTTTAGAATGGCTTTAGCTAAACAGACTGGTTGAGCCAACTGGGGGTGGGAGGCAGAGGGGACAGCATCATGAAGCGATGTTTCTGGAAGCTGATGCCCTTAGAGAGTGAACATTACCAACTATGGACAAAGAAACAGCTCTGGCTAGCAAGGATTATTACGACGACATCCGTGCTGCGGGGTTTTTTAAAGGCCCCTTGTTTCTCTTTCTCCGTTCTTCATTGTAACGTGTTGCGGTTCCTACATTAAAGTTGGTAGGAATCAGGCTAACACAGAAGAAATCATCTGTCAGAGGTCATAGTGGTTTGAAGGCATGTTTTCCTTCCGTTATTAATGTCATGTTTCATTGTTTTTTGTTTGTTTTCTGGTACCGTGGATCAAACTCAGAGCCTTGGGCATACTAGGCAAGCGCTCTGCCACTGAGCCAGATATACACCTACAAGCTTTCAAACTTTGAAAAAAAAAAGTCTGTTCTACTGAAAAACTAGAAGGGGATAATGACACAAATCATATTTATATTGGGTTATTTTCAAGTCACAGTCATAAATATCATTTAGCCATTTCCTTGTTGGGGGTGGAGAGATGGCTCAATGGTTAGGAGTATGCACAGCTCACAGCTGCCTGTAACTCTAGCTCCCGGGGACCTGACACCTCAGGCCTCTGAAGCACCTACATTCAACTGCACACACCTATACAGAGATGCACAGATACGCACATGATTGAACAGAAAAAAAAAAAAACTAGCTTCCTTGTACCATTTTCATATCATTTCTCCATCTTCCTCCTCAGAAATGATCGAACCATGCTGCTGTGGGCGTACACCCTTTTTACCATTCTTTCACTTGTTCCTGGGTGCCTGTAATCACTGATGATGTGTGCACACACATATACAACATCCCTCTTTTGTTCTGTCAGCGTTACATTTTTGACATTTTCCTGTTAGGCCTTTGCTTCTCTTACAAATAAGTCACACTGTGTGGAAGGGCAGCTTACCCACTTCCTACTGTAACTTACTTATCTCAGGGCTGTGACCAAATACTGGACAAGAGGGACCCTAAGGAAGGAAAGAAGGAAGGAAGGAAGAGAGGGAGGGAGGGAGGGAGGGAGGGAGGGAGGGAGGGAGGAAGGGAGGGAGGGAGGGAGGGAGCCAATGTTGTGGCTCACAGTTCCAAAGACACGGTCCATCATGGCAGGACAGTCATGGCGGCAGGAGCTTGAGCCACTAGTCTCATAGCCTTGTGGTCAGGAAGCAGGGAGGGGTGAGACTACTCCTCAACCCCTTCTCTTTATCTGTCTAGTAGTTAGCGTGGGTCTCCTCACATCTCCTGTCTTCTACTTGATTCTAGTTCCTGTCAAGCTGACAATAGCATTCATCATTACTCTATCTACTGATGGATATATTTAGGCTGCTCTGGTTCTCATTTCACACAAGTGTCCATGTGCATCCTCCTGTGGCTTGTTGGAGACGTGAGTTCCTCTAGGGTATCTGTATGCAGAAGTACAGAATCTCAGGAGGAGGAACATGGGCCCAGCGCCTGCAGCCTTGCAGATCTCACAATTGCCAAGATACGTTAAACTTCTGAGAGGTTGTAACATTCTCCTTTTGGTAAAATTTAATCGCTAGTCCTTCATGACTTGCATGTTTAGACAGATTCTTCAATGACTGGTTAATTTCATTTAACAAAATATATTTTTTATCCTTATGATTATGGACTTGCCTCGTGCTCCACAGTACTCCAGTGCCTAGAAGTGTCATCTAACACCCTGGGTAGACACTAGTGTGTGTACCAGTTGACTTTTTTCTAAATGTTTTAACTGAAATATATAATATATATTCTTTCATTTACATATATACATAGATATGTATATAAAAGAATAGACAGAGCTTGGTGACAGATTAGCTACAGAGGTTGAAGAACAAAGGAAGCCACTAATGAAGGGTAGCAACAGTTACCATGTGTAGAACTTTTCTTGTGAGTCCATGATTGGACTACATGCTTTATGGATGTTACTTTCTTTAATCCTGTGGTGGTCCTGGGAGGTAGATACTATAGTCGACCCATCCTGGAGGTTGCCAGTGAGGATTCATGAAGTTGCCCCAATGCCCATCTGTATCTGGTGGGTACCAGAGCAGACCATTCATGCAGTCTGACTTGATGCTCTGTGTTTTTATCCTGGCTCTCCTATGGGAGATCTGTTCTCTTCGAGATAGGAAATGGTGATTGTGGGGTTGGGGATTTAGCTCAGTGGTAGAGCGCTTGCCTAGCAAGCGCAAGGCCCTGGGTTCGGTCCCCAGCTCCAAAAAAAAAAAAAAAAAAAAGAAAAGGAAATGGTGATTGTTTCGCTTATAGAAATGAGGGCATCATAAAGGAAGTCTTTTTTGTTGGTGGGTTTTTTTGTGATTTTTTTTATGTGTATGAGTGTGGTGTAGTGCCCACAGAGGCCAGAAGATGATGTCAGATCCCCTGGAACTGGAGTCAGAGTTGGTAGTGAGCTGCCGTGTGGCTACTGGGACTCTAACATGGGTCCTGCACAAGAGCAGCCAATGCTCTCAACCTGGGTCATCTCTCCAGCCCCCAAAAGTCTTCTGCGTTGTACACAGTTTTCTTGTCTGACTTTTAAGATGAAGAAACCACGACAAGATTCCACCTGATGTCCCCAGTTGTTTGCTGTTTCTTCCTTTGACACCAGGCATAACAGGCACCAGACTTTAGCCTTGTTCAAACTGTCAAGGGATCATTTGATTATGACATAGTCCATCTCAAAATAAAGGATTGTACTTCCAAAAGTAAAAATTATCACTAGGTTCCTCATCTTCTGGCACAGATGCCCTTAAATAATTCTGGTTCCCTCTGATTGCCCTGCCATGGGAATGTTTAATGACAGACCATAAACTACAGGGCAGAGTCAGGATGGACTGCACCCTTAGTACGTTTTAGTATGTAGTGCCCCCTTCATTGGATGTAAAAGGACCAGTTTCTCACTACAAAGAAAAACCAAACTGAAGGACTCGTCCAAATAATGTCTCAAAAATGTGATTCGAGTGCGGTTGGATATTGATCCTTTCTCTGCCTCGCCTTAGTCACGCAGTCCTTTCCTAGGTGTCCTGTCCCTCAAATCTAAGTAATTATGAGCCATGATACAAATAAATGGATCTCAGGCTCTCAACATAAAATTGAAGTAGGCTTTCATTTCCCAAAGGTAGATGGCATTCTGGGGATTGTAGTTCAAAAAGAAAAGAAAAAAAAAATTAGTTCAAGCCTGGCCTTAAACCAAGACAAACCTTTCTTCTCGCTTTTATAAGCGATAGTTTTAAAAGCCGCCTGACAAATCACTTAGACCCCCACTCGTGTTTTGATGTTGCTAGAACCTCCAGAAGTCAAAGCCACAGTTCAGTGTCTATGGATTAGAGAAAACCCTTTCCTTAATGGAAATTGGAGCAGCGTTGACCTCGGTGAATGAATCACGAGTGGAGAGAGGATCGTCATGTGATGACCCTTAAGCCCCACTCCAGAACGAGCCTGCTGACACTCAGCGCTCAAAGAAGCAGATCAATGTAATGCCCAGAGCATCAGAAATAATAATGTCCTCAGTCCTGAAGCCTTCTGAAGTCGTGTGCGTTAAATAAAAAAGATCAGAAAGCAGCCGCCCAGCACCTAGCATGTGAGCTTAATAAGGTCTTGTCAATAGGAATAATTATACAATTCTTTCCATGTGTAGGGCTCCTTGCTTCATATGTTGTTTCCTTCGTCTTAGCTGAAGCCTCTAGGTAAGCTGAATTTAATTTTAAAAATTTTTATGATAGTTCTAGGGAGTGAATCCAGGACTTTACACACATGCGAGCCCCTGCTTCGAACCATTTCCATTATTTTGTAGAGAAGAAACTGAGTCTCCAGGACATGTGCAGAGATCATAAATTGCTAGATAACTCAGTCCACGGCTCTAATTGTGAATATCTAAGTATGTAATCATGGGTCTAAAATGGCTTACCATCGAGTACTGACATACCACCAAGCTTGAGGACCTGTGTTTGATACCTAAGACCCATCTAGGAGAAGGAAAGACCTGGCTCCCATAAACTGTCCTCTGATCTCCCCATGTACACTGGGGTGCATGCGCACACACACAAACACACACACACACATACACACATATGCACACACTTACGCACACACATACACACACATACACACACACACAATAAATAAAGGAATGTAGTAAAATGAAATAAGCAATTGTGGAATGGTCTCATAAAGGTTTGCATTTTACTGAGTAGTAGAAAACTAAAGAGGGGGCTGTTGAGATGGCTTGGTGGGTAGAGGCACTTGCTACCAAGCTTAAGGGTCTGAGTTTGATTCCTCTGGATCCACATGGTGGAAACAGAACCAATTCCTCCAAGTTGTCCTCTGACCTCCAAACCAGCACTGACTGACATGTGCACACTCACACACACACACACACACACACACACACACACACACACACACACACACAATAATGATATCAGAAATGTAGAGACTGAAGTAGAACAATCTCAGGGTGGGCTAAACTGAAACCAGAGTAAATGTATGTATAGAATTATACATTTTTGTGTAACTCATTTGTCTAAAAGATACAGAGTCTTCAGAGTAAGTGTAAGTATTATTGGATTTCTCCTTGGGTGGTGAGGTCAAGGATCACAATATCAGTCATTCTTAACCACTTCCCCTAGGAAACAGCCATGTTTCTTCCAGAGTGTTCTGTAGCAGTTCCTCTGGAAACCACGGCATCAGTATCCAAAGGAGGGGTTGGATCCTGTCTAAGGATATACTGTAAACTATTAATGGGAGGCAGGCTGACTAGTCAGGCACTACTAGTTCAGTTTATTAGTTGTTAACTGACATTCAAGAACTGTTGGAAATGGATGGGAGAATGACTTGTCTTAATCACCTTTTTTTTTTACTGTATTATAGGATACAGTCCCTCCCCCTCAGCCTCCACCCTGGTACTTTAAAACATGTTGCTTCTGGTAACTATACAAGAATTGGGGAAAGTACTGGATGATGAATTCTTGAGGAGAGAGAGGTATTGAAGAGTCTAAACAAACACGGAGTGGAGGGGGGGTAAGGAAAGCCTTAGTGATGATTGTATATCAGGAGTTCCCTTTCCCCCCAAATTTCTCCAGCTGTTCTCCCTTCTTTATTCCTTCTAGCTACTTTCTAGAGCACTTGGAAAATATTTAAGCTGAGATTAGACTAATGTTCATTATAATAGTTGTGGATTTTTTTTTAGCAGTCAGGAAAATAAGAAAAATATTCAAGACTGGTTCTAATGTTCTAGGACTATAAAGACCACTCCAGAGGGTTCTGGAACTTTCATTCTTGTTTGTTTCAAATGTTATTCATAAGTTGTCTTTAACTAGATAGTATGTGCCATGGGCTTCAGGACTCCTAAACTATTTGGGGAGGGGAGGATAGCAGCTGAAATCTTCTTTGTGGAAATGGTTGTAGCAAAGTGGCGCTTTCGTTATAGATACTAGCTATTGTGGAGGTACTAGCTGTTGTAGGTGCTGGCTGTTTGCTGTAGGTACTAGCTGTTGTAGGTATTAGCTGTTGTAGGTGCTGGCTGTTTGTTATAGGTACTGGCTGTTGTAGGTACTGGCTATTGTAGGTATTGCTTTTGTAGGTACTGGCTGTTGTAGGTGCTGGCTGTTTGTTGTAGGTACTAGCTGTTGTAGGTATTTGGTGGTGTTAGGTATTGTAGGTACTGACTGTTGTAGGTACTAGCTGTTTTAGGTACTAGCTGTTTTAGGTACTAGCTGTTGTAGGTACTACCTATTGTAGGTACTAGCTGTTATAGGTTCTAGCTGTTATAGGTACTAGCTGTTGTAGGTACTAGCTGTTTCTGCTTTACATTCGTTTATTTGCTCACTAGCCATGTGTTAAACTCTGGTATGCTCTGGAGCAGGAGTGGGGCCATCATGACAGATGACTGCCATAGAAGTACAGAGTATGGGGGAACATGGATCATATCTGTTAAAGGCCAAGCTCCTGCCAGAAATGCTAAAGCTGTGAAAGCTCATGGGGGCTCTCTACTGTCTCCCCAAAGATGAATGCTAGTTCCTTCCTGTTTATTTCAAAACTGGGGTGTGATTTTGTGTCTAAGTAAATAACATCCAGTTAAAAAGACCTTAGAAAGTACAATTTATTACCCACTGTGAGCTGTGAGCTTATCAAGAAGATGATAACAAGTATTAAAGGATTAGTTCAGTTTGTGACCTATACCTCATCTGTTCCATTTCTTAGTAAGTTGGAAAATATAGAAAACCTTGATAACTATATTTTTTCAACCTCCTTTCTTCAAAAAAATTAAGTAATTTTTGTGGGGAACATACATGTTATTGTGTAGTCACAGAAAACAAAGGACAGCTTTTGGGGATTGGTTCTCTCCTACCACATGGGTCAGAGGACAGAAAACCTTTATCTGAGACACCATCTGGCCATTTGAGATAGGGTCTCATTGTGTAACTTAGTTTGACTTTGAATTCCTAGAGTCCTTCCTAAGTGCTGAGATTCCCACTGTGATTCATCAAGTCCAGTAATGCATTTTTAGTTTTACTATCACAATCTGACTTGTATAATTTTTAGTGTATTGCACTTAAGAGATTTCCCCAATACTTACTAACACTGAGAGGTTTTACACAGTAAACCTACCCTAACTCAAAAAGTGACAGATTCCTAGAACTTCCAGAGTCTAGATGTCACCAGTTTCCTGTCATAGATAAGGAGAAGCCATGGCCTGGAGAAATGACGACACAAGACTTGCTCAAGCTTACACCACCGATCAGGGGCAGAACCTGGTGTCTTAGCTACATTTCTATTGCTGTGAAGAGACACTTTGACCAAGGGAACTTATTCAAAAAGTAACTTAATTGGGGATCTCCTTATAGTTTCAGAGGTTGAATCCATGATCATCATAATGGGAAACATGGAGGCAGGGAGGCGTGACACTGGACCAGTAACTGAGAGCTTACATCTCACAAGTTCATGACCGAGAGAGAGAGAAAGAGAGAGAGAGAGAGAGACAGAGAGAGAGAGAGAGAGAGAGAGAGATAGACAGACAGACAGACAGACAGAGAGAGACAGAGAGAGACAGAGAGAGACAGAGAGAGACAGAGAGAGACAGAGAGAGACAGAGAGAGACAGAGACTGGGTGGGTCTGGCATGAGATTTTGAAACCTCAAAGCCCACCCTAGTGACTTACTTCTTCCAACAAGGATACATACTTCCTAATCCTTCCCAAAACAGTTCCACCAACTAGAGAGCAAGCATCCCAATACAGGAGCCCACAGTGGTCATGCTTATTCAAACCACCACACAGGGTATAAGACATGCCCCTTGTTTTTCCAATGATGTCAAATATAAATTCCAATACCATTCATTTCACATCTAAAATATGAAATGTACACTTGTCTAAAGGAGGTATAAGAAATGGACAATCTTACAAGTTGAGGTCTTGGGCCAGGAATGCAGCTCCATTGGTAGAGTGCTTGCCTGGTATGCACAAAGCCCTGGGTTCAATCTCAGCACTGCGTAAACTGGGCACGGTGATGTATACTTGTTATCCCAGCATTAAGGAGTATGAGGAAGGCACTTTCAAAGTTCACCCTTAGCTACATAAGAAGTTCAAGGCTCGCAATCCCATCTCAAGACAAAAACTCTCTGCTCTTCAACACTGTTGTGGTGAATAAGGAGAACACCCGAAACTTGCTTAGCAAATGTCATCAAGTCTCACAGAGGGGGAAAAACTGTAGCTCCAAGTGCCGTGTCATAATTCCTGGAGATCTGGGGGAGCCCCATCTTACCAACCAATATGAAGAGAGGGCCTGGAGAGATGGCTCCGTGACGGAGAGCACTTGCTGCTGTCGCAGAGGACCTGAGGTTGGGTTCCCAGGAGGGGACATGGTGCCTCAATGATCCTTTGTAACTCCAGTTCCAAGGGATCTGATGTCTTCTTCTGACCTCTAAGGGCCCTGCATGCAAGTGTTACATGTACATACAGACAGACAAAACATCCATACACATGAAACAAAAGTCCATAAATAGGAGTAGTAAAGAGAAAAAGACTGCACCTTTTGGGGTTAGACAGAGAGGTTCATGAGCAGCTATAGGGAAAAGGGGGACTTCAGAGAAAAAGTGGGGAAAGCCCAAAGTACCAGAGAAAAAATACTTATCCTCTTGCCAATAGGTGAAAAAAAGAGAGAGATAGAAAGGAAAAACAAAAACAAACAAAGCAACAAAATAACCAGAGGGACTGGGAATTCCACCTTTGTGAGTCAGGGCTCAGAAGTGTGGACAGACTTAACAGAGCCCCAGCAGACCTGTAGTTACCGCAGTGACATGGAGAGTTCTGGAAGGTACATTATCTCAATAAGACAATAATCATTCCACCTCCCTGAGGGGTGGTTCCTTAGCCAGAGGACTGACTGACCCACCTGGATTGACTCTTGAGTTTTGAGTAGCTTGGAATGGTAGGTTCATACCTAGACTGGCAGTAGACTCCATTCCTTTGACCAGAAGGAGAATGCCTTTCCTCAGTGGAATTCAAGGCTACTATAGCAACATAGCATTCCTTGTGATGATGTAGCCTTTGTCCTGCATAACTGTCATCTCAGTAGACTTGAGAAGGTAGACTTGTTACATCGTAATCTCTAGTGTGAGCGCTTTAGATAACTTACTTCCCTTTGCTCCCAGATTATCCTTGAATTGAAGTGGGGTCATAACAGCTGCAAATGTGTTATTGAACTCCAGTGCATGCCTTTAAGCCCAGCACCCAGGAGGCAGACACAGGCTTGGTCTACAGAATGAGTGCTCGCTCGGATGACAGCTAGGGCTATATGAAGAGTTTCTGTCTCAACAAAACAAAACAACATCAATAACAATAACAAGAAGCCACAAATCTATTGTTAAAAGGAAGGAAGGAATTTGAGTTTGAATTATCCAAATGATGTAATTGCCGTAAGCAAAGTTCACTAAATAACAATTAGCCCCCTTCATTTTAGTGTGTTTCTGTAGACAGGTTGTACCTTCAGTTCATTAAGCTATTGATTTTTGATGAAAACCTTTAATTATTTAAGTAAAATAAATGCCTCCATTAAATGAAGATTTATGGGTTACCAGTAATTGCCACAAAGTGTGTCTATGGAAACATTTTATTTCATACCTGCAAAAGTGAATTTCTAATCTTTTTGGATTTGTTGCACTTTATTTCCTTAAAAGCCATTGATAAGAAAAGCAAGATGCAACAGGATTGAGGACCCCTCAGAAACAATTGTCAGTTTTGAGGGCCCTTTAAAGAGCATCACAAACTCTACACTTAAGCAGAAATTGAATTTGCTGCTCGTGTGCATAAAAGATTTAATGGCATATAAATTGGGAATAATTATTCTGTTTCAAAGGATTAAATGAAACCTAAATCAGTAGTAATATGTGCAGTTTCACTCTAACTGTCTGCTTAACATAAAGAGGCAAATAAATAACAGCTAACGGACGGTGGGCTCTGCTTTTATTCCCCTCCTCAACAGGCAAAATGGCCAGTTATTGAATATTTGATTGTGAGTGCAGAGGACGTTAATTGAACTAGAAACATGCTCTAATTTTAGTAATTTTTTGATTGAATACAAACTGAGTATGAGGCTCTTCATTAAATGGAGATTTGATTTTATTTTGTTTGAAGTTATCACAGCACGGACTCAAACACGGTCCATTAAAGGCAGCAAATACCCCACTGAACGCAGGCGAGGTGCGCCCCCCGCTCCCTCTCCTCTCTGCATCCATTTCTAACCCAGGCCTCTGAAGAGAAGCCCCGGCATCTGTTGTCTGAAGGGTAACAAAGGAGTTGTGTTCTCATTGTCCACATGACCTTCCCATCACATGAGGAGGAGAAGAGGTGCGTGTTTTGTGTGCAGAAGATTGCCTGTGAAAGAGCACTTCACACTCATTTTGTCCCCGTGTGTTGACCCAGACTGCAAAACACAATCGGGCTCCTTAGCACACGAGCTCGGTACAATAGGGTCCTTTAGTATCATGTTCTGTTTCAACAACTCGATTTATTTCTGGGAAGCATTACAATTTTCCATGCACATGATTTTGAAAGGGGGGAAAAAAGCCCCTCATTAGTTTCAACATGTCTTCCATTTGGAACTGGGGAAGGGGACGTTTGAAGACAGCCATTGGCATCGAGTTCCTAAAGCTCTCGTGGTTGTCTCAGTTTTTCTTGTGTGTAATGTACCTCCTTGGCGTTTCCCTCTGACAGCTGGTTCTCAGCAGCTCAGCTCTTCTCGTGTGTTCCCAGCCCTTCCCACACAGTCTAGTTTCTCCTTAAAACAGCATGAGGCTCTGTCAAGCGGCCATTTCTTAAAGACGATCCACTAGGGCCTTGACTTTATGTTTTTTTCTGGAAGGGACGAAATAATTTTTTAATTCTCTTACTTGTGTCTCCCTGATCATGCTTTAGTGGCTGTTAAAACACTTTATCGTGTGGATCAACTGCTATTTCTTAATGCCATTTCCTAAATTATGATTCCAGTCATTTCCCAGGGAACCTATCTCATGACTAAACACTGGACTTTTTTTTTTAACGGGTGTTATATCTTTCAGGCCACCGGGGTGCCACTTAGAACCTGATGCCCTTGAAATATCCTAAGGCCTGCAGGGAGAAGCATCCCTAGGGCTTCATCAGCAGGCAGCATCACACACAACAACCGTGTTATATCCTAGAGACCGAGTGCAGCAGACTGTGAGCAAAACCCAGTTATGGGGCTCACTGACACGCTCTCCTAGCTAGTGCTGGCACCATTCTTACTCTATGCCAAGCACGGACGTTAAATAATCTGCCCATTATTCACAAAGTACTCAGTGACACCGGAAATTATTCAGAGAACGCATCGTGATTGTATGGATGGCTGTCAGCCATCACTGTCTGAGGCTAGTTAAGTGCCGTGGGGCCCAGTCCGAGGGCTCCAGTTTTTCTTTTTTTTTTTTTTTAAATTTATTTTTTTTTATTAACTTGAGTATTTCTTATTTACATATCGAATGTTATTCCCTTTCCCAGTTTCCGGGCAAACATCCCCCTAATGCCTCCCCCTCCCCTTCTTTATGGGTGTTCCCCTCCCTACCCTCCCCCCATTGCCGCTCTCCCCCCAACAATCACGTTCACTGGGGGTTCAGTCTTAGCAGGACCAAGGGCTTCCCCTTACACTGGTGATCTTACTATGATATTCATTGCTACCTATGAGGTCAGAGTCCAGGGTCAGTCCATGTATAGTCTTTGGGTAGTGGCTTAGTCCCTGGAAGCTCTGGGCTCCAGTTTTTCTAAGGCAGTCACAGGGATAAGAATATGTACACACACCTTCAAATGCTGGGCTCCCTGTGGTATCTTTCCATGACTGGGGTAAGATGCTTGAAATCAACACCTCAAAAGGAACAATAGTCTCTCTGGGCTCACACGTCCATGGGTACTTGACCCTGTTTCTTTAGGCCTCTGGTAATATGGAGGCAAGAGCGTCTGTGAGAGAGAGGAGGCCTGTTCATCCCATGGAGGCCAAAAGCACACACAGAGAGCAAAGCTCCACTGGCCCAGAGGGACTTAGCTTCCTTCTATAAGGCCCCATGTTCTAAAGCTTCTACCACGGCTCAGTACTGTCACAAGCTGGGGGACCAAGCCCTCAACACATGGGCCTCTACCTATTTTTTTTAATTACTGAAGTAACTTAGTTACACCAGGAACTGCGTTATCTTAGACTAACAGGATGACAGGAGGGAGGATGGATTTTGACATATTATGGAACAACTAAACATGGATCCCCTGGAACTGGAATTTGAGGTGATTGTGAGCAACCATGTGGGTCCTGAGAACCCAACTCCAGGTCCTCTGTAAGAGCTGCAAGTGCTCCTCCCCACTCAGTCATCCCTCCAGCCCAGTGATGCTCAGTGTGGTTCCCAAGAAGACTCTTCTAAATGTCTTCAAGAGAATGTGTATGTGTGTAAGGCCACCCCAAAGCTCATCCCTTTGGCTATTTTTGTTTGTTTTTAAAGATTTGTTTATTGCATGTATATGAGTACACTGTAGCTGTTCTTCAGACACACCAGAAGAGGACATCAGACCCCATCACGGATGGTTGTGAGCCACCATGTGGTTGCTGGGAATTGAACTCAGGACCTCTGGAAGAGCAGTCAGTGCTCTTAACCCCTGAGCCATCTCTCCAGACCCACTTTGGCTATTCTTAATTGGTGACCAGTCTTCTGTCTAAAATCAAGCATTCATATAATGTAGCTAAGCCCAAGCTCTTCCAGGATTTAATGAGGTCCTCGAATATCTGAGTTCTGGTTAACCTTGCATATCTGAGCTCTGGTTAGCCTTGAGCTCTGAGCCCCCACTTTTCTCTTCCTCCTGTATCTGCAGAACATTTATTTATTCTTGGGAAACAAAGTTCTCTGTCCATTCAACTCTGCTTTCCTGCTGTTCCCTCAGCCGGGGATATGTTCCCTCAGTAATGGCCATGACTTCCTGTGGGAAGCTCTCCTCAGCCTCCTGAGACACACTTTAGTTTGTGAAGGCAACACTGCTACTTAGCACACTGGGACTCCTCAGCTTAGTAAGTGCTCAATAAACACTTGTCAAAACAACTGTGGACTACTAAATAAAAGAATAAAGTTAAATTCAGGTTTTCCTTCCAGTAAACCATAGGTAATAGGATACAGCCTTTTCTTAAGAAGTTGTATTTGCTTAAAGATAATAATTGAGCTTTCTTCTCCATGTAAACAACTGCACTTAAACCTTAGATAAACACTACAATCAGTCACTGATTTATCCCAGTGCAAGAAGCATCTTCATGTTAGCATTCTAAACATGTAGTTACTCTTTAAAACAAATATCAACCACTGTATTTATGTTGCAATATTTATGGTGGTTCAGTTCATTTATTCTAGAAGCCTTTAACTCATCTGTCCATAGAGCACTACAGTGTACTAAGAAAGAAATTAGGGAAGATGGACTGTAGCCCCTGCTGCCCCGTGACTTTAGTCAAGTGAGAACAGAATCCCAGCAAAAAGCTAATGAGCGCATGTGCAGAGCCCAGTAAGACACACGGCCTCTTGCCAATCATTAGTCAGCCATGAGAAACAGGCCAAGTACAAAAATCCCCATTTGAGACAAACTGCCCTGAAGCTGAAAGGTGAAAGGCCCATTGTCCAAATACTGAAGTTTGTGAGGCAGATAACCCACAGGAGGCATATGCCCATCATAGCCCTGAAGACAGGCCATCCTGTGGTATCTGTGTGGGAGACAGTGATGTCCCATTCCCTGACAGAGTTTTGCTGGGAAAAAAATCCCATTCAGGAAAGGGAAGAACCTCTTCCATCGGAAAGTTTCCCACCCTCTTCACGAGCTGAAAAACTCACAATGACAACTTAGAATAGCATATGAGGGGTTTTTTTGTTTTTTGTTTTTTATTTTGTTTTGGGTTTTTTTTTTTTTTTTTGCTTTAAATCAAAGAAATCCAGGTCCACATTAAGATGGGTAAGTTGGCATCACAGGGACCATTAGTTTGTTTACCCAGCATAAAATTATGTCCTCTGTAAACGGGAATATCAAATAGCATAAAAAGCTGGGTGATTTACATTTTCTTTTTGATTAGAGGATTTTGTCCACTGTCCTCAACAAGGAAAAATCTCTCCCATTTAGCTTTTGAAGATCAAAGAGGCCATTAAATATGCCATATTACCAGCTTTTTCCCCCCCAGTTAAGACTACGGGCTACTTTAAGATTGAGGCCGTCATGGCAGAGGGGAGGACTTTATTTGGGCCCAGTTTGCTTCCTTAGCCAGGACGACGTACTTAACCGTAATTCTGAGAGACTGCCCTAGAACTTGAGGCCCACGACGACCTGTCTACCGAGCCCTGTGTGCATGGCTCTGACAACCGAGACGCTCCGAGCCGCAGTCTGACTCTAAGCCTTGTGTGCGCCCCTGTAGCATGTTTGACGAACATCTATAGAGAAGAGGACTGAAACCCAACATTCCTGAAAAGAAAGGGTTTTATCCACTGGGATAAAAACCTGACTCTCCTCCCAAGAGCAGAAACTCAAAATGACGTTATGTATTTCCCTTCCTAGAAATAATAAATACCCAAATATGTATACAGCCAGCTTCTTTTCCTTCCCCTAGCTCCTCTCTTCTTTCCTCCTTTTTTGAGACAGGGTTTCATGTAGTCCAGGCTGACTGTCAATGCATCTTGTCGTCAAGGATAACCTTGAATGGCCGATCTACCAGTCACCTCCACATGGGTGGACCCCTAATGCTGGGGATAAAATACAGGGCTTCGTGCATACCAGGCAAGCCTCTCTATCAACTAAACTACAAGCCCAGCTGTCCAGTGTGAATCGCACTTTTAAATACCGACTCACTGTCGGTATGCAGAAACAGTAGGAATCTTGGAACCATAAAGACACATTGCTTTGACATCGCAGACATTTCATCTTTGTTTTCTTGCTTTTAGAGTTTAGTTGGCAAACATTTTGACTACAGATTTCAGTGAACTTGGGCAATTAGATCTTTTCTGTGGTTCGAATTTGAGACTTAGATGCTCCCTCACCATCTAGAGAGTGAAGGGAAATTAGAGAAAGGAGTCCGAGATTGAGTTTAAATAAAATGGTGAAGTGAATTGAATGAGTGTGTGTGGGTGTGTGTGTGTGTGTGTGTGTGTGTGTGTGTGTGTGTGTCTGTGTCTATGTCTGTGTCTGTGTGTGTATGTGTGTAAACATTTTACTGGGTCTGTCGCAGCTGGGAGCTGTCACTTGAAGGCAACCCCCTGACCCTCGCACCCCGGAATTTACTTTAATTAAGGACTTCTCTTTCTTTTTTGCTTCCGACAGCCATCATCAGGTAGAAGACAAATATTCAGACCTCCGATATGATCCCAATTGGAAGAATAAAAAAGAGGAGGGCCAACTATTAGCTGTGGAAGCATTGCCAGAGTCTGCAGATAGCTCTTCGGACAACCTGCCAGGGGCTCCGCTCTACCCTTCCAGGGAGCCGTCCATGAGACTCTCAGTGGGGAAAGGCAAAGAGAAGAGGAGTCCTCAGAGCGAAGCCTCCTTACTTGGAAGCGAATTTCTAAGCCCAAAGTACGAGTGTGGCACCCGTCAAAATGAGTTTTTTTCAGAACTAAGCGACAGTGACCAGGAGGACCAGGAGGAGAAATCCAGCGACCTGTCTCCGTACCTAAAGAGTTCAAGCTCACACAACGAAGTTTTCCTGCCAGGGTCACGTGGCCCACGCAGAAGGAAATCCAGACAGTATTTTGTGGAAAAAAACAAGCTGACTTTGGGATTACCCGCTCCTAAAACAGACTCTTACCTTCAACTTCACAATAAAAAGAGAGGAGAGACTCGCCTCGAACAGGTACGTAGCAACTGCTTAAACAGCTCTTCTGAAGCCGTCCTGGGATTCCTGTGTTTGAAATGGCCGGATGTCTCTTCCTTCTCGGTGACGATGCCATAGTAACCACTTGCTCCGACAGAGCAAAAGCTTGCATGCTGTCCCCCCAGCTGCTGCCACTTCCTCTGCCACCTCCTTCTCTTCCCTCTTCCTCTCCCTTCCTCCTGTTCTTTTTCTTCTTCTTCCTTTCATTTTATTTAGTCTGTGTGGGTAGCGCGGGGGCTTGTGTATGTGGCTGTGTATGAGGTAAGCTTGAAGGAGTCGCGTCTTCTTTTCCTGAGGATCCACCTTGGGCCACCAGGCGTCGTGGTAAGTGCCTTTACCGACTGCTTGGTCTTGCTAGCCCAGATGCTTCTTGTTGCTCGAAGGTTATAACGCCATCTGTTCTTAAGCGCAAAATAGAGCTCACCTGTGGTTCGCAGTGCTGTAACTGGTACAGTTCGATCGCTCTATCTAAAATGTCTCCATTCAAAGACCCAAAGAACTTTTAAAATGTTTACTTCGTGCGCATGAGTGTTTTGCCTGCATGGATATCTATACACCAAGTATGTGCCTTGGAATTTATTTATTATGCTGTGTGTTCCAGTAGATGAAATGCAGGGCTCGGCATTTAATTCCCTGTGTTGACTCTTCACCTCACCATTGGTTACGGCCTGACTGAGCGCCCCAGTACATTAGAGGTAGTGTGAGGCATTCGCCCCTAAGAACCACAGCTTGCACAGGAAATGATTCTACATCCAGATTCTGTGAAGGCGCTGGGTGCTGGGGGCTGGATGCTGGGGGCTGGGGGCTGGGGGCTGAGCTGGGGGATGGCATGGGGTTGTATTGTGAAGCGGAGCACAGTATGGAAGATTTTTCTTTTTAATTCTTCAGATGACTCTACCTTACCAATTCCTGTTGCTAATCAGTGCAGTGTCCCTCACTGTCCTGCACAAGTAATATGAAATGATTACAGCGTAGACACTCCATTATGGAAAATCACAAAACTAATAAATCCCCTCTTTTCCTCATCTGATCACTCGGAGAATAAGTTATTACTCAAATGATAGGCCTGGTGGACGCCGGGCACAGCGGAGCTTACTTGTATGTAGTCTCTTCACTTGAGGAGTTGAGACTGGAGGATGGCAAATATGACACCAATCTGGACTGTGTAGCAAAACCTTGTCAGAAAAGGAACACACAAACACATTCACACACCACACACACCACACACACACACATACACACACACACATATACACAATTCATATACACACATACACATTCAATTCACATACACATACACACAATTCACACACACACATACACATACACACATACACATACACACACATTCACACACACATATACACAATTCATATATACACATACACATTCATACACACAATTCACACACACACATACACATACACAATTCACACACACACATTCATTCATACACACAATTCACACACACATACACATGATTTACACACACATACACATTCATACCACACACATACACAAACACATTCACACACAAATACACACAATTCACACACACATACACATAATCACACACATTATATATTCACATACATGTACAATTCATACCACATACAGATTGACACATATATACACATCACACACATACAATTTACACACACACAGTTCACACACATGCATACACACATTTACATATACAATAACAACAAGAAAATGCTATTACAACAAGTAAATATAGTTTTATTTTATGGACACAAATAAGGATGTCCCTATCAGCTCACCTCCTAGTGAATATGTCAAATATACTATGGACTCAAGTGAAGAGCTTGACTGACGGCAATTCCACACCCTTACCAGAGAACACCTATGAGGGTAGAGTCCCTTTCAAAGAGTAGCTGTCTTGAAACAATCAAACAAAAATGTGAAATTCAAAATTTCACTCGATTGCTTACTTAAAATATAAATGAATGACAGTATCTTTCCCAGCCTCGCCTAACACTTTTCAGTACCATTTTGTTTCCTGTTTTGAGTCAATGTCTTGCTTGTAGCTCAGGCTCCCCCAGGCTAGCCTCACGTTCTTAGCTCTTCAGTGCTGAGGTAACATCCAGTACTTATCACTACTTTTGAAAGTGTACCTAGACAAGCCACTCATGAAGGAGAGGCAATAGTGAGGCTGAATTAAGGAATTATATTTTCAGTGTGAGGGGGGAAAGATTTACCATGAACTCTGGCTAACCCCTGAACTGCTAATTTTCATAGTAGTTACAAGTTATCTTTGCGATCAACCTTGGGGTGCTTTGGTTGTCTCACCAACTGTTTCTCTTGTGTTTTGTCACAGAGGAAACTTTAAATGCACCTTAGATTTACTGCCTCTGAGCTCCTCATGACTTGCTGTTTGAAGGAGATGTTGACTTTGCCAAGCCATGCTCTGGGTCCAAATGTCTTACTGCCGATTGCTTATAGCATTTGAAACCTTCCTTCACCGTTTCTCGAAAGATGGATTTTATTCTTACTCTTCTTCTTCTCTTTCAAAGGGTAGAAATATCTTTGACCTAACAGTGCCATAATGATATGTGTCATTTGTTTCAGTGAATACGGTCAGTAATACAAAAATGTGTGTTCTTTCTGAATTGTTATATCTGAGCATGTGACAGCTTCCCCCACTGATGTCTGGCTGGGGTTTGGCTTGCTCGTTTTGGGTTTTGAGACACAAGTTTTGTGTCCTGAACTCTCTTTGTAACTGAAGATGGCCTTGAACTTCTGATGGTAGTTGGTTGGTTGTATTTTTAATCAAAGCTAAACGACTGGTTACTAAGTTCATAATGAGCAGGCATAATAAGGAAAGCTGCAGAAGTTAAGAGTTCTACTGAGCCTGGGAAGAGGCCAATGGCTCAGCACCTGCCTTGTAAGCTTGAGGACCTGAGTTCAATACCTAGGACCTACCTAAAAGCCTTCCATGGCCATGTTTTCCTAAGGCCCCAGCATGTGAAGCAGTAAGAACAGACAGAGCCCAGGAGCTCACTGTAGGCCAGCCAGCCATCCTAGACAAGACGGCAAGCTCTAAGCTCAGTGAGAGAGCCTGTCTCAAGGCAATGAGGATGGGAATAACATAGAAAAGCACTCTGAGTCATGTCCTGATCACTGCATGTACACACACTGGTACACACAGCCACACACGACACAACACACAACTGAACGATGAAAGGTGGAGCCCTACTGGATGTTATAGTACAGGGCTTCAACTCATAGGGTGATGTTTAATACATATATAGACAGAAAACTGGAGCACAGCAGAATGGGAAGTCAGTAAGGAGAACGGCACACTATGTGGCACACTAAGAGATGCTGCCCTTTTCAAAACAGCAGCCTGGGTAACCCCAAGGAAAGCAGCAAACTGGATTCGTATGCTCCTAACTCCAAATAGGTCTCACATTTAATTATTAAACTTTAACCATCAGAACACTAGAAAGAAAACCATAGGAAGATTCTCTTCAGAGCCCGAATTATTTTTTAAAAAAATCAAGAATCCCTAGGAGATTAATAATTTGACTTTGTGTATATCAACATCTACCAGAGAAAAGTAGAAACAATGTAAAATATAAGAAACAAACTATGAAAAACAATTCTCTAATTTATATCACAAGTCAAACTCCATCTCTACTACACGAGGCTATCTTTCTGCATGTCAATAAGAGGGAGACAGAAGTCACCATAGAAACATACATAAAAAGCTGAGATGGAGAGTCACAGAGAAGTTAAAACACGAGGCTATACTCAGCATCTCTCACTACAAGAGAACAAATTGATACTCTACTGAGATTCATTTCCGCCTAGAATTAATAAGCGGAGGATCTGTTGATAAAAATGCACAGCAATGCCAGGAAGAGGAGAAATCAGCAGAAGCAGAATAAAGGACGATTTATGTCTACGCAAATACAATTACCCTCCCAGGGAAACCAGAACATGATGTCAAAAAAGCAGCCACATTGCTGTCCTCTGCCCTGTGCTAGCTCTGTGACCTTGTACAGGCTATTAAACCTCTTTGTGCCACAGCGTTCTCATCTATAAAGGAGATAATAATGGTATTTTCCTCATAGGGTGGTTAAGAATAGGCAATGAGTAGGCTGACATACAGAGAGGGCTTACCTTAGTGCCTGACTCACAATAAGGGCCGAATATGATTTTGTAATTAGCATTGTTATTTGACCCAACATACTCCACTCCTGGGTATTTGTCCTAAATAGATGTGTGCAGTCTTAAAAAAAAAAAAAACTATACAAGATGATTCATTTCAGCTTTGTTTGTGATATAAAAAGACCCGAAGCCACCCAAATAGCCGTCCTTGTGGAGGGAGCAGTTATGGAAGTGACGGTAGGTCTGCACACTAGGGCAAGCTGTGGCCGTTTAGGAAATAGACTCCCTCTGAAACGCTTTGGTCGATTTAACAGGAGTTTTTAGTAAGAGAAATTCAAGGGGCAAGAGGGGCAGAGGGAGTAAAAGCAAAACAAAGCAAAAGGAATAAAAATGCACATGTGGTTGAAGTGCCACACACACCTGTAACCTCTGCACACGGGGAAGCTGAGGCAGGAAGATTCTAAACTTTAGGTCTAGACTATGTGGTGAGACACTGGGGACCTCTGCATAGGGGATGAGTAGGAAGGAGTGGGGGGAAGCTGTCAGGGCTTTCCACCTTCCGCATCTTTATCCCCTGGCTTTTCTTACTCTGTCTCTGCTGTTTATTTGTTTTGAGGCAGGGCCTCACAACCTAGTTCATAACCCTAGCTGCCCTGGGACTCGCAGAGATCTGCTTGCCTCTGCCCCTGGAGAGCTGGAATTAAAGTCATGGACCGCCACACCAGGCTATGTCCATTGGTTTTAAACCATATCTCTATACTATAATTATCATATTTTTAAAAATCTAAATTAAAAAATAGCAACAATGAGGGTCAGGGGAGGCTGAGGACTGTGGGTCAGCTAGCCAAGTCTGGCCTGGCACACACAAAGCCCCGGGTTTGATCCCCTGGCACCATTTTGACCAGACCTGGTAGCACACGATTGTTATCCTAGCAAGTGGACAGTGGAGACAGGAGTACCAGAAGTTCAGGGTCTTTGTTAGTTACCTAGCAACTGGAGGCCAACCTGGGATACATGGGATCTGTTCTCAAGGGTGTGTGTGTGTGTGTGTGTGTGTGTGTGTGTGTGTGTGTGTGTTAGGTAAGGGTCACTTACAATATTAGCTTTGAGTTAACTTTGATTAAGTTCTTTCCTGCATACAGTCACCTAAGTTGCCTGCACATGGTTCAGAATGGAACCACAAGCCTTAACTTCAGTTTCCCTGTGGTCTTTCCCGCCATTCTTTTCATAGAACTGTTGGTACACATTCCCATTGTCTTAATCAGGGTCTTACTACTGTGAGCAGACACCATAACCAAGGCAAGTTTATTAAGGACAACATTTCAACTAGGGTTGGCTTGCAGGTTCAGAGGCTCAGTCCAGTATCATCAAGGCAGGAACATGGCAGCAACCAGGCAGGCATAGCACAGGAGGAGCTGAGAGTTCTACATCTTCATCTGAAGGCTGCTAGGAGAAGACTGGCTTCCAGGCAGCTAGGGTGAGGGTCTTAAGCCCACATCCACAGTGACACACCTACTCCAACAGGGCCACGCCTACTTCAACAGGGTCACACCTTCAATAGTGCCACTCCCTGGGCGGAGCATATACAAACCATCACACCCACATACTTTCTTCCTCCCTCCTTCCTTTTGTGAGACAGGGTTTTTCTATTATGCACCCTTGGCTGTGCTAGCACCTGACCTATAGAGCAGGCTGGTCTTGAACTCAGCCGGCCAGCCTCTGCTTCTCGAGTGCTGGGATTAAAGGTGTGCACATACTCTTTAATATGGGTTTAGGCACAGGGTGTGTGATGCCAGGAACCAATGGGAAAAGCAGCACACACTAGAGGGCACCTGAGCGTCACCATACAGTCTCTGCTCAGCCGGAATCCACTGACTCTTATTCCGGAGTCTGCAGTATTTGAAACTCTTTAGCATATGAGTCAAATTTATGGCCTACCATTAACGGGAATTGTGTTCTGAAACTGTCCTTCTATCTTGATTTCAATAGACTTTGAAGATGAAGGTGAGGTTTAGGCTGAGTTCAGAAGAGCTCTAAGTGCCTTATCCATGTGATTTGGCCCTTTCCTATCAACATCAGGAAAAGAAATTACAGGTAATTTAAAACTGTAAATACAGGGTTATCAATTGTCTGTGGTCCTCAGGACTATGTAAAACCACAAACTGAAGCCACTGTCCAGATCTATGGGCCAACAGCAGGCCAATCAGTCCTGAGTAGTTACTGAGCACCAACTCTGTCCTAGGTTCTCTTTTCTCTACTCAGGACGCAACAGAAAATAAGGCATATAGATCCCCCATTTATCCAGGAGCCTGCTTTCCATCTATGTGACCCAGACCCAGAAACAGGAAACATCTCTTAGAAAACCAAACAAGCAGTATGTACAGAAGTAGTCTGGTGGAGAGGCTGAGCCCCGAAAGAATGAATCCAAAAGACAAACACATCAGAGATCTTGGAAGAGCGTTGACCTGCCCCACCTTGTAGCAGTGCCCTTGCATGAAGAACAAGACAGTCTGCGGTGCTGGGTAGTGTCGAATAAGGCCATAAAACTGAAGTCAGAATCAGGGGCTACATCCTGAATCTCAGCACACGTTCTTGATAGCTGTTTGAGCAAGTGACTCCTTGAAACCTTACCTTGCTTACCTTGCTTATGGGGTCAACAACTTCTACAGTGGAAGACTATTCGATCACTTTATACAAAGCTCCTTACATATGGTGGACCAGCAGTAAAGGGAAGGTATGGGGGGGAGGGGTATGGCTCAACCAGCAAATGCGAGGACCTAAATTTGATTCCCCAGAACCCCTGTTGGGGGTGGGGAGGACTGGTGATGATACTGTGTTCTGAAAAGGAGAAGATAGGGGATCCCTGCAGCTCACTGGCCAGCTAGCTTACCCTAATTGGTGACCTTCCAGGCCAGTGAAAGAACCTGTTAAAAGAAAAAGAAAAGAAAAGAAAAAAGAAAGAGAAAAGAGAAAATAGCTGGCATGTGCCTTCAATCCCCAGCACTCAGGAGGCAGAGGCAGAGGCAGGTAGATCTCTGTGAGTTCAAGGCCAGTCTGGTCTACAGAGTTTCAGGGCAACACAGAGAAAGCCTGTCTCAAAACAAAAACAAACAAAAGGGAAGGGGACTAAGAAAGGACACATCCAAGGCTATCCTCTGGCCTCCACATTCACACCTGCATACACACATGAACAAAATATGTATGCATGTGTGTACATGTGTGTACATGTGTACACAGTCCTTTCACTATAGGAAAAGAAAGAAAACTACACAAGGCATAGACTCTCCTAAAGGGTCTTTTCTTATCTCAAGCGACAGCGCCAGGAAATAAAAATAGAATCTCAGGTGGCAGAAGGGACTCAAGAGGACATACGTGGTGAGATGTCTATTGTGTATAATGTGCCATCTGTGGTGTTGCTACTCGAAGACCATCTATAGAGGGGATCCACTTTAGCCAGCATTTTTTTAACTGCTGGTGGTGGTACATCAAAATATCCCAGAGAAAAACAGCTTTAAGGGAAGTTTCTATGAAACCAGTTTCCGTCTGTCATGTCGGAGAAGGTGAGGCAGAGCAGAGAAGCTCATTTTATGGCCAGTAAGTGGAGAGAGGGGTATGTCCCTTCCCCCACATTTTACTTCATCCAGACAACCAGCCCCTGAGATCAAGACATTCATATGCAAGGCAAGTCTGCCTGTCACTCTTAGTTGGTCCTCTTAGAAAAATGCTACCATTTTTATTGTGTTTACCATTGATCGCTTGATTGATTTGGCCTGTGGTTGCCACTGCATTGTGTGGAGGTCAAAAATCAACTTGTGGTACTTGATTCTCGCCTTCCACCGTGTGGGTCCCGGGAATCAAACTCGGGTTGTCAGGCTTGGCCACAAGCACCCTTACCACGAAGCCATGTCACCGGCCTTCGAAACTTGCAATCTTATATCCACCTAGTTGGCACATTTCTTTAGTAATTGAGCTTTGAATTTAAGATAAGGAGCTTATGAATAACTTTGGGTCATATACGCAGTATTTAACGCTTTGGTTTTAAATTATAATTTTGCGTCATAATCCTTTCAACGTTCCCCCCTCCTCAAATCTGACCTCTCAAGAGGTCTGCTTGGCTACAATTCTGATTGTTTCTCTATTATCTTTTTGTTTATTTGGTGCCTCACTGTAGTACCCTGACTGGCCTTGAATTTACAAAGATCCACCTGCTTCTGCATAAATCCACCATGGTGGTACACACTTGTTACCCCAGCACTTGGGAGGCAGAAGCAGTCAAGAGTTCAAGCCCATCCTCAGATACCCTGAGCTCTCATGTCCAACCTGGGCTACATGAGACAATGACTCAAGGAAAAAAAAAAAAAACACGCACAAATGTTGACTTTCTACATCAGATTCAGGATTATTGGTATGTTCAAGTGACATTCCATACATGGAAGCTTTTAATGTCACATAGGCTCTATGTGACGTATTTGTTATTGAATGCTTAGATGAACTTACAATGTCCTATTGAGAAGTATCCATCCAAGTATAAATTGCTCTTCTTTTCCGTGGCTGCTATTGAGGGACGCTTTGAGTTGTCTGTAAGATCTAGCTTTCTCTTGTTTAAGTAATGACCATCTTTTTATAACTACACTTGGTTGGAAGCACGGACTTCGCTCTTACAGAATGGTTTGGTTCAGCACCGCTTTTGAGACCCGGTTCCACAGCGCTTGCAGAAGTTATTCTGCCACCCAGCAGGGACTCCAGGGCTGTCCATTGATTGATAGATTTTCTTATTTTGTCCTATACCAACACAAGAGCACTTACTTATGACTGTGTAATTCCAATTGAACTTTATAGGTTTTTCAATATGAGACACTTCTGAGGCATCCTTCATATGGGCCCTGCTCAGCACTCTAGAGCAACACTTCATTAAATCCACGGGACTGAAGACGGATCCATGCAGAAGGAAACTTCCCATGTAGCTTAGGCCTGCTCAGTGGAAAACTGGAAATTTCACACAATTAATCATTTTTAAGGATTATCACTCCTAAGTTTTCCAAAATGTCCCCATCACTTTGGATAATCCTGTGGTGTCTTACATCATAGGGCTCATTGCATGAATTTGAGTCAAAGTCAGAAGCAACGTGCCTGACACTTTTGTCATTTGGATTAAATGACCCAGGCTGCTGTGAGTCTGTGCACATGCCGTGCTACTGTGTGCACGCCTCCTCCTGAAATCTTATGGAAGAGAAGGAATGAGATACGTAAACAACCCAAACTTGCTAGAAACTGGCCTCCAGACTAAGAATCACTAATCCCAGACACGAACTCTGAAACACTCCCAAATCCAAACCATTCGAGCCACCACCTGATCTGTTATGGTGAGAAGAGGAGAAAAGAGAAAAGGGACAGGGGGAAGGAGTCAGAGACTGACTGTGTATGTAGAAGGGGTGGACAATAGACGCCATCTATTAGCAATGAGGGAGAAATGAAGCAGAAAGGATATCGTCAGCTTTGCCAAGGTGGGGGAAATTCCAATTTAAACTAAGTCACACGGCAACTCTCTGAAGATATGTAGGCCATGAGAAAACATGCATATTTGGGGGAGATGATATATAGGGAGGGGTAACCATGAGAGGTTGAGGGGCTGAAGGACCTGTGGACCCGGGGTCACAGTGAGCAAGAGTGGGAGGGAAGATGAAGCCCCACTCTCCACACCATTCTATTGGCAGTTCGCTGCCTGGGTTTGATATAAACCACAAACCTGCCTGGACAATTAGGTAATCTTCACTGTCCCTCAATATCCATGGGGGGCCTTTGTCAGACACTAAAATCTGATGAGTTCAAGTCCCTCCATCAAATGGTGTGGTATTTGTGTAACTCCTATGTTCACCGTGTGAACTGTCAGCTCTTGCTTACGTTTCACAACTCACAATAGCTATTATGTCATATTATCCTGGGAGTGATGGGGTTGAGGCTTGAGTCTGGACATGCTCAGTGCTGGTGAACTGTGGTTTGTTTTTAAACAGAACAAACAAACAAAACACATTGTCAGTTGGACACTTGATTGGTTTTGTTTGTTGTTTTGTTTTTCTTTGAGAAACTGGGGATTAAGCTCATACTACGGAAGAGCTAAGCCAAGCCCCAGTGCCTGATGGATCCCATGGATATGGAATCTGTGTAAACAGCTGCCTGTATCCATTCTAATGAAGCTGGGTGAGCTTAGGAACAACTCGGGTCGAATTTGTCATCTAGTTCTATTTGTGGCCATCTCTATGCCAGGCACACTCAGAACCACTATGAAGTACAAGTGCCCTGATCTGTATGTACAACATGACAGCCCTGCCATGGCCCCTCTGTTCAGGCCTTGTGGAACTTCAGTAAAGAAGGGTGTGATGATTAGATTTATAGCAACTTGACACAAGCCAGAGTCATTTGAAAGGAGGGGATATCAATTGAGAAAATGGCTCCATAAGTTCCAGCTGTAAGGCATTTTTCTCAATTAGTGATTGATGGAGGAGGACCCAGCCCATAGTGGGTGGTGCCATCCCCTAGGCTTGTGGTCCTGGATTCTATAAGAAAGCAGCCTGAGCAAGACAGGGGAAGCAAGCCAATAAGCAGCATCCTTCCATGGCCTCTGCATTAGCTCCTGCCTCCAGGTTCGTGCCCTGTTTGAATCCCTGTCCTAACTTCCTCATATGTATATATGTTGCCACTTTGATCCCAGCACTTGGGGTGGCTGGCAGAGGCAGGGGATTTCTGAGTTTGAGCCAGCCTGGTCTACATAGTGAGTTCCAGCACAGCCAGAGCTACACAGAGAAACCCTGGCTCAAAAAAAAAAAAAAAAAAAAAAACAGTACACACACACACACACACACACACACACACACACACGGAATTGAACAACAAGTTCATATTGAGCATACATGGTCTCGGCGTTCTATAGGAATGGAGATAGGCAACAGAGTACAAACATTTCACGTGTGTTGTCGCTAAGCAGCTGAAAAACACAAAACCCTTTGATAATTTAAGCAGCCATGCTGGGTGTCAGCAAAGTCACCTCATAGTAGTAGAATCTGAATCAGTCTTTTTTCGCTGGCCACAGAAACGTGAGCAGGTGTAAAACAACCCAGGGCAAAAGTACCAGGATCAGTGCTGCCGAGCGCTCATTAGCCAAGTGAATAGCGAGGGCCTTACTAGATCCAGTGATTATGCCCGAAGTGGGAATGTAAGTAGCTGATATATCAGAGCAAGAAAGAGAGAAAGAGAGAAAGAGAGAAAGAGAGAAAGAGAGAGAGAGAGAGAGAGAGAGAGAGAGACAGAAAGAAAGAAAGAAAGAAAGAAAGAAAGAAAGAAAGAAAGAAAGAAAGAAAGAAAGAAAGGGAGAAAGACCTTGAACCTGGGCTGGTGAGACAGCTCAGCCAGTAAAGAGGCCTACAGCCAAGCCTGACAACCTGAGTTTGACACCCAGGGCCTACGTAGTGAACGGAAAGAACAAAGTCTTCAAGTTGTTCTCTGCCCTTAGCATGTGCACTGTGGCATATACATCACACATGTATGCATGCACACACATATGCATACTCACACACATTTACATACAATGATATCATATTCCTTTAATCTGACACTTGGGCACGCGGTTAGTTGCTAGTACACACTAGTACTAGGGACACACACAGCAAAGCCTTCTCAACTCATAAAGCTCCCGTGGCAGATGACACGAGACAGTAAGAAGGGCAGGATATAGTGGGGGGACACAGCCTGCAGTGAGAACTTTCTAATGTTAGCGTGTTTATGAAGCATGTGTTGGTGTGTGTTATGCAGATCCTCTGTGTCACACGGCTCTGGGTGAAGCCCTGGTTCTGCTCTCTGCAGCGCCATCTGATTCTCTAAGAACCCCGATGTGTTTCTTTGAGAGAGAAACTGCAGCCCAGTCTAGCTCAGCTGTCCTCGAATCTGAGTTGCTTTCCTCCCTGCAAACCCTCACTTCAAAGCAAGGAACATAATGTACAATTTTTTAATGGCTCTAGACCCAAGCACTCAGACTCTCTGCTCTTCGCCTTACCTCAGTGTAAACACCTAATCAAGATTGCCTGCGCTTCAACAGCAGCAGCCAAATGCAATTTGAGAACCACAAGCCTTTGAAGTCCTCCCCGCAAAGGCCGGTTTTCTAGTCTGGGATAATGACATACCATGATTGCTGTCTTTGTTGTATCTTTTCAGTACAGAAGCAATTATAGGCCCCAATTTAACAGAATAGACATTACACAGCTTACGATGCTCAAAATGCAATTTCATTTGATCATTTTCTCGATTTGATTGGTATTAATAGAATGGCTCACAAAAAAAAAAAAAAGAAAGAAAGAAAGAAAGAGAAAAAATAGATGGCAGAGGTTGTGTCCCGCTCCACTTTCAAAGAGCTAATGTAGAAGTATGTTTTACCTGCCTAGCAAGCTCGCTGGGGTGATTCAGCCAAGCTTCACCAAAACATTGTGCACAAAAACAGTGTGTGTCCTTCGCTCCCTGGCAAAGGAAGCAGCCGATGCTTGATTAGCGATATGTGAGGTTTTTGACAGAACTATGCAGGCAAGGTTGCTGTCTTAGTTAGGGTTTTACTGCTGTGAACAGACACCGTGACCAAAGCAACTCTTGTAAGGACAACATTAATGGGGGCTGGCTTATAGGTTCAGAGGTTCAGTCCATTATTGTCAGGGCGGGAGCATGGCAGAATCCAGGCAGGCATGGTGCTGGAGGAGTTGAGAGTTCTACATCTTCGTCTGAAGGCTGCTAGTGGAAGACTAGCTTCCAGGCAGCTAGAACTAGGGTATTAAATTCCACACCCACAGTGACACACCTACTCCAACAAGGCCACACCTCCTAATAGTGCCATTCCCTGGCCTGAATATATACAAGCCATCACAGTTGTCAGTAGAAAATTAATGTTAGTGATGATAAACCCCATTACCTAAAGCACATTTTCCATTTCTCTTTTGCAAAAAGCTGGAGACTCTACATCCCATTGGTCATCTCCCAGGAAGACATGTTAAGCCTCTTTGAAATTAAAGAGTATCCTTGCCTGCTTAGTCACCTTAGTTAGAATTTTTCCCTTCTCTTCATTTATCATCAGAGTTGATTTTTCCTTTAAAGAAGTCGGGTTTCTGTTTAACATCATGGTAAGGGTAGCTAGGCCTGGACACACATCCCTGGAATTCCAGTGCTCTGGAGGCTGAGGCGGCAGGATGAAGGCCAGCCTGGCCTACCACATAGCAAGACCCTGTCTCAAAACTTTAAAAAAAAAAAAAAGCAAAAAGCAAAACCAGAAACATTTGCAATGATGCCCTAACTGTTACGAGACCTAATATTTTGTGATTCGGGGTGTTTCTGAGAACAGTTGTATAAGGGGAGCCCTGGTACAACTTTGGGGAGTAGTTCTTGGCCTTCTTTGAGCATTCTAAAGGTTAGGCTATTTCATGATGTGAGGTCATCCACTTACAGAGGAGGTTATCCATTCAAACGTGACGACCGTGTCCAGGGAGAAGGCAGCCATAACTGAACAGTACATCTTTTTTCCATCTGTATTTTAGGAATAAAAATTCAAGCAGTTTTTTTTTACTTTTCTTCTCACTTTAAGATCAACTTTATAAAAATGTATTATTATATTATTATTATTGTTATTGTGTATGTGTGTGATGAATGAGTATGTCACATGCATGCAACAGTGCACATGTGGCAGTCATTTTCCCCTTCAGCCTTTACACACAAGCTTGTTAAATATGCACAGCAAATGGTACCTTCTAAGCCAGTGGCTCTCAACCTGTGGGTCATGACCCCTTCGCCAAACCTCTATCTCCAAAACTATTTTTGTCATGATTAATGACTAGCAAAATTACAGTTATGAAGTAACAATGACAAGAATTTTGTGGCTGGCGAGGTCACCTCAACATGAAGAATTGTATTAAAGGGTCACAGTATTAGGAGGACTGAGAACCACTGCTCACCAGCCCCAGATCAACTTTCAATTATTTAAGTTTCCATACTGTCTATCTTCCTTTCCTGGTGTGTGTGTGTGTGTGTGTGTGTGTGTGTGTGTGTTAATTCTGATAGCTATTTCATGGACTTATTAGAGGCAGATGAGGTTATACTCAAGGCCAAGGAAACAGTGTTTTTATCTTTCTTGAGCTAAAACATGCCATCCTGAGGGGTGAGACTGTCTTCATTGTCAAATGTTTAGTTAGTACATAATAGTCAACATATTTCCCTCTTAGCGTCCACTGAACATTAGACCCCACTGGTCAACATAAGAAGCAGAGGGAGAATCTGAACTCAAGCCTGTCAGATCCAGTCCCTACCATCCTGCATTCTTACACATGGCCACCCCACACTCCACAACCTACCACAAGAAATTTAGCAAGATAAGTAAGTACAAAACCTTAAAGCTATATTTAAAAACTGAATTGCATCCATTCAGAAAGGAAGAAACTTGGCATTTTATAGGTGGGGAAGCAGTCAGTAGTCACCAGAACCTAACTGGAGCAGCGTATCACAGCGGGAATGGATGAGGAATCCTGAGACGGAAACATTAAGAATGTATAAGAGAGACTTTGAGTCAGCTGGACACTGCTAGCCAGGAGGAGACGCAGGCAGACTGAATGAATGTCTTTTAGAGTAAGTGTGGGTGTCCTGAGGCTTGAAATGTCTTCTTTACAGGTTCTCTTCCATACTAGAGCTCTAAGTCTGCTTTCTGATGGCTGTTCTAACAGGTTCTGTACAACTCAGACACATTTTTTTATTTTAACTTTCATTCTTTAAATACATTACACCCAATCATAGTTTTCCCTACCTCCACTTCTCCCAGTTCTCCACCTGCCTCCCCTGTCTCCTAGAAACACTTCTCCATTTCCCTTTAAAGAAGAAGAAGAGGAAGGAGGAGGAGGAGGAGGAAGAGGAAGAGGAAGAGGAGGAAGAGGAAGAGGAAGAGGAGGAAGAGGAAGAGGAGGAAGAGGAGGAGGAAGAGGAAGAGGAGGAAGAGGAAGAGGAAAAGGAGGAAGAGGAAGAGGAGGAGGAGGAAGAGGAGGAGGAGGAGGAGGAAGAGGAGAAGGAGGAGGAGGAAGAGGAGGAAGAGGAGGAGGAGGAGGAGGAGGAGGAGGAGGAGGAGGAGGAGGAGGAGGAGGAGGAGGAGGAGAAGCCGGCCTTCCAGGGAACTGAACATAGTATAACATTGCAATAAGACTAGGCACAAATCCTGTTATCAAGGCTGGATGCAGCAATCTGGTAGAAATAAAAAGATCCCACTCATAGGCAAAAGAGTCAGAGACAACCCCACTCCCATTGACTGTCCTACAAAAATGCCAAGCTAAATAGCCATAACATATATGCAGAAACCCTAGGTCAGACCCATGCAGGTCCCGTGATTGCCACTTCAGTCTCTGTGAGCCCCTTTGAGCCCTGTTTAATTGATCTATGGACTGTGTTCTCCTGGTGTCCCTGACCCGTCTGGCTCCTAGAATCCATCCTCTCCTTCTTTCGGGTTTCCCTGGCTTCATCCACTGTTTGGCTGTGGGTCTCTGCATCTGCTCCAATCAATTGCTGGATGATGCCCCTCTGATGACAACTGGGCTAGGTACCGATCTGTGAGTATAGTAGAGCATCATTAGGAATCATTTCAGTGGCTTTTTTTTTAATCCAATCATATTTGGTTTTATCTTGAGTCTCTGGGCTGACCAGCTTCTGGTTCTTGTTCATCTACACAGTGTCAGGTGTGAGCTCCCCTCTCTTGGTGTGGGCCTCAAATTGGACCAGTCCTTGGTTGGCCACTCCCACAAGCTCTGCTCCACTGTTAGCCCAGCACATCTTGCAGGCAGATCATATTGTAGACTGAAGGGTTTATGGCTGGGTTGCTGTCCCAGTTCCCACTGCTGAGAGCCTTCCTGATTATAGAAGATGGCTGGTTCTTGATATGAAACAAAAGCCCAGTGGAGGGCTGGTAATTTTGGAGAGCTGTGATCAAAATACTTGAAAAAACATATAGAAAAGGAAAGATCTGTTTTGCCTATGGTTTCAGAGGTTCATTATGTAGTTATTTTGGTTACTTTGGTTCCACTGATCCTGGACTGATGGCCCAGGATATCATGATGGCAGCATATGGAGGAAAATGCTCTTTACGTTGGGTAATCAGGAAGCAGACCCAGTGTAGCCTTAAAAAGCAAGCTCTCAGAGGCTTGTGTTCTCCAACCAGTCCCCCACCTCCTAAAGTTTTCAACACCTCCCACCATCTCTCCATCCCCCTGCCTCAGCTTCCCAAGCAGGGAATGACAGGTGTGCACCACTGCACCTGCTCAATGGCACAATTAAAGTACGTTAAACTAAGCTGTGATGTTTGGTGGATTAGGTGTGTGTCTTGGTTAGGGTATATGTCACTGTGTTAGAAACACCATGACCAACTTGGGAAGGAAAGAGGTAAGTTCATCTCACAACTCGAGATCACACTCAGCCAGTGAAGGAAGTCAGGACAGGAACTCAAGGTAGGAAGCTGAAGGCAGGAACTGAGCACAGGCCACAGCATAATCCTTGCTCAGTTTGCTTTCTTTTACAACCCAAAACTCTCAGCACAGTGGTGGCACTACCACAGTGAGCTGGCCCCTCCCACATCAATCATCAAGCAAGAAAATGTCCCACAGGTCAATCTGGTGGGGACATTTTCTTAATTGAGGTTCCTTCTTTCCAAAAGACTCTAGCTTGTGTAAAGTTGACAAAAACTAGTCAGCATGGGTATTAAGTACTTTTTTTAAACTTATGATGGGTTTATCAGGACATAGTCCCCAATGGAGGTAAAGGGTATGGTATCATGTGTCTGTTGATGGGATCAATTGTTACTTGCAGTATCATGTTCTAATAACTGTCCTAAAGTTGTTTACGGACAAGGTATGGGACATTTAAACAAGGAGTATTTAGACCTCAAAGTACCCTTTCTCTCTTCTTGTCTTCAAGAGAAAACATTTTATTTCTATCTTCCCTAAGAGAAATCCAGTTCCTTCTCATGATTTTTATCTTGGGTGACCCTTCAAAATCTCAAATATTGAAGGCTTAGACCCCATGTTATGGTGCTATTATTGGGAGATGACACAAATTTTAGGAGCTGGGGACAAGTTGCAAGAAGTAAGTCATAGGTTGTGCCCTTAAAGAGTATATTAAGATGTCAGTCCCTTCCCCTGTGTCTCCTGCTTCCTGGCTGCTGTATGCTAAACCACTTTGTTCTGGACAATACTCCCAAAACATCAGAGCTAAGTGACCATGGGCTGAACCCTCTGAAACCATCCATTCAATACAGAAGATATTCTCTCTACAACCATGCACGAAAATAGATGCGTCTTCCTTTAAAACTGTTTATCTTGTTCATTTTTTTTAAGTCACAGAGACGAAAGGTTGACTGACGTAAGTGCCTGAAAACTGAAATTGACCCTTGCTATAAACCAAATATAAAGCCTGCCTCTGCGGGACCTCTCCCTAGAGTACAAAGACTGGGGCCCCATGGCTAGGAGACTGAAATGAACCCATTTAGGATGCAGTATACGCCACTTACTGCCATGTGTGTTTTTTTCCTCTTAGATTTCCTACCCCATCAGAGATGCTGGCAAGATGACTGTCCAGGATGACAAAGGAGTCGAAAACACTTTCATGGATCCTGAGGACAAATGGCATCAGAGAGCAAAGCAGCTCAAGGTCACCTGCTAGACTGTGTATTAAGTGTGCTTCAAGTGATACTGCTGGATAGAAGTAATGCCTGTCACTGGGTCCTTGTCATTTAAGGGTTATTTTAGAATGCCTGCCTACCTACCCATGCTGAAGACTGCCTCCTGCCATAGGTCGCTCCACCAGTAACACTAACTAATTTTGAAAGATCCCCTGTGTCAGAATACCATCATTTCACACTCCAAACATACAGAAGGAAGGGATGGGGTTGTGCAGAGGAAAAATAGTGTTTCCTTTAGGAGCTAATAACTGCCCAGTAGACTCAGGAGACACTGACCCTGAGGTTGGACCCCACCAAGCCTTGCTTCCAGAATATGCAAGCTTACCAACTAGTATCTATAACCTGATGGCATCCTTCTTTTCCACGGACACTCATAAGTGTAGTTGGGGAGTGGGTAATTGTCTCACTGTTTCTAGAAGAAATAGAAAGGTCATCCGTAGCCAATAGTTTCCTGGGTCGGTACATGGAATTATGTGGAGTCATTCTTGGAACAGATTCCATCCCTGATTAAGAAAGGATGAGTATGGGGCTGGAGAGATGGCTCAGCGGTTAAGAGCACTGACTGCTCTTCCAGAGGTCCTGAGTTCAAATCCCAGCAACCACATGGTGGCTCACAACCATCTGTAATGAGATCTGATGCCCTCTTCTGGTGTATCTGAAGACAGCTACAGTGTACTCAGATGCATAAAATAAATAAATCTTTAAAAAAAAGAAAAAAAAAGAAAAAAAAGGATGAGTATAGTGGCATATCTCTAACTCTAGTGTCCCAGCACTCAGAGGTAGGCACATGGCTGTTAATCAGAGGTCAACCTGGTCTACATTGCAAGTTCCAGGCCTGCCAATGCTACACAGTGAGACCTTGTCTCAAGGCCCACGGGGTGGGGTGGTGAGCCTTTCGAAATCACCAAGCCTAAGGAACATGTTGACATCACCAATTAAAGTCATGCATAAAGCAACTGAAAAGCTCAAAGTATTAAAGTTCCTCCAAGCATGGGAGAGGTTAGAAAAGACAGACATCTTAAACCCTCTCTGATCCTCACCAAGTCTCCAGGCTGCTGATAGAATTGAAATAAGTAAATAAATCAAGTCCCTTACTCAGAGCTTCCTGAGAGCTGATGTCAGAGAGACCACATCAGAACGTTGAAGGGATAAGGAAAGAAGTGTCTCCTGGCAACGTGGTGTAGAAGGCAGGAACTGCTAGTGCATGTGATAGAGAGCCTTGGGTCGTCATGATTTTCATGTCAGATTCCTCTGCCCACATTGGATCTTTGCATCCTGCTTAGGACCTCTTCATGCACCTTTCCTGGAACTGCATTGTCCTGCAACACTCTGTGCTCTCCTGTGGGTCTTCACGGGTTTCAGAAGTCCCATGTCATTGGTGTGCCCAAGCTAAAGGCAGAAGGTTCTCAGAGGCCTTGCTAAAGTATGTCCTTAGCCAGAAGACCCTTCCAGGTACCAGTGGTGGCATCACAAAACGGCACAGAATCCTTCACTAATTGCATCAAGTCCCTGTGACTATCCCCTTTCCCCATCTTTCTAAAGAGCCATGCGTTTGGTTTGGTCAACACAGGCATCTGTTTATCTGAAGTTCTTCCTTGCTGACAATGAGGGACTTAGTTAATAATTCATGCTGGATGTTTCTTAGTAATATTAGAAAGGGCCCGGAGAGATAGTTCAGTGTTTAAGAGCCATGGCTGCTCTGGACCTGGGTTCAGTACCCACATGGTAGTTCACTAGCTCTAATTCTAGTCCCAGGGATCTGACATCCTCTTCTTGCCTCCAAAGACAGCACACACCACACACATACACACACACACACACACACACACACACACACACACACACACAGTGCATAGATATATATTCAGACAAAATTTGCATATATATAAAATAATATTAGATAAAAATTGGAATCTAAGGTCACATTTTTTAAAGACTTATTCATTTTATTTATATAAGTACACTGTAGCTGTCTTCAGACACACCAGAAGAGGGCATCAGATCCCATCACAGATGGTTGTGAGCCACCATGTGGTTGCTGGGAATTGAACTCAGGACCTCTGGAAGTGCTCTTAACTGCTGAGCCATCTCTCCAGCCCTCACATTTTATTTTTAACAAACACAGAAGATAAACTGAGTACAACAGAAAGTTCTCTGGGCCAGAGGTAATCCTGGAGCCTGGATAGACCTCTCAGGACCCCAGGGCCCAGCCAGGGCAGCTAAGAGCAACAGTGGCCTTTATGTTAGAGGAGATGGTGGTAAGAGTGTGCATTCTGCTTTCTGCTTATGACACATGGTCAGGAGAGCCACAGGACAAAAGCAGGCAGGCAGGGCTTTCACAGGGCTGGAGTGATGACACACTGTGGGTGGACACCGATGACTAAGGACGAGTCTCACTGTGCCACTCTCACCTCAGCTTTAGTAGATTCCCCAACTCTGTCACTCCACATGTGATAGGAAAACCTACTGCCATTAAGCCGTTAGTCTGAGTGCCTGGAGACTATACCAATTGCCAGTGTGGGTAACAAAAGAATCCTAGTGAGAGCAGAATGAAATCTCGGATTTCCAGCCGATGGAGATTAAGTAGCCTGAGAAAGGCTTTGTCTATTAACTTCAGGGGACTCAGGTCTCACCACCTGAGAGTGACACCTGATGCCTCAATTGTAGGGTAATAAATCTCCAGCAGATCTCGAGGAGGCTACTTGGAAGGTGAGAGAAATCATATCAAGTCCGGAAACGTCTTGCTTTCTGAGGACTAAAATGACATCTCCCGGCACTTATGTCTATGTGAATAGAGGATTTAACACTCGAGACAATTCAGGCCTGGTAAAATGATGAGTTTTGGCCTCTGTTAACAAAGCGCCCTAGGAGGAGGGCTACTGTGATCTCAATCGGCTGCAACAAAAGAGGACAACATGGCGAGAATCAAGCAGTAACCAGGACTTCCCAGAAGAGGAATTTCTCCCGGGGCTGTTTGTCTGTGTGTGTGTGTGTGTGTGTGTGTGTGTGTGTGTGTGTGTGTGTGTGTGTGTGTGTTTGTTTGTTTGTTTGTTTGTTTGTTTGTTTTGGGTTGGAATGAGAAGAGAAAACGGGGACATGTAAGCCAGTTGATGACATAAAGTATGCCTAGTTACTCCATTATTACCCCAATATTACTCCATTACTCTGTTATTACTCCATTATTCAGCTGAACAAATGTTGCAAGGAATGCCATGATTGGTCAGTCGGAGTTAAAGTTTATAGATCATAACCAAGAGGCTTGTTTGACCTTTACTGACATGCTCACAGCATGAAGAGAGCCACTGAACACACCTGTCAGATTAGAAAATAGCAATTTCTGGGCCAGCAAGATGGCTCAGCAAGTGAGGGCGCTTGCCACCAAGCCTGAGGATATGAGTTCTATCCCCGGGACCCTCTTGGTGGAAGGGGAGAACTGATGCCTGCACGTGCATACAAACAAATAAATCCAGGTAACACTTTGGGGGACCAAAAGTACACTGCAAGGAAGAGTGTACCTGGGACCATGTCTTGGGCGACTCTTTTCACCCACAGTCTCTCACATGCAGTTTGATAAACCACGTGGAAGAAAACCTTTTTCTTACCTGGATGCATAGTACAGGGTTTGTCAGTTTTTTAATGGGTGGGGGTGGGGGTGCCGCAGGAGAAAACTAATCCTTTGTAAGAGCCAATGAGAGCCCGGTCAATCCTCAAATGGCTTAAATCCCAAAGAAAACACGTTACACTTCAAATCGAAATCGTTCTTTACAAATGCCAACATTTCAGGCCACACTGTGTATTACTGTCGTAAATGTAACAGTCTTGTCCTTAGCATCCCAATGAGAATATGCAGAGGCTGGTGCTGTCAGCCTTGCAGATTGTACCGGAGACGCAAAAAAAAAAAAAAAAAAAAAACTAGAACTGCTTCCTTCCCCACCAACTAAAACAAATCCAAACAAGAAAGCAAGGCATGCTTTTCCCGGTCCGAGTATTTTTATTGGCCTTCGACGAGCTACCCAATGACTGCATTTTTCAATTAGCATTGCACAGATGTGTGTCGTGAAGGGTTCTTTTTTACATGCGAGCCCTGAAAGGGAATTGCAGTTCTATAACTCATCGATGCACATGGTCAGCTTGCTGTTTCAATAAGCAGTTAATCATTCGTTCCAAAGGCCTCTTTACCCTGCTCATTTTCAACCAAGTAATGAGTGCTCCATTCCTCGGGAAATACTCTTAAATGGCTGCACGGCACAATTTAGCTACACAGCGTATCTATTGTTCTGGGAGTACATTTTGTTGTTACCAGACTTAGAAAAGCCTGACGACTGCTCTGATATCGAAGTCCCCTCCCCCCCCCAGATGTTTGATTGCCTAAGTGCAGGCTATATCAGGCAGCAGAAAGCAAAAACAACCCTTATGGTTTCTCAGACGCCCTATCAAAGCTCTCTGACTCTTTCTTGGCCCTCTGAATGAGATGTGATTTGTTTCATCTGGCGAATAGGTCGCTGACCTGCATGCACATGCAGAGCTGAGGGTCTGAACTATGTGTCATATGGAACTTGTACTTGGTTGGCACAGGCAAACCTCGGGTGTCTTGGGGTTGGAATTCTGGAAACGCTCATTCAGTTGACATGAGCCTGCACCTGTTAGCACAGATGTGTATTTCTCCTCTGTGCATCTCTAGAGGTGAAGCTTCTCTCCATCCATTTCCCCATTTGGTGACGCCTCCCTATATAGCTTGTCAGTCAGAGACCTAATACAGAGCTGTTTTAAGCCCTCAAACTCTGTCTGGGCTCATGATTTAACATTTCCTCAGTGGCTCACCCTCCAATCACCTATAACTAGGAGAAAAACTCCTCATACTCTCTCCTTTTCAATCCATGGTCACATTCCTAGATGTTTTGACCCCCATTTAAAAAAAAAGAATTAATTGAAAATTTATGAAGAATGCTCATCTTCTGATTTTGCCTTAACTGTAATATCTTTTTTAGAATTACCAAGAACATTTGTCTCAGTGCGAAGATACAAAATCAGGCAACGTCCCAAGAGGTCAGTCTTCCAATGCAGCCAACGTCCAGCAACCTTCTAGAAGAACAGCCAAGGCCAGGGTTCAGAAACAGAAGAAATATCAGAATGGCCTGAAATCTCTTGGGACAAAAGAACAAGTTGTCAGTCAAAATAATCAGAATAACTCTCTCCAACAACCACAAACCCAAAGGCTGCCTATGGATACCTCATCAAAGCATGAGCCAGCTGCACAAATGACCGCTTCTAATCCCAATTTACAGGACCCCAGAACCCTCACCCATAATCCCAAAGTCACCTCCGACCCATTCTTTCCACCCAAGGAGACTTTTGACAGAGTAGTATATAAAAACTCTGTCTTAGGGCTGAACACTAATAAAAGAAGAGGACACAGATACAAGGAAGAGAAAAGAATTTTGTATCAGCAACAGCCCATCTACATATTTTCTGATGGAGATCTGCAGGACTTTAATGAACTTTCTCACAGACATGAGTCCCTGAGTCAGAGAGGACCCCAGTCTGATTATCGCATGAACACACACAGGTCCGGGTCGACGAAGACTAAGAAGCCATCCAAAGAACCGGAGGCAGAGACGAAATACAAGAACATAGAGATGCTCTGGTGAGAAGTCTCTTTAAAGTTTGCAAACTTTCCTATTTATTTTTATTAATGTACATGTGTGTGTTTGCAAAATGTGTGCACATGTGTGCATTGAATGGTGCACATACACAGATGTGTGTGAGAGAGAGAGAGAGAGAGAGAGAGAGAGAGAGAGAGAGAATGTGCAGATGCATTATGTAGCATGTGTGGAGGTCAGAGACAATGTGTGGATCTGGGGATTAACTCAGGGACATTAGAGCTTACATAAGTGATTTTATACAGAGCCATTACAACTGCTTGGAATTTCCTTATCTTGAATGGTTTTCTAGAGGAGAAGTAAGAGTCTTGTAGAGAAAGAAGAGAGAGAGGGGGAAGGGGACAGCAGAGTCCCTGGGCAGGTGAGACCAGACGAAAAGGCCAACTAACCCCTCCCCTGCCTCAGATTCCTGCCTGGCTTCTGGTAGTCTTCTCTTCCCAATCTCTCTACTGTTTCCATGGTAATGAAACTAGAAGTTGGAGCAAGGGGAGAGCACAAGGACCCAGGCAGAGTAAATTAGCATGCTTAGAAAGATTTGAGTAATGACTAGAGAAAAAGTTATCTCTGGCCTGGAGTGGCATAGCCTAGAAAGGAATGTATAGACACTGAAACACCATCACTTACAGAAATGACCTAAAAATCCAATGGTGGGGAAAGGTTTAGGGAAATGGTGATATTTAGTCCCCTGTGACCATAACAAATATGCCTCTGAGGAAATGCTCTTGTAAGAAGGAAATGAGGAATAGGGACACAACCCAAGGGCTATGAACTCTGCTTTCCTAATTTGCACATGGAAAGAAAGTCCACCCAATGGTGAGTGATGGCTATTTCTGGATCAACAGTTAAGAGCACTGGCTGCTCTTCTAGAGGACCTGGGTTTAATTTCCAGCACCCACATGGTGGCTCACAACTATCTGTAACTCCAGTTCCACAGGATCTGATGCCGTCTTCTAGTCTCTGAAGGCACCAAGTGTTCAAGTGGTGCAAGACATACATGTAAACAAAACATCCAGACACATGAAAGTTGCAAGGTGTGATGATGCACAACTTTAATCCAGCACTCAGGAGGCAGAGGCAGGCACATCTTTTTATGAGTTCAAGGTCAGTCTGGTCTACATAACAGACTCCAAGCCAGCCAAGGCTATGTAGTAAGACCCTGTCATAAATGAATAAATAAGTGAATAAGTAAATAAATAAGACCCAAATTTTAAAAAATCTTGGAAAGAAATAGTGGTTATCTCTGGCAAGAGAAATCAAGATTATGTTTTTATTCTTTAGAGTTAGAATTGTTCAAGTTCCCTATTGTGTGAATCCATTACTTCTATAAATAAGAAAAAGAAAGTCAATTTTTTAACGTAATTTCAAGACACCATCCCTGATGCTCCTTAACCAAATGTGTTTTCTGGACACTTGACATGTGATGACTTTGACACTAAAATACACAGAAGACACACTCAGTCTGATACCGTGGGGCACCTTCAAGGCGCTTGTTTTCAAAAACAGAATGGGGAGACAGCTTTACATATATATACATTGGAAGGGAGACAAGTTCTACACCAGACGGTCTGGGATATACATTTGGTAAGGTTCAGGTCAGCTTTCTGGAGAGACAGCGATGGTTGGCGAGCACTTTGTCGCCTTCTCTCTGGCTTTAGAGTAGTGACTTCTGACCCTTTTATCATAATAAATATTTAGGTTGGGTGTGGTTGTGTGCACCCCTGCCATTTCACCATGCAGGGGGCTGAGGGAGGAGGATGCTGAGTTCAAGGGCAACCTAGGCTGCCTAGTGTTAACCTGACTGCAAATGACAGGCGTATCTGTAAGCCTAATGCCTGGAGTTCGAACCCCAACCTTTACCCTCTGACCTCCACACATGCACTGCAACCCATGTGTGAATGCCATCGTTCACACAAACATATGTTCACACAACATGCACATACGCACACAATTACATGCACATACACAAAATAAAAATAAATAATTTTTAGCTTTTAGAAGGTAGACATAGAAAATGCCTTTGTTTCTATTTTCCTTTGCAAAGCACTATTGTTATAAATGAGCTTGAAACTTAATCAAATATGTTTCATCGACCCCGTAATGTAATGAAATACATTCACGGGCTTTTACTGTGACACTGTCCTTTTGCTCCTAAGATTAGCACACCTCTTCATATTGGTCTTCTGTTTGCTACTGAGGCTATTGATGGAACCAGAGCCTTGTACAGTTTAGGCAGGGACTCCAGCACATGCTATATCACCAGCTCAGCATACCGGATTAGATCGCTCAATTCATTTGCCTAGGATTTAATAACATTCATATGCATGAGGGAGGTTAGGCTTATATCTCTCCTGTCTTGCACTGGGCTCACCCAGAGTGTTATCAATATGCTATCAGACCAGGTAGGGTGTCACAGGTCTACAGTCCCAGCACTGGGAGATTGAGACAGAAGAATCAGGAGTTCAAGGTCAGGTCAAGGTGAGGAGGAGTTCAGTAACATTTTGAGTCCCTGGTCAGACTGGTCAGACTGGGCTATATGAGGAGGGGCGACCTGAGCACAGGGAGTGTCGGTTTTATGCATGTGTTGAGGACTGGGCTCTCTTTGACTCTTTTACATCCTCTGGGACAGGTTGTAAGCACCTGTTACATAGACGTTTGATACATTTTTCCTGTGAAACTGTGTGGATCGCGGTTGTTTTGTCCGATACTGTCTGTGGCAGACTTGAGCCCCTATCATTAGCATCACAGTTTTTCCTCTTTATTTACACTGTCGCTGTTTCACCTTTAGTCAGTCTGATGAGTTCCATTTTCTAGGAAAACTTAACACTTTTCCTGTTTTATGAAGTGCTACCATTAACGTTTTTACATGGTTTGTTCAGATTATTTCAGATTTTTATATCTGTAGTCGTGTCCTTATTTTCTGCTACACTTTTTCTCCTCTTGGGGCATCAGGGGGATAGAGTTTCACTTTGGAGTCCTTGCTAGGGTCTAAAATAATCAGTGTGTTACCGAGGATCTGAGTTCAGTTCCTCGGACTCACTTAAGATGCCTGTAACTCCTGGTGTAGGGATCTGACATCCTCTTCGGGACTCTGAGGGCACCTGCACACACGTGTACACATAGAGAGAGACACATAAGTAAATGAAATAAATGTTTTTGAAATGGAATTAGAATGTCCCAAAGGAAAAGAGAAGGATTTGAAGGCAAGAAATCATGTATCCTATAAAGATGAGGGATTCCTAAAGATTTCTACACAGAAAGCGGTGTTACAGATTCAAGTTTTATTTAAAAAAACAAAAACACTTGTGTTTTCTCCAAAGGAAACTCCACTCTTCCTCGGACATGGAGCCCGTGAGTGCCTCTCCAGACTCCCGGCTCGCCCAGATCATGGAGCAGCACCAGCAAGCCCTGCTACAGCTGGCAGAGGTGCAGCCCAGCGAGGGCTCCTTGTCCAGCACCGTATTCCCGCCTATCCTGTCCAGGGTAGAGAGTGAATCCCAGCTCGATTCAGAGAGAAGCCACAAGCACCAGATGAGGATGGCCCGTAGTAATTCAGAAGGCTACCTGCTTCAGCTGGAGAAAGGGAAGAGACACAGGAAGCGAAGCCGAAGCCGCACAAAGGTGACAAAAGCGTTGCTTGTCTAGCCTAGTCTTAGTCGCTCTTGAATTTTGATGACAGATGGGCCTCTGGTCCAGGAACCGAGAGCCCTCCCCTCTAGTCTGAGCTACTCCCTGAGTTTCCTCCCCACCTTTTCCAGAAGTTTCTCTTGCCAAGAGTACCTACTCCCACTTCCCTTTTAGGTCCTCTCTCAGGGAAAAGTCTACACTGCAGGTAGGCAATATTAATCCTGCTTTTATCCTCAGTTCAACCACCACTTTTCCTCACCTGAATCCCTCTTCTAAACTGAGTTCCACGTCTTCACATCTGAAGAGAGAGTAGGGCTGAGTGAGTGTAAGCCGCATTGCCAGAGGGGAGGTCTCTCGACTTCCACCACTGGTTCCTCAGCATCAAACATGCCTCTTGGTACGCACCTCAAATCAACTTTGACAGCAAAATATCCAGGCCACTCAGTTTTCAATGAATTCTTATCTAGAGTTTGGGTCAAAAAAGCAATTTTGTGCAATTCAGTTTCTTCATGTCTTGTTAAAAGCAACCTTTTTAATTCTCAGGAAGACCATGTGCTTCCAGGGTGAAATAATGTATTTTTGGTTTTCACCACTATAAGAAGGTTATTTTATGAAGAAGTCTATTTAGCTCATGGTTCTGAGGCATGGAAAGAGCTCCTTTTAGCCTGACACCAGAAGACCCCCCACTTCCACTGTAGACAAGAAGGTCTAAGTTTTGGGACTCACAGGTCACCTCTTTTCCCAGAGAAACATCACTAACATGGCTGTTGGATTCTAAAATACTGCTTGTACCACTTTCAAGTGTTTCTCAAATAACCCAAGACTTATAGACCAGACTGGGAAGCAGGTTTCATATGTGTCATTTTCATGGAGACAAGCAATCAGGCCGTTGCAACCCACCAGGGCCTAAGAATTAAACATACACAGCCTCCCAGAAGAGCTTTCCTGCAGTTGAAAACAACTTTTAAACTGAATTTCCAGTTGCCATCCTTGGTCCAGCCCCATCTCATAGGGTCTTTGTAAAGGGTGCTACTCACTGGCTTGCTTCTCACTATTACTATTACTCAGCCTGCTTTCTTATAGAATCCAGGACTGCCAGCCTAGGGGATAGCACCACTCACAATGGGCTGAGCCTTTCCCTCATCAATCACTAATTAAGAAAATGTCTTGTCTACAGACTCACCTCATGGAGACATTTTCTCAGTTGGGGAGTTACTGACTTACCCCAGACCCTGATTCCTCATAGGAACAATCAGAATTACTCTTACTTTTTTAAAGGTGTGGTGTAAAAGAAAATGAAATAATGCACTAATGCCTTCACTTATTCCCTAGCAAAGGTTACACATCGATTAAATGTCGTTTCCCGTTCCTTTCTCCTCACAAATAGAATCCGTGCTGTGCTGAGAAAGGATAGAGGAAAATGCCCTGGTAAAAGTGTTTAATACCAGAATGCTAAGGCCATGGAAAGGTTAGGAAAGCAGAGGTAATTTCCTGCTCCTCACCACCCCTTCCCCACTTTCTGTGAGGGTGGCTTCAATCCATACACATCCATTTTCCCAGCCCAGTATCTCGAGTCTACATGTCACACACACACACACACACACACACACACACACACACACACACACACACACACGTACTCTTTGTCCTTTAAGCCCTTCCAGAAGCTGAAGTGACTTAGAACTGAGTGATTTGTATAGGTCAGCAGGTAGTCAGGGCACCAGACAGAGAGAGTCATTATCCACATCACGCCCATTTGCTGGCCACGTCAAATCTCTTGGTTTCCAAGGGAATCGTCCCGAATCACAGTAAAAAAATTTGAGGATTTGTAAAGATAATAGGCCTGGGGTCCCCTTCCTCTTCTGGCAGTGCTGTCTGAGAGCGATTTTAGAATGCAAGGTATTGTTCACGTCATCAAATCCAGGCTTAAGACTAAGAAATTAACACAGCACAAGGGATTCCAAACTAGCAGCATACACTTCTGCTGACTCCAGTCACCACGAAGTAAGGGCTCGGTACAGAGTTCCCTGGCAGATGAGGGCTGAGCCTCTGTAATTGACTGATGTTTCTCGTCACAGACAATCTGGGGCTTGCTGCTTGGCTGCACCTAAGAAGAGTTTTATTTGGATTAATTTTAGTGACCGCAGAGCACACATCCTCTGCTTGCTGCTCTCTGGCATCCAACATGTTGTTTTTATCTTGTTTTCAGTAACTTTCAGTCTTCTGCATCTGAGGGATTTTTCTGGAGAATAGATCTGCAGTCAGTCTCCCCACCCCCAGCAGGGTTTAACAGTTCTGAGCTGAAACAAATACGTACAGATCTGTCCCTGTCCCTTCAATTCAGCCATACTCTTTGGAGTACACAGTGACAGTCGTACACCTTGCTTGAGAGAATCATGAATGATTAGTAGGGACCTCTCCCCCAGGAAAGTCCCATGCAGCCTCCCTTTGAGGGGCCAACACCAGTACATGTCAGCTAGTGTGTCGCTTTGCTTGTTTGTTGTCAGTTGTTTTTGTGGTGGTAGTTGTTGTTGTTGTTGTTGCTGCTGCTGCTGCTGCTGCTGCTGCTGCTGCTGCTGCTGCTGCCGGTGGTGGTGGTGGCAGTGGTGGTGGTGGTGATGGTTTTAGTTTTGGTTTTGGTTTTGGTTTTGGTTTTTGGTTTGGGACATCTTTTAAGATAGGGTATCACTCTCTAGCCCAAGTTGACCTGACTCATGGTGGTCCTCCTGCCTCAACCTACCATGTGCTAGTATTACAGGTGAAAGTCACTGAGCCTAGGTTCCTGTGAGCTTTATGCAGACATACGTGGAGAATGTGCTTAGGCACTCATTTAGATTGTGGCTCTATCTGCATTTGTCTGATCCCTTTATTCAGAGACTCAGTAGGATTGTTGGCCTTGATTTCTTAGAATTGTCGGCGTCACTGTCATTAGCACCAACGTCACCATCTTTGTTTTGTCATGCCGCTTTTTAGTCTTTTAGAAACCACGGAGTAAATGAAAATAACATCTGAGGATTGCTTGACTGTAAAAGACTATTGAAGAAACTTAAAGTAGCTTAGCCGCCTAGAACTGGCCACGTAGGGACTGGGCAAGGCAAGTGAGGGTTAATGGGTCCTGGAAGACTTTCGTTTGGTTTTATTTCTTTCAGAATGATGAAGATGTTGTCCAATTAGATTGGACAATGCTTACACAATTCCGTGCCTATCCTCAAAACCATGAATTGAGCAGCTCTAAGTGAGTGAATTTTGTGGTATGAGAATTATATCCCAACAGTGCTGTTAAGACTTCAGATGGAGAGAGATCAAACAGAATTACAGAGCTGAGCTCTTCCTGATTACTTGCGCCAAACTTAAGCAGATCCAAGATTCTCACTGCCAGTCACCCAGAACAAACTCCCCCAGGAGCCACCCCCTTCCCCTGAGAAATGTCGCAGTGCTGCGGGCAACTCATCCTGTAAAGGGATCAGCAGCCATGGGGATGGCCCATTTGGGCCACACGCTCTCCCTTCCAGTGCATGATCCTTGGCTCTGGCTTTTCTCACACTGACCTTGATGCTTACTGAAGTTGCTAGCAAGAAACACAGCCAAAGATCAACACACGATTATCCATGCTCCCTGGCACGGCCTTTGTGAGCTGGTAGCATGATTAAAAGTTAAGCTGCACCAGGCTAAGGATGGGGTTTCTGCCCACTGATCATTTCTTTCTCATCATCTTTGAACAAATTGGATTTATGGCTTGGATGTGAGTGGTGGTTTAGTTGTTGGTCTTTTTTTTTTAACCTTTTTTTATTCCTTTTTTTACTTTGACAAATACATCATAACTTAGTGATTTCAAGACAGTGGCACAGAGGGCACGTGTAAGAAGACTGAGCTTGTAGTCATAAGCATAGGTTGTCTGAGTTCAGCCAACTGTTAAAAATATCTGAAGTTTTTAAGGGGTGTTAACACCCGACTTTGTAACCAAGGTTTGAAAAAAGAACCATCTTACCACTCCCATGGCGGCAGAAATGGCCTTCAGTGTTCATTAGATCTTAATAGCCATACATCGATCAATTTATTTCAAAGAATTAAAGTAGCATACAACGTTTACCTCAGTGTATCTTCGACGGGCAACATTTAGAGAAATGCCTACATTATTTAGTGACATGAAACAATAGGTTAGAATATTTGCCTAAAAGTCCCAGTTTTGAAATCCACTTGGAGTCCGGTAAGTAAAGTATAATACCAAAATGTTTTAGTAAAAATATTAAAATAACTGTAGTATATGAATACTTTTATAAATATAAGAAGAGGGGCCAGCAAGATGGCTCAGCAGATAAAGATGTTTGTCTCCCAGGCCTAATGATATTAGCTTGTATGTGCATGGGCCCACGCGAACACACACATACACACACACACACAGAGAAGGACATATAAATAAATGGACTTAACTAAAATTTCTTTCATATTAAAAGCAAGAGTATGAAGAAGCCAAACATAATGGCATGTGCTTGTAATCCCAACACTTGGGCTGAAGAACAAGTTCAAGGACAGCCAGGGTTATAGTGAAAGCCCCACCCTCCCAAAAGAAAGACACAAACAGACATAACAGCAGACAGGAAACAGACGTGGACAGATTCAGTGCTTTTATCCTGGCAATGACTATTTCCCTATAGAGTCGCCCTTTTGCCATGTCCGCCAATAAGCAGTAATCCCAGCTCTGCGCTGGGGAGGTTTTATTTTTATTTATTTTTTTTTGTTCTTTTTTTCGGAGCTGGGGACCGAACCCAGGGCCTTGCGCTTCCTAAGCAAGCGCTCTACCACTGAGCTAAATCCCCAACCCCGGGAGGTTTTATTTATTTTAGTGTTAGTTTTAATGATTTCAGACCAAAGGCTTCCTTGAAATAAAATCTTGCCTTCTCTAGACTTTGATACGCTGAGAGAGTTTTGAGCATAAATGTTTAACACCGCGGCAGGGCCAGTTCTGTTTACAGAGCCTTTATTCGCTGAAGGGCAGAAGTGTTGCACCTGAGTGGTACATTATTTTGCTCCTTCTGAATAGCTTCACTGAAGCCCTGGTGTGCTGGGGATATTGCCTTCCACAGTGGTGAGAGGCTGCCCAGCAATCTCAAAACCGTGGCTTCATTCTTCCTTCATACAATTAACCCAGAGGTAGGCAGCTGCTAACACTAGGGTTTCTGCAGCTCAGAATATCAGAACCAAGAGCTATATGCTTCTCCTGTTTCTCCCCCTGCCTGAAGGAGTGCTGTTCTAGCCCCAGGAATCCCGTCCACTTTGGGGGTGGGGATAAAAAATAAAATGAGAACGGAGGGGCTGTGCCAGACCGAATAAGAGTTTCCAAAAACCTGAGTGCCCGCCCCCCACCCAACTCAAGCATAGTTTCCCGGGGCCAGAGCTCCATGCTGGGGAGATTTCAGGGAAAGAATTGGTCCACATACACAGGTGCTGGAAACAGTGCACCTTTAATGAATGTACCTGATGTTTCCAAGTCATTATAACGTCAGAACGACTCTCCAAGTGGTGCTTACATCACTCCAGGTATTAGTAATCCAGGGAGAAAGCAAGCATATGGACAGTGCGCACAGGTTATAGGCTAGTACAGCTCCTTATAGAAGGACTCAAGCATCTTAGGCTGCAGTATCCACAGCGTATCCCGGACCCAGTACTCACAGGTGATATGGGACAACTAACTCACAGTTGCTTTCCCGGCTTCTGCAGTGGGGGGGGCGGTGTCCAGGGAGAAGCCAGTGCTTCTGTAAGTAAAAACCACATTGAGAACATGGTTGATACAATCTGGGCACAGTTCATCTTAGGATCATGAAGGATACTTGAAGTAACTCTAACTGACCTGGTGAAAAGTTCTCAATCATCTGATAATCACTGCCAAACTGTGTCTCAGAAAAGGCTCACCAGACATACAGCCCATCAGGATGGCATGATAGCTCAGTGGTTGGGGCACTTGCTGCTCTTACAGAAGACCAAGGTTCGGTTCCCAGCACCCACACAGTGGTTCACAACCATCTGTAACTCCAGCTCTGGGAGATCCAACAGGCTCTTCTGACTTCTGGATGCCCATCAAACATTCCAAAGTCACACTAGTTAACAGAGCAAAACTAATTTCTCAGTGGGTCTTGCCAAGACTCACCTGCTCTCTTTTGAGTCTTGTCAATGAGTGACAGTTGATTTTTTTTTCATCCTTAAAATCATCTCTTATTCTACCAATGAACCGTGGTTTCATTGTCTTCTGAGGTATCTCTGAAAGGCGGGATTCACCTCAGTGGACAGGGACTTTCTGGATCAGTGTATTGGCTGCGTACCATTGGCGAGGACTCCTTTGATTTTGCAAACTGCTTATGGTAACAGCTGCGTGGGGTGAGTTTTATTATACATGCTTCAGCTAAAGAATGTAAACCAAAGAGCAAATTCTTTCCTTGAAATTACTCATTATTTCAGAATTTCAATCTCTTTTATCTCAGAAGTGAAAAGCTCAGAACACATTAGCTAACAAATGCTAAACAGACTGCGACCATGAAACAGCCCCATTGCCAAGAAATGCACTCGTTCTCCAGCCTCCCACCAGAGTTTCGTTGTCCTTCCTTCCTATGCCCCGATGACTTCTTTAAGGGACACCAGGCCTTGAAAAGAACCATTTCTGTGGTTGTATTTTCAGAGTTCCAAGCTGAAAGGTTATCAGAAAAGAGACGTGAAGCTTGGAGGCCTGGGACCTGACTTTGCGTCCATCAGAGACAAAGTAAGTGGCCTGCGAGATTTTCAGCCTCAGTATTCTCTACCTGTCCTTAGCAACGGGGGTAAAGGTGCACCCCAGCATCGAAGACCAGTGCAAATCTCTGGCACTGAGTAGACACCCCAGGAACAGCAGGTCTAATAGAGTCCCAGATTCTCCTGCTGCAAAATAATAAAAAAAAAGCATTCTTAGCCTGTGTTATTTTATGCACTGCCTTTCTGTCAGATCTGAAAGCCTCCCACAAGAGCGGGGCGCGTGAGCGTGGAAGGGATGCGTGTGCTGTGCGGCTATTGGTCTCCCTGAGAGAGTTGTCTTGATAACTTTGAAGTGGCTACAGAGAAGACACTTAGGATCCGAGTTCCCCACCCCGAGGAAGTGCACCCACTTTATTCTCTTCCCTATGGTGAAAGGAGATCTTCATTTAATGTGTTTGAACTGCAGTTGCACTCAGGCATAAAAAGAGTCTAGTTCAAAGTTGGAAGCAGAAATGAAAATAAATTGGGTAAATGCAACAAAGAAGAAGCTGAATAGAATTTAGCCTCTGTTAAGAGAACAGTGCGGTGCGGCTGCTCTCACAGCAGATTCTCCCGGGAAATGTTAACCAGTTCACTGCTGCCAGGGTCACCTTCCTGAGCCACCCACCTCCATAAAACCAATGCCGCTGAGAGAATTAGGGGAGATTCGCTCACTCTCCTCCGTTTCTCCCCACAGATGCAAACGTTACTGCAGCAAAAAGAGTATGCAAAGCAAGTCAAGGAATACAACATGAAGACACTGTCCGTCCTGTCCAAACCCCAGACATCAAAAACTGACAGTAAGTCAACGATTTCTCGGAAGAAGGTAAGACGCTCGAGTGGGGCATTTATTGCTTCAGTCAGAACAATAAAGGGACACTTTGGTCACCTCCTCACCTCAAGAGATGGGCTTGGATATTCAGAAACAGCCAATCCTACACTTACAGGTTATCCACAAATATTAACGTAAACACACACACACACACACACACACACACACGTGTGAGTACATTGTCTTAATTTTGTCACACATAGAAATAACAAACTGATTTCTCAGCAAGAGCCTCCAGTCAAATTAATGATCGGTTTCATTCTCTATCATTAAGTAAGTTTCAAGGGAATAGAGCACTCTTGCTGTTCACATCAGACAGACAGACAAACAAACCCTTCATTGTTTATTTAAATCCATTTAAGTCCCTATGCTTTTCCAGAGGGACTGTGTGGGTTACTCCGGTGTCGGGGGGGGGGTGATTTTTAAAAAATACATAACATCCGTCCTCTGAGATGCCATCTAACGAAGAGTAGGGATGTGAATGAAATGCATACTATGGCGACACACCACCACCCCCTGCCTCAGTAGATTTACTCCTATACGGCCATGGGGACTCCTCGAAGAAGAAAACACACCCTTTACTGCCCTCAGGGATGTGTGCTGTGTGTTCTCTTTTACCAATCATCCTATCAATTCTTCCTCAGACCTTGATGACCTCATCTTCCTCACCAAATGCCCATAGTGCTGTTTCTTTCTTTCTCTGACCAATTACATGCTCATAAAGATTTACACAGTGACAAATCTGTAGGAATTCCCACAGCTGTCTCATTCATGTGCAGAATGTGAACTTTTTATGTCTTGAGGGTTTTTTCCCTTTTCCGATACTATCCATTCCCATTTCAGCTCTCAATAAAGTCTTCTTAAAGTATGTAGCTTAAGCAGACTAGGGTGGTGAATGCATTTAATCCCAGCACTCAGGAGGCAGAGGCAGGAGCATCTCTGTGAATTCAAGGCCAGCCTGGTCTACAGAGTGAGTTCTAGGGCAGCCAAAGATACACAGAGAAACTCTGTCTCAATAAAACAAAACAAAACGAACAAAGCTCAGGGTTGGAGAGGTGGCTCAGGACTTTAAAACACTCACTATTTTACAGAGGTCCCAGATTTCAGTTCCAAGCACCCATATAATGGCTCACAACCATCTGTAACTTCAGTTCCGGAGGATCCAATGTAACAAACCAAGTTCAGTTTCCCTCAACTACAAGCGATGCCTTCAGTCTCCAGCTACAAGTCTTTGTTGGCTAGAAAGCCTTAATTCAAGGTTGAATTCTATTAGAAGTTTGGTGTTAGCAAGACTTTCAGAAAGTTGACAGATTAAACACATGAGAAATCAGTTTGCAAACACTTAAAAGTCTTTTCACTCTTACTTCTCCCTCTTGCTCTTTGTTCTCTGTTCTTGCCCCCTTCCCCCTTCCCTCCACGTGCCCATAGCCGGTCGCCTTTCCTCTCCTCTACTTTTCTCCTCTCATTAAACCTCTCCGTGTGGGGGAAAGAAGTCTTTCACTGTAAAAACATCCAAATGACACAGCAGCTGCCCACATCCATTCTGCAGCTCTGTGTTGCTCCACAACATGCTGTCAGTGACTGACTTTTGTTCAACCTATGCATCATAACATGTCGTCTGCATTTTCTATCCGATGGCCGTCTCTGCCCATATTACAGCAACTGTCTCCATCTATATCATAAACCTCTCCTAAGACTAACTTCCCGGTTTAAATGAAGGGTTTTTTTTTTTCTTGTTATGCCCTTAGGCTTTGGACTATGCTAAGACCATCCCCAAACCCAAACCACCAAATCTGCCTTATCAAACAATGAAGAAAACTAATAACTCAAAGCACAGTGAGAAAGAAGGAAGCTTACCGGAAATTTCCCTGCTGGAGATCCTGCAGAGCAGACATGAGCGGGAAAAGCAGGCCGTGGCTGCTTTCAAAGTCCTTCACATTGTCTAGGCAGCATTTGGTGGGGATCAAAAATGCTATGCAAGGGACGTGGAGAAAAGAAAGTGAACCGTTCCGTCTACGCTGAGTGGTGAGCAGGCCCTGCCTGCTGCCTGCCTGCCACCCTTGTCCACTCTGTGCAGAAGTTAATGGTGGCATGTTTAACCTTCTGGAAAGAAAAATATATGTAATTATTTATTTTCCAATCTGTTAGAATTTGGGCAGGTAGGCAGCTAGACAATAAAGCCTTTGGTTTTATATTGGATCTTCTGACTTGTTAAACTACCTCTGCCCTTCTTCCACACAAGGAAAATTTACAGGCGTTTCCAAATGAATGTGCCTGCGTATGTTTCTCTAACCCCTCAAGACAGAGTGTACATACTTCAGTCTTTCCTAAAATGTTTGGCTGACCTAGTCACCGAGGTAACATGTCCAAAATAACACTTCTGCTTTCAAGTCTCAAAAGAATCTTATATATAAAGTTGAAGTTTTGAAGATGCCTCTAGATGGACATAGTGAAATAGGAAAGAAATCCTGACTCCATTCTAACAGTACTAAGACTTAAGACATTAATCAAAAAGCCCGCAAGTGTAGGGAAATCCACCTCACATCACTTTATGGTCAAAGCCAACGACTCCACATCTGTAAATCTATAGGGCATAATGTTATCATTGTGGTTATCTTTAAATGTTATCAAATGCATGCACTTCAGAGTTTACTATGAATATAAATATTCATATTCGGGTTTTTTTTCTCTTTTGAAGCATTACCAAGATTCGGAGTCTTAAAATTCCTCAAGAGTCAGGAACATCTGTATATGTTTGTATTCTCAGCACTTGGAAAGTTGAGGAAGTGGGAGCGGGGCTGTGTTTCACAGTGGACGCTAGGCTGATACATAGTAACAGTGACAGTCTGTCTCAAAACAGCAACAAATTTGCTATAAGATTTGCTTTTTACCTTCTTACTGCGCATTGCATCCTTTGATGAGTATGTCCAGAAATGGGTCGTTTTAACAGCATAGGGTAAGTCTATGCGTGTGGTATAAGAATTGGCTTTAGAAATTCACTCTACATGTTCCAGGCAACGGTAACACACACCTTTAATCCCAGCACCTAGGAGGCAGAGCTAGGCCGAGCTCTCCAGTCTCGGACAGGCAAGACTACGGAGAGAAACACTGTCTCCAAAAAGAAAGCAAGCAAATAAAAGCAACAACAAAAGAAAGTCGCTTTCCAGTTGTATTTGCCCTGCATGTGTCTGACAGGTACCAATGCTGCCTTCCTGAAACCTCCACTCACAGCTGCGAGCAGAGCTGATGGCCAAGAAATTCATTTCCTTGTGGACAAAAGATGGTGTGAATTTCAATTCCCCCCACCATCTCCAACTCTCACCTTCAGGAGCCAATGCTTAGCTGAAGGAGGGGAAGTAAGTCGGCAGACTGCAAGCATCCTTTCATAGGAATCTCCTGACCCTAGAATAGTGGTTCTCAACCTGTGGGTCATAACCCCCAGGGTCATTGATCGGAGAGCCTCCATACGAGATATCTGCATTACAACTCATAACAATCGCAGTTATGAAGTAGCAACAAAATAACTTTATGGTTAGGGGGTCACCACAACATGAACTGTGTTAAAGAGCTGAAGCGATAGGAAGGCTGAGATCCACTGCTCTAGGACATCAAAACTCTTTACTCCGAGCCAAATGGCATCTAAAATACGTCAGCTAAAGAAATGCCATAGTTGCTTCAAGTTTGGGGTTGAAGCCAAGGAACAAATCCAATAGGCCTTCCTGTGACCCCCATATATGCTCATAATGTTAAGGCTCAGTGGAATGCCACTAAGCTGCCATCGTCCAGACACAGACAGGAGTCAGTACAGAGGAGGACAAATGCTTTGTCTTTCCTTTACATTGCATGAATTAATTTCCTAAGCCTAAGTGGTTGATTTTATAGCATTTATTTCAGAAACTAAAACAAAACAAAGCAAAAAAAATAAAAAAAAATAAAAAAACCCTGCCTATTGGAAGGCAGTCACATACGTACACCACCAAATCAATCAACATGGCATCAAAATCTTCTATTAGCACACATGGAGGGCTAGCAAGAGGCTCGGCAGGTAAGGGGGCTTGCCACACAAGCCTGACAGCCTTGGAGTTCAAGCCCTGGGCCCAAAGTGGAAGGAGAACACTGACTCCTGAATGTTGTCCTCTGACCACATGAGCATTCGTGCGCACACACAATAAATGGATGGATGGATGGATGGATGGATGGATAGATGGATGGATGGATGACAGATAATACCACGACCTAGGAAATCCTGGACAAAACGAGGAAGTTGGCTACTAAAAGAAAGGAGCAGAGGCATGTAAGCAAAGAAAGAACAAAACAAGGAGAAGTTCTGACTTGAGTGGTAGCAAGAGGAAGACAGGGGCTGGGGAGGAGGATGTATTTGACCAGACGGTGTGTGAGCCATTGAAAAGCATAGGCCAATTCTGCCCGGTCTCTGCGAGCTGGTCCGGATAAAGGCTCTTTAAGCCATGCATTCTCCTTATTACAGGCTTCTTTTCACAGTGTTTTTTCCATCTTAAGTTTCAACAAGAGCGTCCTCTTATACGGAGCCTTTTTATTTTTTATCTTTTTTACAAGTAGCTGAATTTAATGACAGCTGTCTTCTTGATATTGTTTTGTGTGGTAAGGAGTCTCTTGGGACGTATCCAGAAACCAAGTCAAGAAAAGACTGATACTGAGGAACAAAATGAAAGGTAAGCCTAGGAAAGGCAACGAAACCTAATGGGTCCAATTGGGGCTTATTATTGGTTAATGAATCATTGTCAAAACATCACAGCAAGCACGAGCGTGCACAGTCTCATCTACAGTGAGAAAATGACTCTTCATCCCAACAGTTATTAGCTGGGAGTTGTTTGAAAACACGTCCAGTAATTACACCAACACCGGAGCTAATTGAGAACTTTGAGTTGACAGCAAACAGCCCACAATAGCGGACTCGGTCAACTCAGACGGGGTTTCTTTTCTAATTACTTATTGAAAAATAGCACGGAAGGAAATTGAATTTGGCAGTCGGTCTGCAGATACTAAGTTTAGCTAAATCTCCCTAAGAGGTCATATGCATAATCATGGCATTAGAAGTAACATTTGGAAATAGGAATTTCTTAAGAAAAAAAAAGACAAGTGCTCTCCCCAGTATGGTCTTTTTAGTAGCACTGTTTTTTTTTTTTTTTTAAAGATTTATTTTATTTATTATATATAAGTACACTGTAGCTGTCTTCAGATACACCAGAAGAGGGCATCAGATCTCTTTACAGATGGTTGTGAGCCACCATGTGGTTGCTGGGAATTGAACTCATGACCTCTGGAAGAGCAGTCGGGTGCTCTTAACTGCTGAGCCATCTCTCCAGCCCCCTGAGCCATCTCTCCAGCCCCCAGTAGCACTGTTACCTAGTGTAACAAACCATGGATAATACGAATTTCAGCCAACTCTCACATATTCATAGGCAGAGGGCTTCTCATCCCTACGGCTCAGTAGGGTTCCCCAGCTCTGTTCCCGGTGCGGTGCGTGGAAACAGACAAAATGCTCCATCTGCCTCTTTTGTTATTTTTCCCAGGGAGGAAAAGATCGAAAACTTTAGCAGCAGAGTGAAATCTCTACTTTGGGACAGATATCGTTGGTCCACGGTGCTCACTCTACACTGGTGATTATAAGAAATTGTCTATCGTGTTAAAGAAAATCATACTATTTCTATACTATACAGGAAAAAATTAAGGTGAAACACGCACTCTTGGAAAAGTTAAATCTAGAGGGAAAGAAAAGTTACATTTAAGGCCAGGGAGATGGCTTAGTCCTAACGTGAGGGTCTGAGGTTGGATCCCCAGTATCCACACATCTGTAATCCTAGCACTGCCAGGTGGGAGAGTTGGAGAACGGCAGACCCCTGGAGCTCAATGGACGGCAGGTCCAGCAGACTGAGTGAGCTCCGAGGTGAGCAAGAAACCAGATACCCAACATCCACCCTTGACCTTCAGTGGAAAACACACACACACACACACACACACACACACACACACACACCTGCATGTGCACACAAAGCAATGTTTAGTTTATTTCACTTTTTAAACTATACTAAGAAGTCGCTCGGCATGGTTGAAAGCCAGTGGGTATTCAGAACCGTGCCCTACCTACTGCTTCCTTCCATACTGAATACCACGTCCATTTCCACTCGGTGGCTTCCTGAAGCAGCAGCACCCGTTCTTCTCACAGAGGAACTGAGAAAACATAAATACTGACTTCTCAAGCTAACGATGGCAGCTTTCAGTGGCAGATTTTTCATCTCCCTAAATCGCGCCACAGTTTGAGGCATCCACAGATTTTACGGACGATGGCTTAATTTTGTAAAACAACTGGGAAGCCGGGGCTTCGAAAAATCTTATAAAGACAATACACTGTGAAACTCGATCGGGCGTAAAATAAATGGGTATTTTCTTTTCAGCTCTCTGTCGAGCAGTGCTCTTTAGAAAATGTGAAGAGAGAAAAAAAGAACTTGGTGGGCAGGTTTGTGTCTCTCGTTGCCTCTCCATTACCTTTTTAATTTCCCCCTCGCAAACCCAGGTCACATAAGTAATTAATTTTCAATAAGCTGGATAAATTCTCTTTGCTATTATATCACTCTAACAGGTTGTGGGGATGACAGCAATGTGAGAATTCTAGGCAAATTCAGTTAGCAAGGCCTTGGCATTCCTCCGAAGACTTCGTAGAGACTCTTATTGAAATGTCAGTTCAGAGAGGCCAGCCATGATCACAGGACCGCTAACCTGCTCTTTAGTTGAGCTCCTTGTTGTAGCCCCAAGCTCTGTATGGATTTATGTGCAGCCTTGCTCGATGCAAGAGGCTAGAACAAGACGCTGGGTGTCCTTCTCTGCTGTTTTCCACTTTGCTGACTCGAGACAGGGTCTCTCACTGAACAAGAAGCTCACAAATGTTTCGGCTAAGGTGCCGGGTGAGCTCTCCTGAGCTGCCTGTTTCCTAGTGCTGAGTTCACAGGCACAGGCAGCCATGCTGGGGATTCAAACTTGGGTCCTTAGGCTGGCGGACCAAGTGATCTTGTCCACCATGCTGTCTCCTCAGCCCTGGGTCCCAAGTCTACACCCATAGTCTGTGTGTGAAAGTTAAAAAAAAACTGTCCAAAAATTAGTCTTTTGAAAAACTGTCTACACAGAGAAAAGCGGAGAATGCTCTGAATAAAGAACAATGAATAATTTGGGCTCCCCTTGTTTTTCCTTTAAGGAAACCCCTCTCCCCATTTAGTATTTCACTATGGTCTTTCACGTCCAAGTGGTGGCGAAAATTAGTATCATAGAGCCTGACTGGCCCTGCCTCTCATTGCCATTCTGTCACCTGGCACTGAGGCCCCTCCCTGTTTTCCCTGCACCCACAGTGGTGACACTTTGAAGTGGTGCAGATGAGGTCCCTAAATTTGTTTTCCCTACTTGATAATCTCCCATGTTACAAACCTCAAGCACCTATTTCTAATGAAAGCTTTAGATGAATATCAAAGAACTATTTAGCCGTGCCTAATATTTTAATTAGATTATAGTCTCAATTTAACCCATTAAGTCTCCTTTGATGATCCCCATATTTAGTGTTTAGCCTCAGATGCACGAGGTAATGAATACTGGACCTTTTGATTTAATGAGAATTTCGGCTCTTCCAGCCCGCACCTCTTTTCTGTGCACCCTTTATTTTGCTGGCTATAGAATTCAGTTAATTGAAGGGGTCTCTCACCGTCACACATTAAGGAGTATAAATTAGCATCCCCATTCTGGCTGAAAAATGCAGGCGGACAGTTCCGCTTTGATCTGGGGACTGAGCTGAAGAAGGCAGCAGCCCCCTGAAAATGAGCTGATGGCCTTGTAATCAGAGCCCAAATACAGACGCGTCCGTGTGTCACAAAACACTTAATGTCTTAATTGGTCACCTTCCAATTCTGCCTGTCCTGTTCATTTCATTTTCCTGAGAGCCTGCGTATGCAAGCGTGTCCATCTGTCTAACCGTCCATCCGTCTGTCCGTCTGTGTCCTGTCTGGCCTTCTCTTTTCTCCTGCTTCTCCCCTCTCTTCACTCAGCTACATACCTAGATTTTAAATTAAGCTCCATTCAAGAAAAGAGGCAACACAGCTGTCCTCAGAATCTGATCCAGGACTCCCCGCAGCTATGAAAACTCTGTAGCTGTTCAAGGCCCTTGATTAAAATGGCTCGTGTGTGTGTGTGTGTGTGTGTGTGTGTGTGTGTGTGTGTGTGTGTAACTTCTACATATCCTCCCATGTACTTTAAATCAGCTCTAGTTATTTATGACACTTAGCATAGCACAAGGTAAGCACTATAAATGTGGCTGTCAGATTGCATTGTCAGGGAATGGTGACAAGGAAACAGAGGCTGACTGTGTTCCCACAGAAAACATATCTTTTCAAATATTCTCAGTGGGTGATTGGATCCACAGTTGCGGACTCCATCCTACAAATGCAGAGAACCACACTTAGGAATTTTTAAAAAAAAAAAAAAAAACTACATTTACTTATTTTGTGTGCGTAGACGTGAATGAGTCTGTCCTCTTGAGCTTCCCCCAGGTGAATCCTGAGTCTGGAACTTAGTTCATCAGGAATGGCCACAGGTGCCCTTATCCACTGGTATTGTCTCCAGCCTACTCCTCATGATTTCCACAAACATGTAGCGCTCTTCAGAGCCCTCCACAGACACAGTGCTTAGTTTCTACACTCTTATTCTCATGACTCCCGAGTCGCGTGCGGACATCTCTTACCCTGATGTCAGAAGCACTGCTCTGTGCTTCCTTCCTTCTGAACAAGAGAGGGAGTACACTGAATAAAAGTATGTGCTGAGGGGCTGGGGATTTAGCTCAGTGGTAGAGCGCTTGCCTAGGAAGCACAAGGCCCTGGGTTCGGTCCCCAGCTCCGAAAAAAAAAGAACCACAAAAAAAAAAAAAAAAAAGTATGTGCTGAAATTCTTTGGGCCCTTTATATACTTGTTCTTGGTGACAAATCTATGCCCCCTCTTAATTTTGTACTTTATGGTGGCCATCTAGAGCACTGTCAAAATTACATAGATGAGTCTGGCTAGCCTGTCCCCACCTTGCTATCAGGCTGTGAGCTTCCCCATGTTCCCAGCTTTAAATCTGTTCTAGTGATAAAGCCACTCCCCCATATCTCAGCAAATTCATTTCATTCTGGAGAAAGAAAGATGAAGGATCAATTCAGTTCCAACACCAGGACAAATAAAGGCCAAAAAGACAAAAAACAAAAACAAAAAAAAATTCACACTGTAAAACTTTTGGATAAATGTGGTAGACTGAACACATAGAGACACACTACACACACTCCTTTCATTTTCAAGAGGAAACCTAGGAAACAGTTGTGAACACTATTCTTGGGGAAATATGAACAAGCTCACTTATTCTAGATAGGGAACCAAGAGCAGATCAAAGTACAGATACTACCAAACTTGGTGAGTCAATTCATTTTATTGGGGTTATTTATAGAAATATGGGTGAGAGGTTACTTATAGAAGCAGAAATTACTCGAAGACAGCTGCATCACAATTGCCCACCCCAGCATGGGCGGCAGCTCACAAAGCTGGGAACTTGAAGCACACTGCAGTGTGCAGGTTTAAGAGTGTCCTTTCCCAGTAGCACAGTTTATCTGAGCCTTTTCCAGCCAGCTCAGCTGATCTCTGTTGTTGGTTGGTTGGTTGGTTGGTTGGTTGGTTGGTTGGTTGGTTGGTTGGATGGTTGGTTGAGCAGTTTGTCGATTGTCTTGTCTTTGTTTCCTCCAGGTTGCCCAGTATGAGCAACCTCATCTAAGCAGCACAGCTTGTCTGAGAGTGATTCTAAGCTGTCTTTACAACCTATGCACTTGCTTGGAAAAGGAGGAGTCTAATGAATCTGATCAGTTTCAGGGACTTCCTGAATGTCTTTTGAGGTGTTTATGTCTTTAGGAGCGTTTCACCTTCTCATTAGAATATAGATTAATTTTACCTCCCTGTAAACATCTTGTATCTTGATGAGCTTTCCTTCAAGGTGAAGGTTTTAATCTTAGAGGAAAATGCTCCACAACAATAATTCTAACAAGTCCAAAGGAGGTAAATCAACAGCAGTGATGAAATTTTGAAAATGGGGAAAACAGTTGAGTACCAAACTTCAGAAAAACTAACAATCTCCAAACATAGTATAGTCTAAGCTGGCACGGGAAAAAGCCTGAGTCATTCTGCCTCACTTTAGTGAACAACAAAGATGCCCAAGAGCTGGTGGTGTCAATCATCTCCAGAACAAAGGTCAAGGAGCTAAAGGTGGCTCAGGGATTTAAGAATACTCTCTACTCTTGCAAAGATTTGGTTAGGCTTCCAGCACCCACATAGCAGCTCATAGCCATCTGTGACTCCTGCTCCAGGAATTTCAATGCCCTCTCCCGACCTTCAGGATCACTGTATGCATGTGGTGCACACATATACATGCAGGCAGGATACCCATACACATAAACTGAAAGATTTTAAGAGAATGACAAGATGTTTAAAGAAGAAGAAAGAGGACAGAGTAAATGTGAGGAGATAGATGAGGACTGGATGAAAATGTGTTCCAAAGCAGGTGGTCCTGTGTCCTCCTCCATTCTCCCTGTGACTAAGCCACAGCTTTCCTTTGCCCTGGGAACGATCCACCTTCTGAAGATGTCAGAAGAGGGCCTCTGGAAAAAGGAACAACTGTCTCTGATGAGGTAGCATACTATGTCAGCAGGAAGCATGTGTGCACAGATGGAGACATCTAGTCCTCTTTCACTTGGCTCTCAGAAAGTTGAGACTTCATCTCACAAGGAAGAGTTTAGAAAATTCTTCTTTAGGAATCTGACTAGCCTGCAAGAAAAACCCTGGGTAGAGCAACCCCTAGCATACAGGAGGCCCTAGATTCAAACCCTAGTACTGGGGGTGGGGAAAGGAAACTATTAATTTGGGGTTGCTTTGACCATACTTTAGGGGGCAGAAATGTATCTCAGTTGGTAGAGTGACTTCCAAACTTAAACAATGTCCTTAGTTATATCTCCAGGACACAGAATCTGGACGTGCTGTAAGCCTATAACCCCAGCACCACAGATATGGAGGATGAGGACTTTCGCATTCATCCTCATTCAAACACATATTCCACTTCTGTTACACAAGACTCTTCTGTCAAGTAAATAAATAAATATTAAAAGGAAAGACCTAAAAAGCCTGGCCTCAGGGTTTCTTCATCTGCCTGTGATAGAGGTCCCCATCTCACCTCAGCCCAGAACTCTTAGGTTCTCATCAACGTGTCCATCTTTCATTTAAATAGGGTGAGAATGTTGGGATTTTCAAGCTTCTGAGCATATTGTACAGGACACCTTTAAAAAGGAGAACAAGGGACCTTAAAAGAGACCATCTGAGTTGGAGACAAGGGACAGCATGACAGCAGAAATCAACACAGACACAAGGTTAGCAAATGACAAAAAAGGATTACCCCAGCAATCAGAATGAAACTGCAGAGGGATGGGAATAAAACAAAGAGATTAAGAAGTGTAGGGACGGGGCTGGGGATTTAGCTCAGTGGTAGAGCGCTTACCTAGGAAGCGCAAGGCCCTGGGTTCGCCCCCAGCTCCGGAAAAAAAAAGGACCAAAAAAAAAAAAAAAAAAAAAAAAAAAGAAGTGTAGGGACTGCTGGGGTTGGGGATTTAGCTCAGTGTAGAGCACTTGCCTAGCAACCGCAAGGCCCTGGGTTCGGTCCCCAGCTCCGGAAAAAAAAAAAAAAAAAAAAAGAACAAAAAAGAAGTGTAGGGACTGAATCTGGTGGGTAAAAAATCCAAAGCATGAGCATCCGATAAGGAACAAACAGGGTAAAAAAAAAGGGAGAGGGTCATCAAAGAAACAACTCAAGAAAACCGATTCTCACTGAAAGACCAAATGGACATTCAGACTGCTGGTGCCCTTTGAGTGTGCAGAAGAGTGAGGAGAGAGGCAAAGCAAGCTGCAGAGCTGAACTCCAGTACACTGGCTGCAAAGACAGGATTCTGCTAGCTTCCAGAAAGGACACAGAGAAACAGCTCAGCAACGGTCAAGAACGAAGGTGGGTTTGGATTAACAATTGCAGTTGGCAGCTGAACCAATGGTATCTAACATTCAGAATTACTTATAAATTATTAGAAATGCTAATAGCCATGAGATCAAGATAAAGGTTTGCTTTAGACAAGGGGGACGTCAATATGTTTACCCATCAGGCACCCGTTTTCAGAAAACACAGTAGATTTGTTTCCCAAAGCAAGGGATGGAGCTCCAGTAGCAGAGCTCTTGACTCCTGTTTGATCCTTATTTCCAAGGATAAAACAAAACCCAAACAAGAGAGGATAACACAAGAAAGATATGAGAAAGAACAGAAGAAAATAAAAGAAACCCTCAGGGTGATGGAGAAGGAGGGTGCTTTGACCCTAAAAATAGAGTAGACGGCATCAGAAGGATCTCTGAGAGAGATTTTTCAGGAAAATGAAATGTTAGAAGTCTGTGACTATCTCAGGAGTAGGAGGCAGACAGAAGAGCTTAAGAGCAAATGAGTGACCAGCACATTACGTTTTACAGCAATGAGATCATTCAGTCAAAGGAAAAGAAGCCCCACAGCAAAGTCATTGGCTAGCGCCATATTGCATATGTACATCATCATAATGTCGAGCTAACATTCCATTACTGAGAAGAGAAACGGAGAGAATACATATGTGTAGCAGAAACAGGGAAGAAAGAAAACCATCTCCATCTTTTCTGGCCTGAAAGTTCTATCTAGGAAGTTCTTGAACCAGAAATACTACAAAGCATCTCTTAGAAGCAAGAAGACACTCCAAAATCATCAGCCCGAGATGGAAGATGGTTCATTGTCTCTGTCATGAAAAAAATGGAAAAGGTTGGCCAGTGAGACAGATGGCTCAGTGGGTGAACGTGTTTGCTCTCAAGCCTGAGGGCCTATGTTCAACCCTGAGAATCCATATGGTAGAAAGAGAAAAACCAACGCCCACAAGTTATCCTTTGACGTCCACACACATGCTATGATACAGGCACACACATTCATGCATACACATGTGGTTTGGGGTTTTTGTAATTTGTTTTATTTTTGTTTGGGGGGTTGTGTTGTTGTTGTTGTTTTGCTTTTGTTTTTTGTTTTACCCTTAAATTATTAATTCCCATTTGAAGTCCTTAGTCAAGCACTGAGGTGGCGGAGTAAGAGTAGCTAAGTAGCCAGGGTGTAGCACGGTTGGTACAGAGCTCGTCTAGTGTGCATGAAACCTCAGGTTCAGTCTCTAGCATCACATAAACCGGGTGTGGTGGTGTAGAGCAGTAGCCCCAGCACTGTGGAAGTAAAGGTAGGAGGATTCCAAATTCAAAGTCATCCTCGACTGTATAGCAAATTCATGACCAGCCTGGGCTACACAAAATCCTGTCTCCAAGAAGTATCCTATGGGACTGGAGAGATGGCTCGTTGGTTAAGAGCGCATTTTGCTCTACAGAGGACCTGAGCTTGGTTCCCAGCACCATGTTGGATGGGTCCTCATCACCTGTCATTCTAGCTCCGGAAGATCCTACCTCCTTTTCCGGACTCTGCACGCACCTGCACTTACACATGCACATAACCACACACGTGCACATAATTTCAAAATAATAAAAAATACATCTAAAAAGGACAAAATATCGGTGGGCTATTCTTGGGCTTGCACTGAAGCAAATTATGACCTTACCAAGTATAATGTGGACTCCAGAGAGACAATGAATGATGGAAACTCAGTCGCTCCCCAAAGAATATATTCACCGATATTCCAATGAATTTTAAGACAAATTCTTCTTTTAAAAAAAATCTCAATGTGTGTTTATGTTCCTTTACTTTAAAATATGTTATTCTTATGTGTGTAGTCGGGAAGGGGGGAGCAGGTAGTACAAGCCATGGTGGATATGTGGAGGTCAGAGGAAAACTTTGTCGAATTGTTTCTCTCCTTCCACCTTTACGTGGGTCCCCGGATAGAAATCAGGTCCCCAGGCTTGAATGACACACACTTTACCTCCAGAACCATCTCTCTACACACCTCAGATTGGACACATCACTTCCTCCATCCACATTTTTTTATTACTTTTTTTTTATTAACTTGAGTATTTCTTATTTACATTTCGAGTGTTATTCCCTTTCCCGGTTTCCGGGCCAACATCCCCCTAACCCCTCCCCCTCCCCTTCTTTATGGATGTTCCCCTCCCCATCCTCCCCCCATTGCCGCCCTCCCCCCATAGTCTAGTTCACTGGGGGTTCAGTCTTAGCAGGACCCAGGGCTTCCCCCTCCACTGGTGCTCTTACTAGGATATTCATTGCTACCTATGAGGTCAGAGTCCAGGGTCAGTCCATGTATAGTCTTTAGGTAGTGGCTTAGTCCCTGGAAGCTCTGGTTGCTTGGCATTGTTGTACATATGGGGTCTCGAGCCCCTTCAAGCTCTTCCAGTTCTTTCTCTGATTCCTTCAATGGGGGTCCTATTCTCAGTTCAGTGGTTTGCTGCTGGCATTCGCCTCTGTATTTGCTGTATTCTGGCTGTGTCTCTCAGGACCATCCACATTTTTTTAAACACTGAGTTTCATGTCTCCAGGTCTGGCCTCTTATTCAATACACCAAGCCAATGATGAACTTGAATTTCTTTCTGATCTTCTTGCCTCCATCTCCCCAGTGCTAGCACAGCAGATGTGGACTGTTAATGCTCGTTTGTTTTTGCTTTTGGAAGGAATTGGTTTTTTTGGTTTTGTGTGTGTGTGTGTGTGTGTATGTGTGTGTGTGTGTGTATGTGTGTGTGTGTGTGTCTGTGTGTCTGAGTGTCTGTGTGTGTGTGCTCCTAGGAGATACTTTAAAAGATTCCACTAGAACCTAAATTCTGGCTTTCCCTTCATAGATTGAAGGCTGTAGGCAATTCTTTGTGACTTAAAAAGGTCCCTATGAATTTAAACCTCCCTTTCTATATGCCCTGTCACCAAACCAGATAGCAGAAACCCTAGGGCAGAATAGGGCAGGGATAGGTAAAGCAAGGAAAGGCACAATGTCAGGAAGCCATTTTCACGAAAGCCTCCTGGGCTATGGAAATCAAACTCCTCTCTGAGAACAAAAAGTAAGAGGAAACGTGAAAGGACCCCACACACAGCTCCTTGGGGGTGTTCCAACCCCTTTGTGGTGGAGTGGGTGAAGCCTAGGTATTTGCTTACCACGCAACTCATATGAGTGGGTGGAGATCCTGTGTACTCAGATGTCAGGGACTTTATAACTGCCATGGTCTAACCCATGTTGTAATCTGTTACATTCTTCCAGCTGAGATGGCATAGTAGGTCCCTGCACAGCTCTTACCCCGCTCTATCCACCACACATGACTTCGTTATGGGGCACATCCAGTCAATGGCTATGATGCCAACCCCCACTGTGACTCTCCAATACCACAAGAAGAGCACGAGATATCGAGGAAGGGGTAACTACACAGAGGCTTGACTATCTGGTGCATCCTCTAGGAGCTCTAAGAGGTAAGAGGGGAGGGATAACAATCCAAAATACAAAGGCCCCAGGCATGGGGTGCAAGCTTGCCATCCTCCCACTTGAGAGGTTGACACAGAGGAATCAGGAGCTCAAGGCCAGCCTGTACTACATGGTGAGACTTAACTATAGAATACGCTGGAGAGGAATGTGAGCGCCACTCAGAATGTTCTTCCCACTCACAAGTATTTGCGAGAATTTTCTCTGACCAACTAGATGCATCAGCTCTACTCCCCAAACAAGCTGTATGACTGTGCATGTTCCTCTGTGTGTGTGTGTGTGTGTGTGTGTGTGTGTGTGTGTGTGTGCGCGCGCGCGCGCGCGCGCGCGCGCGCGCGCGCATGTGTCTGGGATAACTGGTTCATCTGTAATGAGATTAGCTGAGTTATTATTATTACTATTACTATTATCATTATATTATTATTTTAGAAAAGAGAGAAGTAAACACAAGGCTTCTTCAGGAAGATCTACCTCATCCTTTTAGATGAAATACCTCCATGAGAGGGTGCCCCAACTTTGGCTTGAATGACAAGAGTGTGAAGGGACTCAGAGCCTCCCAGGGAAAGTTATTCTTTGCTCAGATTGCTCCTGGATGGAAGAGTTTTCAAAAGCTGACCTGAGATTTTAATAGACAGTTGCCAGCTACAACTTCTTTTTGAGTCTTACATCCAAAATTGCTACAAACGGTCTTTCATCCACGTGCTCCCCTAACATAGACCTGCCATCCCCGTAACAACTTGAGTGGCTTGTGAGGGATTACTGAGACCAGTTTCTAGTCTGAGACGGCCACTCTGCCTCTGTGCTCATCTGAAACGATTTCTCCCACAAATCATTTAGAAAGTGGAGGGCTTAGACTTATTGGATGTGTCTTCTAATACTGATAACTTCTTCCTGAGAGTAACTTTGTCCTTAACTAAGTAAAATGCTAGTTTGTTTTCATTTACTTTCTAGAACGAAGTCCTGGAACCCAATGAATTAAAATATGTGCTCTCCTCCTGTTCCATTTCTCCTAAGTCTTCTAATTGCTGTGGGTCTGTTTACTTAAATTATGATGCATAAGCTGAAGTCTTCAGGAAATGGCAGACCATCTAAATAACATGAAACCTGGAGTTTCTTTCTCGGAGAAAGAAGGTATGATGTCAGAGGTTAAAGATTCAGAACCAAAAAAAAAATAAAAAAAAAAATTAAAAAAAAAAAAAGATTCAGAACCATCTGAGGGCTGGGGATGGAGTTCAGGGGCGCTGCCCTGCCTAAAATGCATGAGGCTGTGGGTTCAATTCCCGGGAGGAGGTATCCAGCTCAACTTCCTCTTGAAAACGCCTTGGACTTGTTACCACTGCCTAAATCTCCCTAATGACAATGTGCCTAGTGGCTTGTGGACTTGCTCTGCTATTCCTGGAGCCAGCCTTATCCTTGGCATGACAGATAAGATGCTCTTCCAGCTGCAGCTACCACAGCGAGCCTCCTCCTCTACTCCTCCCTAAAGCCTTCCTCTGACAAGCCAAAAGGCTGATCATGGCCGTGTGTGTGTGTGTGTGTGTGTGTGTGTGTGTGTGTGTGTGTGTGTGTGTTTTGGAGAGGGTTGTTGGTTTTGTTTTGTTTTTTAGCGGCAATAAGTATCCAGGCTTCTACATGCTCAGTAAATTTTAGCTTGTCATTATTCTCTTCGAAGTGTGGTGGCAGGAACATATAAACATATAAGTATGTCAATTAATTCATTATTTTGTGATTGAGCCAAATTCTGGAAGAGCCAGGGATTCAACCGAATGTGTTTATTGCGTGAGTCCCTCGATTCCAGGAAGTCCTATTTAGTGTACCTCTCCACACTGGTACTTTTCAGAGAATCAATCTTCTCTAAGTGGTGTCATGCGTTCGAGTTAAGCATTTCTTCGTGTGACACTCAGCCAACGCTCAGCTGAGAAACATTACCAGAAGTCTTTCTCAGAAGCTTTGAAACCAAGTCCTTCAAAATCAGAGTCCTGGGGACAAAAATGGGGAGGAGGGAATCCCATTTGGGATTAGATGAGAAATTATTTATCTTCCTCGGCTACTCAAAGATATTTGTTTCTTCAAAATCAGGTCCATGTGTCTTTCTACAATATAATGGACATGGTTTTGTTGCATCTTTAGTAACAAGTGGAACTGGGTTGAGACAAAAGCCTGGACCATTTTGACAAAGTAAGTTTTCAGACTGCTAAGGACTCAATATGTTTCAAAGGTCAAAAGCAAAACTTGCTGCCCTGTTACATTCAGTTGAGACTAAATTGCACCTGTCTTTTACTGTCATGTCTGATCTGGAAGAAAGGAAGGAATGGGGGTGGGAAGAGAAGAGGAGAGGACAGGACAGGACTTAGCTTTCTTTATTTACCACAGTTCCAGGGTTGGGGTGGGGTTGGTAGGAAAACTGTCTTAGTCATACATCTGGTTCTGTATTCAGAATTCGACAGACACCTCCCGACCCCAGCCTTTCCAGTATTAAAGACCAGGGTGACTGGGAGGGATATCTTCCCAAGTAGGCAATGTTCCTAAATCAGACTGAGTTCCCAGGGCTCCAGACTCACTGTGCCCCAATCAGGAAGAGCTATTCTTAAGCTAGAAGCGTCTCTGTTTACCTGATTCTTCAAAACAAAAACTCATGAGATGCCCTACTCTTTTTCCTGTAGAGTGAGTCAAGAGCGTCTTCTGAGGGCAAAAGGGACAAATGCCCAGGGCCTTCGAATTTGTGTTCTGTCTTCACCCTCTAATTTACAATCATCTCTCTCTCTCTATTTTTTTTTTAAACTCACTTTAAAGATTCTTTTCAAACCTGTTAGCAGTTGTTTGCAGGACTGGAACAATTGGAGTTCTTTCCCTTGACTCCATGTTCTCATGTCCGAGCATCTTTCTCTTATTAATAAATCATTCTCCTTTAACCCAAGGGGTTTTGGTTTTGTTTTGTTTTTGTTTTTGTGGGTTTTTTGGGTTGTTTTGTTTTGTTTTGGGTTTTTTTTTTTTGGTTTTTTGTTTGTTTTTTTTTTCCTGTTTGTCTTTGTTGTTGTTTCTTTAATATATATATATATATATATATATATATATATATATATATATATATATATATATATCCAAGCCTACAATTTTCTGTAAACTATTTCCTTTTAAAAGGTTCTGTGAGGCTGGAGGTATGGTTTGGAAGTAGAGGGCTTACCTGGAGAGACTCTGGGTTTCAAAAACTACTATCATTATCTAAACAGAAGAAGAAAAGTCTGAGCGCCTGGATCTGCAACACGAGCCACAACTACTCAAACTAAGAAATGAGGCGAGCGTTCTAATAAAGCCGGGGGGGGGGGGGGGGGGACCATTGCAAGCCAAGGCACCCGAAAGTAAATAAACAGAAGAGGAGAGCTAAAGAAGGGACAGAGTCAAAGGAGATCAATTTGTCTCCACCTCCACTGTTAGCTAGCCCAAATTTCATGGATACATTTCCCAGCTTCCGCAAGCCTCGGTTTCCTGATCTGTGGTTCACACACCCCCACCCGCCTTGATTACAGAGCAGACACTCTGGGCAGTCCAAAGGCTGCAATGCTTCTGTTTTGAAGGTGGTGCTTTTGCCTCCAAAATGATGCAGACTGGATAAAGCTCTCTTTCTGCCGCTGGATTGTTTGTTTTCCCATCGCTACATTTGCTGCAGTCCTAGACTCAGAACCATCACCTAAAGGAATCTTGAGAATTCATTCCCTCGTTGGGGAAAAACAGAAAACAAAAGAGTAAAATGTAACCGAAACTCACACCATTGCAGTCCTGTAATTATTAATCTCTGCTCCCTAGGGGGAGGAACACGCCTGCTAAGTTCACTCCCTTCCAGTCCTCCTGGGCTCACTGACCTAAAGACAGCCAGAAGCCAAGGAAGGTCGGAAACTGAAGTCTCCTTGCCCGGGGCTGCTCTGTTGGAGACGCGCGTCTCGCATAGTTCATTAGCTTACACTTTCCGGATACCAAAGGCCTGCGTCCCTTCAGCGGTTTGCGGTGAAAAGGTACTGTTTGCGGTGACCTCTTTCACGTGGATGAGATTCATTAATCTCCATTAATCAAATGATTGAAAACAGGAAACTCGGGGTCAGGGAGACGGAATCTGTTAAGTAAAGGTCACTAGCCAAATTCATTTCTACTGGGAATAAGAAACTGCCTGGGATGAGGGAGGTGACGTGCAAGCAACGGGACGCGACAACAAATGATTCCCGGAAACCCGTGCTCCTCCCATTTTTGCCCCACAAGTCCTTTATTATCTAAATAGACTGCAGACCTAGTAGGAGAATAGAAGACCTTCCAGGGGCAAAGGAGAGGAGGGGTGCGACGAGTGACAGCTTCAATGGCCCCCCAACAGGTGCGCTCCCACATCCACTTTTGCCTTAATCCGGAAGGCGGTGGAGTGCGCGCGAGCCTAAGCCTTGCTAAAAACACTGCACGAAAGTGAGCGCACCCACAAACAACCCGAGGACAATCACTTAAAATCTCTGTGGTCTTTGGGACGTGGAAGGGTTGCGGGACAAGAGTGCAACAAGTTCAGGAAGCAGAAATTGCGCTGTAGACTTTCTTTGCCCACGGTTCTGTGGGGAGCCGGGTTGTGGGAGCCCTCCGGGTCACCAGCGCTACAAGCGCCCGGGCGACGCCGAGCGCACCGATGACTATTGGGACACCAGAGGATGGAAGCTCAGTCAAGTTGAAGGGGTTCGCCTAAGGATTTGAATTAGAGATGTGGGGTCCTGGTAGGGGTGTGAGCGGACGTAATCACCAGCCGCGAACGCCACAGTCAGGTCACTGAAGGTTTAAAGAATCCGATGTGGCTCTGCCTGAATCCAGGCATAGCCCCAGACAGCTGGTCCCTTTTCCTGTGGTCAGCTGAACTGCTTTAGGGAGAGCGACCGCCTGAGTGCAGAGGCCGCGGGGACAGAGTGACAAAGCTGGGTGACAAGTGGCTGAGAGATGAGGACGGAGGGGTTCTGCATTGGCGCACGCGGGACCGGAGGTGCTCCGTCGAAATGTACCGCCGCGAGCCCAGCTACTAGTTTGGTCAGCGACACTGAGTAGGTCCGGGGCGCTGAAGACGCGGGGCGCCGGAACCAGCGACCACATTACTGATCTCCCAGCAGGGACGCGTCGGACAGGGAGGAGGCATGGGAAGGAGTCGCGGCGGCTGCAAGTTGATAAGTGGGCTGAGCCTGCCTTTCTTTCTTCCAGTCCAGGCCGCAGGAACAGTCTAGAGTCTCCGCGAGTCTTCTCGCCTGGAAAGAACCGGGTCTGGCCCCACAGCCTCCTCGCCCGGGTCTCCCTTCCCAGCCTGGCCACTCAGAGCACGTGCGGCCCTGAGCTGAGCTCGCCTTCGTCCCCAATGTCCACCTCGTCCTCCGGCTCTGTAAGCACGAAGGCACCGGCCGGCAAACTCAGCCGAGCGTCGGCGGGCGCGCCCTCGGGAGCACGAGGGCTGCCCTCTGGGCTCTCAGGCCCGTCTGCGGCTTTGGGTTCGTCTTGACTTTTCCTCAGCTGTTTTTTATGCTTCATCCGCCGGTTCTGGAACCACGTTTTCACCTAATTTCGGAGGAACAAACAAAATCATATCATTCCTCACACAAATAGTGACTGAAAGATCTGGGCGATTGGTGGCGTTTGGGGGCGGGGGAAGCTATCTACTGAATTGAATTCGGTCCTAGCGCCACGGCCGCCTCGCGTTTTGATTAAGTCATAGGTTATCCTCTTAGGCTGAATTCTAGGAGAGATTGCCCCAGAGGGTCAATGGTAATTAATAAGGGCAAGCACTGTGTGCTTGGGGTCTCCGTTACATTCAATGTATGATTCTGTTATGAAGACACCTAAATCCCGGGTCCAACGGGATTGGAAGACAAGAATGGAATGAACTGACTGGTTTTCTTCGGAGAGAATTTTTAGTCTTATCTCTGAATGCCTAATGATTTCACAGCACGATCATGGGATGAAATAAAGGAAGAGGTGGAGGGGTGGACAGAAGAAAGAAGAAAGAAAGAAGGAGCGAGAGGAAAAAACGGGAAAAAAAAGAGAAGAGGCTTAAACTGCAGTGTGTGCGTGTCCTGGGGTACCTGTGAAGACTTGCTGCTGTGGGTGACACTAACTGAAATCAGACGTGGGGAGGGGGTGTGCAATGAAGAGGGGTAAGAGGAGCACCGAGTGGTGGTGAGAACTGGCAGTCCCCACACCAGCCTGGGCTACACAGTGAAAACCTCTCCAAAACAAAACAGAATAAATTGTTTAAGCTTCTCCACAAACAAGAACCCCTCTAATCCAGCTTGTCATACCCTTAGGAGGAAGGGGGGTGGATAAAAAGAATCATGGTGTGATTTGGAGGTGACAGCCTAATCATTCGAAGTGATTTTTCCCCAGTAGAGCCAGGTAGATAAATCTACTTTGAAAATTGTATAAATTCTGTCGGATCTTGGGAACATCCTGAAAGGCAAGAAGAGAGGATCATTTTTTGCTCGGTCCTTCTGGAACTATTTCAGAGCTGAGGGGAGAAGGGCAGGACGCAGAATCCGGGGCCTCCTCCCGGCTCCTGCTCACCTGAGTCTCAGAGAGGCTGAGAGCAGTGGCCAGCTCCACACGCTCTGGTGTCGACAGGTAGCGCTGGATTTCGAACCTTTTCTCCAGGCCGGAGAGCTGCGAGTCAGAAAACACCGTGCGAGCTTTGCGGCGGCGGCAGTGCTTCCCGGGTAGCTCTGCATGCTGCGGGTGCGGGAACAGAGCCGGGACCGGCATCCCTACAGAGACAAGAGCAGTTGGCAGACAGAACCCGCATTCGCAGGAAGCAATCTCCACCATCCCCGCTCCACGGTGCCCAGCGTTCCCTGTTTCCTACTTGCCCCAAAGCTCTGGAGCCCATCTTTCAATAACCCTGGGACAGCAGGGAGAGGAACCGCAAAATAGCGCTTGGAGATCTTTTCCGAGAAGGTCATCCCAAAATACAAATAATAAACAGCAAATAAAACAGAAAAGAAAAATAGATCAAAGATCTAGAGGCTCTTTTTTTTTTTTTTAATTATCTTCCTGAGGAAACTTCCTCGGAGCTTGCGCACGCTCCCAGTTAGTTATCTGTTGGGCTTTGCAAAGTTTGCTTGCAAAAGTCCAAAACTAGACCAGAGTTGTCCACCTGCATCTACCCAGACTCCTATCAACACTGAATGCTGTGCTACGAGGTAAATAAGACTTTGCCTTCTTAACTCTAAAATAGCACCTTTTCCTGGTCGCTCTCGCCCTTCCAGCAACCAAATACAACAGCGCAAAAACGCACAACCAGAGAAACTGTGGTACTGAACTATGACATTTCCTTGTCAGTAGCAGGGTCGCCCTGAACCTCTGCTCCCGAGTCTGATCCTAAATCCTTTCCCTCCAAGCTCTGAGAATCGGGAGAGCTTGGAGCGCCTTTTTTCTGGTGATCAGAGGAGGCTGCTTCTTCCATTTCATAACCCTCTCATCTTTACCTGGTGTATTAGGCGCCCCAAGCATCCAGGCCTCAGACACCAGTATCTACTAATGCCCAGGAAAGAAAAATGAAAATCTAGCCGTTTCAGCACCACGGATTTTGCCCAACACCAGTACTGGGAAGAGTCCATTTTCAGTCGTGTGTCAAAGCAGGGAGCAATGATGATCTCACCCAGGGCCTTAAGATCTCCTCTCTAACCTAACGCTTTTGAGTGGGTTTTACCTCCCTACACTTTCAGCATTTTCTTTTTCTAAATTTGAGGGTCTGAATTTCATACACTGCCTGCTGCCTTCCCTTAGCTCCCACTTGAGCCAGTTTGCTACTGAGCTCAGCAACTGGACTAGAAGAATTTCTCTATATAGCTGGACTGAAAAACGCATGGGAAGAAAGTGTCCGTGCAGACTGAGAGAAACAAATAAACAGACACAATCCAGACATTTCCAGGCCCAGTCTTACTCTAGCAATCCCCACTCCTTGCCTAACAGTACATTCGAACTACTTTAGCACCTGGTTCCTTCAACTCCAGCAACTGGGCCAGAACAAGGAAGCCAAGCAGACTGACTCTGAATTAAATGTCGAACACTGGAAGTGAAGGTCATTGGAGAACCACAGCTCTCTCGTCTGCCCTGAACCCTTTCTGCCAGCCCTGAACCCTTCCTGCCAGCGGCAGGCCCTCCCTCACTTCTGCATCTCCCGCAGAATCCGAATCTGCTAATATTCCTGACCCAGCCTAGCAGAGGAGAGCTGGCCAGGTGAGGCCTTTTCATTTTCCACACTGGAGAGTTCAGGGTGATTTCCCTGGGACAAGATGGTCCGAGGACCTCCTGAAGTGGAGGAAGTTTACAAGTGGCATTGAGGGATGATCCAAAGTTGCCTGGAAGAAGAAGAGTAAGACGAAACACTGCCCGCCAGGAATATGATCATATCTTTCCACCCCAGCCGCCTCTGGCCAGACACAATCCCTGTCTACTTTATACAAACTGTGAAGTGACCGGACATTGCTTCCCTCCGTTGGTATGTTTCAAGGGAGTTCTCAACCATGTCCCTAACCTTCTACTGCTACAGAAGGAGAAAGGCCACCGGGACCGATATAGTCTCTGCTCTGGGGGTTAAAAAAAGAAGCCCACTCCCTTCTCCTTAGAGGCCTCTGTTACTTACCTGAGGTGGCCAGGAAATAAGGGTGATGATGCTCCCCCTTATGCAGTGGATGATGAGTGTGAGGGGTGAGGAGGGTGGGTGTGGGCATAAGGGGGTAGCCATAGTCTAGCAAAGGCACCCTAGAGGCCAGAGAGCTGGCAAAGTGGTCAGGGGCCACTTCCCTCAACGGCTTGGGCTTGTGTAGCAGAATGTCCTCGATGAAAAACGACGTGGGCCTCTGAGAAGATGCTGGATGGAGAGGGGAAGTGAAGTTGAGATTCATCTTGCAGAGCGCCTGGCACGGGGCGAGGGCCCGCACAAAGTGCAGGAAGCAAACAGCTTCCCGGCAGGCCTACTTGAGAGCCTGCACCTGCTCCTGATCGTCCAGGCTCAGATCCCTGCAGCTCTACCGACCTGGGCTATCCCCGGCGCTTGTCTTCTCGCCTCTCCAGCGCCGGGGTAGGTTGGTTCTGTGTGTTAGAGAATTGGCAGCTTGGAGAGGGGAGCCCGGAGAACCAATAGGGAGGCTGCGGAGGCAGAGGGGAGGGTGGGGTGGGCTCTGGGCGGGGCGGGGATCTGTCCGCGGTGCTGAATGCGTCTGGCCAAGCAGAGCGCGGAGCCCAACGGGTTGGTTCCTTTATGGCTTCTGGACCCCAATTTCTACCCCTCCCCTGCAAGAGCTGCTTCCTGTGTTCCGTCTTTTTAAAAGACTGAAAATGAATGTTTTCACCGGTGTTTAACAACCTGCTTCTTAGAGAGAACACCTAAAGAGTCCCAATAGCATAGGGATAAAGTGCTTACTCAAGGATTTGAGCCAGTTTGTTGTCTTTTAAAGAGTTTCAGTAATCGAAAGCAAAAGGAGAGGAGAAGTGAAGAAATGAAGATGCAGTCCGTCCGCTACACCAAGTTGCTAGAGTTAGATTAAATTGACAGCAGGGGTGATTGAATTGTTGGGGGAAATAAAGATGACAGGTGGAAGATCCTTTATCTGGAATTTAAGGGATGAACAGAGGGAGTCTGTCTATCACCCACATGACTTGGTCATTTTAAATCTATCCATAGCCACTTTCCTCTGCCACCCTCCTGGCTTCTCTTCACTTCAGTCTTTTGGCTTGTTGCTATTTCTGCTACATCACCAGTTCCAGCCAGAGTGTCCCCATCACTCTGTTAGATTCTATTCCTTTTCTCTTTCCTCTGCCTCTTTCCTTACTCTTCCTTCCGATCTTTTTTTTTCCCCCTGTTTGTCTTTTTCTAATCTGTCACATTTATTTCCCTGGAGTTAATTTGCTAAAATTAAGGTGATCATCTACAGCACAGCAGGAGTAATTTGGGCTCGCATCTCTGAAAATTGCTCTAATTATTGATGTTAAACTCGGGGAAATTAAAAGAAGCCACTTCTCTTCCATCTCCCCATTTTTAAGCTCTAATTTGTTGATATCTAGTCGTCATCACAATTCCAATCACTACTGCTAATAGCAAAAGTGTTTTAACAGAGACTGAGTCCTCACAACCCATGCTATTAGATAATTAGCGAGGGTGCTGCGAAGTCAAGTGTTAATCCTCGGGCGCTGCAGTAGGATTTTCCATCTGATCTCGCAGGTAGAACAAATTAATTACCAGAATCAATTAGGCCCCAAACTTCAGTGCTCCAGGAAGTGGAAGCATCCTGCTCCACACGGACGCTCTGGGAAGGGGAGGAAACAGTGGAAGGAAGCATGGCTGCAGACTGTGAAAGGAGCGCTTGGTGAGCCGCCATGTAAATGGAGTCAGAACTGTTTCTCTTTGTCTGACCCGCGGCCACTTGTGTTTTAAACTTTGTAACAGTAGGAAGTAGAGAAGTCAGGAGAGGAGATGACCACCGAAAGGAAAAGACAGTAGACTTTACCGAAGTTCCCTAACCATCTTCCTGGTCAAGTCATCATTTCTGGGACTGAGGGAGATAGAAGAAAATGTTGAAGGGGCACTGGGGTGATGGTCCGTCCACACATAAAGGAAGTCCACCCACCTCTACTCGAAACGTGAATGTAGCAATTGGATATCAAACATCCCTACGCGGCAAATGGATATCAATCTATGCTATCTCCAAACATAGTAGGGCAGGCATCTTACTGACAGACTTTAGTGGATATCAGCTTCAACCCTTGACCTCGGTTCCCCGCCACTGAACAGATCCTCACCCGGCCTCCGGGGGGCAGGCTGTCAAATTCCTTGGGTCAGGGACTAATACCTTAGAAACAGAAGAGACTGGATGTCGTTTGGGGAACCGGGTTAGTAGAAACGTCCTTGGGTGCCAGTGTTTGTGCTGTGACACAGAGAACTCTCTTTTACACACCTCAGATTGCTCGAGGAATCGCAGCAGGGCAGAAGAGTATCAGACTGCCTTCTTGGTCCTTTGGTCTCTGACAGCCCGTGTACCCGGAAATAGACGCTGTGTTCTCCGCTCAACCTATGGCTCTCCCCAGAACAGAAGCGGCGGCGGAAGATCACGCCCAGGCTAACCTCGAGCAGAACTGCCCGAGGAGAGAAACTGGAAGGCGGTTTTTCTCAGAAAACTACCTTTGCTCTTTAGGTCGCTATAGGAACCTAGAAGTTAAGGGATGAGGAAGGAAGCCCGGTCTCTGGGAAAGGAGCAGGACCTGGAGCGCTGGCGTCTTTCCCTTTCCTATTAGCGCCGCCAGCGAACAATGCTAAAAGGCTGGATGAATACCGCTGCCAGAGCCAAAGCAGACCTCTGGGGACTCTTAGGCATTCTCGGTTCTGCCACCACCCTTATCCATGACAGAAGAAAGACCCTTTCTCCTCCTCCAGTCCCAGACACATCCTAATAGGGGATCCTGTGGGGCCTGAGCCCAGTGCGCCAAAGGGAGAGGAGCCCGGATGCGGGTGGTGTGCCTAAGGTTAGTTCTCAAAAGGTTTTTAGCCCTGTTCTGGTTTCTGGTTCCAGGCTTGACTGTGTCCCAGACCCTTGAGGAAATCCTGAGGCACTGAATGCGGGAAAGTCTCCCCTACTGGCTGGGTTCCTTGAGTGGAACCCTGCCAAAAAAAAAAAAAAAAAAAAAAAATCCAAACAAACAAAACCGCTAGAGTGACCAAAAAACCAGTTCTGATGCAGTCCTGCTGCGCTCTGCGGTGAATGAAAGGTGCAAGGTGTCCAGCCCCCTCTGGGTCTCAGTCCTGGCTTGTTCTAAGGTAAGAGGGTGGTGGGTATCGCAAAATGGGCAACTGGGTGACAGCCGGTTCGCCCTCTACCTTCCAACTCCACCCCTTTCAGGTCCAAGATGGCCTGAGTAATCATGTCAGCGATAGATTTTAAACAGGAGGTAAAGATTATGACCCACAGGGAAACAATTTTTAAAAAAGAAAAAGAAAAAAAAACAGATATGTCATTGTCTGGCTGGCTTAACCCTGGAGCCTAGAACTGTGCTGGTCAGTAATAAAACGTGTGACCCACGCTGATTATTTAAATTGTGCTCAAATTTTAAAATAAGGCCTGTCCTGGTGGCACCTGCATTAATCTGAGCACTAAGAAAGCAAAGGCAGGTGGATATCTTATCGGGATAAGTGAGCTCAAGACCCGTCTAGTCAGGGTTGGGGATTTAGCTCAGTGGTAGAGTGCCTGCCTAGCAAGTGCAAGGCCCTGGGTTCGGTCCAAGGCCCTGGGCTCCGTCCTCAGCTCCAGAAAAAGACCAACTCCACCTCTTTATGTAACTAGTTTCAGGACAGCGTCGGATACATAAAGAGATCCCATCTCAAAACAAAAATAAATTAAAACAGGAAAATATTTGTATACTGTGTTTAATGCCAATAATATCACAAATATTATTATTCAACATGTGATCAATATAAATACTATTTGCATCCTTTTTTGTTTGTTTGTTTTTTTAGACAAAGTCTCATGTAGTTTAGATTGGTCTTGAACTCAATATGCCGGCAAGAGTAACCTTGGATTCTTGATCCTCCCAAGTTCTGGGATTACAGGTACGCACCCTGCAAAGCTTCAAACTAAATCTTCAAACAGAGGTGTGGACTTCTCATTTACTGCAACCTGAACTCATAGTAGCTATGTTTCAAGTGCCCCGAAGCCACACTAAATTCAAGGCTACTGAACTGTACAGTGCCCGTGGAGTTCGCAACCACTCTCCTTTTTACTTCTTTTAAATGTAGACGACACACGGGGGGGTTGGGGGGGAAGGAAAAGAAAAACCAGAAAGAGGGGATAGAGAGAAGTCCTGAGTTCAATTCCCAGTAAACACATGTGGCTCACAGCCATCTGTAATGGGATCCAGTGCCCTCTTCTGGTGTGTCTGAAGAGAGCGACAGTGTACTCAGATAAAATACATAAATAAATCTCTCAAAAAGGAAAACGGAAAAACAGAAAGCAGTTGCTGTACCCAACTTAACGTGTTCTCAAGCCTTGCCTTTCATTCGCTGCTATCTTTAACGATTGTGAGAATTCACTGAACATGTATTGTGCAAAGGCTTCTTTCTCCAAGCCTTGGGAAATTTTATAAATGCATCCATAGTTCATTTATATATTATCTTATTCTCACTCACTTGGTTTAAAAAAAGAAAGAAAGAAAGAAAGAAAGAAAGAAAGAAAGAAAGAAAGAAAGAAAGTCTGTCCCCCAGGACCAGCAAGCTGTAACTGTAAGGATGACACACGAATCCAGATCCTAGATGCTGCCAAGAGTCAAATAAAACAATAGTCAAGATCAAATGAGCGTCTCTCTCCCCATCTAGGATCCAGTGTCATTACTGCTAGAGAATCACTAATTTAAAGAGAGAAAAGATGTGCTTTCCAGGGAATGGATAATTAAACAGCCCCTCTCTCTTTCATGTCAGCCTCAGCTAAAACCGCCATCTGAGATGGGACTTAGTTTCCCAAAAAGGATGGCCATGTTGATGATCAAAGGAAGAACCAGTTCCATTAGCCAAGTTGCCCGCAAAATAAAAAAGGAGACATGTATTTTTGTGGGATCTGAGTAACGCACTCTACTCTTAACAGTTTGTATTCTCCTGTGTGTCTGTTCCAGCCTACCTTCTATCTGAGTACTTTATTTTAAGCACTACAGAAGTGGATGATATGTCTGCAAAAAGAACCAGAGTCACTGGCTGCTTCTAGCAAATGCATCTTCAAAACAAATGCTTTTGCACGGGAAGTTAGGATGTGAACCCTCATGAGAAGCACGTTCAAAGATGTGATATAGAAAACCCGGCGTTTCTAACGTGACAAAGACTAAACCCACCCAGTTCTCTCACTTGGGGGTGGGGCAGGGTGTAGGGCTACAATCTTCCAACTTTCTCCTGAAGTTTGCTATGCTGTCTTTGGCCATCTCAAATTAAAACGTGCTTCATGACAGGGGGGCTTGGAAGCCAGAATTCAGTTTCAAATAGGAGAGACCTGATCTCGTCTTATCACTCTGAAAGATACTCCATGAAACGAGAATCCTCTTTCGTCTATCTCTTATTAGTATCTCTGTATTTCTCCATCAGATCTTGAAAAGAGTAACCAAATATATTACTGGGGGGGCAGGCATTAATGAGCTAAAAATAAATAAATAAATAAGTCCCAGCACTCAGGAGGCAGAGACAGGCAGATCTCTATGAGTCTGAGGCCAGCCTGGTTTACAGAGTGGGTTCCAGGGCAGCCAGGGCTACACAGAAAAAGCCCATCTTGAAAGGAAGACAGGCACATTTTTTACACACACTATTTTTTTCTTTTTTTTTTTTTTTTCGGAGCTGGGGACCGAACCCAGGGCCTTGCGCTTGCTAGGCAAGCACTCTACCCCTGAGCTAAATCCCCAACCCCTATACACACACTATTATATACACTCCATTCCAGGCCTGATGGTGCACTTAGGAGGTGATGACACAAGTACGAGGGACAAGCCTCAGATAGCTAGTGAGCTTGAGACCAGCCTGGGTCTGATGAAAAAAAACACAACTGAGTTCTGCAAACAGAGTTCACAAGACAAACTGCTAACCGTACTACTACACTATACAGGTCTTGTTCTTTTAAAAGAAAAAGATTTCATTATTTTTAATTACGCATGTGTCCGTGTGGGGGTATGTCTGTGAGAACCGATGGACACTGGAAGTATAGCTCCTCCTGGGCTAACCTCAGACAATTGTGAGCCACGCTGTGAGGGTGCTGGGAACCGAATCCCGACCTCTGCAAGGACAGCTTGTACTCTTAACACTGAGCCATCTCGCTAACCCTAAGGTTCACAAGTCTTTAAAAACAAATGGTAGGTCTGATGCTTCTTATTTTATTGAGTTTGTATGATATTGATACATATATATGGTATATTGTATATTACATATATTATTATATTATATTTAAAATTCTAAAATTCTATTACTAGGAACAGAAATGAGCTTGCAAATGTTCCCAAATAGAGATTCATGCCAGAGATATTTGGCACACATTTTTTTAATGCTTAGTGGTTAAACACTAGCCAAGTGGATTTTCATTCCTCCAACTTTTGCTGATACTAGATGAAGAAAGGAAATATGAGTCTTGTCACTCTAAAAGACAATATTGAATTTGTTTTCCAGTGACCACAGAGAAATATATTCCTAAAATGGGGAGCAGAAGGAGAAATACTGAAAGAGCATTGTCCGATAAAGCTAACAGTTTCAAATGTAGGCAGGTGTATGCCCCTTTAATCCCAGGACTCCAGAGGTAGCAGCGAGTGGGTCTGAGGCCAGCCTAGTCTACATAGTGAATTTCAGGGCGACCAAGGCTACTTAGAGAGAAGTTGTCTCAAAACCAGTCAACCGACCAACCAGTCAATAGATAAATAAATACAGTTCAAACAAGGAAGGGCATTCTGTGTGGAACATAAAAATTTAGAAGCCATTAAAAAAAAAACCCAATAGGATTAGCTGTGTCATTTTTTTTTAAATCCTACATAGCAAAATGAATCTTAAACAACATTAAAAAAAAAAAAGGTAAGCCACAAACTGGAAGGAAGTATTTTTGATTCATTGGACACCAGGGTGCCTTACGATATGTAAATTCCTATGAGTCATTAGGAATATAAAGGTAGGTGTGTGTGTGTGTGTGTGTGTGTGTGTGTGTGTGTGTGTTTTCTGTTGTGTGTGTTGTTTTTGAGATTGGGGTCTTTCTATGTGTCTCAAATTGGTCTTGAACTCACTCTCAAACTCTCAAACCCCCTGACTCAGTTCCCTAATTGCTGAGGTCTCTAATATGTGCTACCATACCTAGCCCAAACATACTTTTCAGATTTTTATCTTTAATTGTGTGCATATGTACATGTGCATGTGAGTGCGTGTATGTCAAAGACTAGAATATGACATCAAATCCCCTGGATAACAGTGGCCATGAGTCTCCGAACATGGGAACTGAACCCAGGTCCTCTGGAAGAACAGTATGTTCTTTTAACCTCTGAGCCATCTCCACAGATGCAGATGTATAATTTTAAAATGAAACAATTCTCCCCCCGACACACACACACACTTCAAACATTTGAAAAGACATAAACAGGAATAATATTGGCCAGTTATTATGAGTGTATTCTTGTAAACCCAACATTTAAGAGGCTAGAGTGGTAGACTATGAATCTGAAGTTAACTTGAGCTACTTAGTAAAACTCTACCTCAAAAAAGAAAGGAAGGGGGCTGGGGATTTAGCTCAGTGGTAGAGTGCTTACCTAGGAAGCGCAAGGCCCTGGGTTCGGTCCCCAGCTCCGAAAAAAAGAACCAAAAAAAAAAAAAAAAAAAAAAAAAGCACCAAACATGAATTTCCTTTTTCAAGGAGAGGCGGAGGAAAAGACAAATTTGATTACCTATACTCGTAATCAAAGCACTTGGAAACATGCCCAAAACAGTCACATTAGTGGCTTCCAGCGACCGACCTAGGTGCTGGGGACTTGGTGAGGCTTGTTTCCTCCTCCCCCATCCTTTTGGAACTTGTAAGTACAAAGCATACAATTGTAAATGTATTTTCAAGAGAAACATTAAAATTTCAAAAGTGAAAACACAGAAAAAGTATTGTTTCATTTTAATGTAAATATCCAAATCAAAATGTAGTACAATTTATATTATGGTTTTTACTTCGGTTAGGTAAATTATTGATCCCCAATTAGGACAGTTATGTTTAACTAAACTTACGTTCCTTAGTAAGGATCATGCAACTCTTGCTTTTTATAAATTATATATTATATATTATATAATCATTTTATTATCACAGTAGCTCTTTGGCTAATATTATGAGTTTTTTGCATTGATATTATAAAACATATTTCTGTTCTGCCTTCTCATTTTAATTCCATAACTCTTATTATTTTACAGATAATATGAAACATAAGAACCTCTTGGGAATAGCTGTGTGCTCAAGATCACATGACTTGTTTGTTTTTAAAATGTGTAATTATCATTGTGTGTGTGTGTGTGTGTGTGTGTGTGTGTGTGTGTGTGTGTGTGTGTACATGCCAAGTGTGCATGAATTCTGTGGGGAGAAAAGGGGCATCCAAGCCAGAGGCAGCATGTTAAGGTCAGAGAACAATTTAATTGTGTTGGTTCTCTCTTTCACATTTATGTGGGTTCCCAGGCTCCAGGGACAGAATTCAAGTCTTCAGGCAAGCACTGTTACCTTCTGAGACTCTCTCTAGTCCAGACCACACTGCTTGTAAGCCAGAACTTGAACTCAGATTGGCCTCAAGTCTCTGATTCTGCTATTACATTATCTGTTAAAAAATAGATAATGAGGGGTTGGAGATTTAGCTCAGTGGTAGAGCGCTTGCCTAGCAAGCGCAAGGCCCTGGGTTCGGTCCCTAGCTCCAAAAAAAAAGAAAAAAATAATAATAATGAGTCTGCTTGTTTCCAATCACTGGTAAAACCTGAAACCTGTTAAAAAAATAGTAAAAGAGTCTACTTGTTTCCAATTGCTGGTAAACCCTGAAACCTTAGACTATGATTTAAGAGGCTGGTCTCCACATTCTGCGCCTCTTTAGATTTAAACACTCATAACTGTGGTGGTTGGAATAGGTATGACCCCCCCTTAGACTCCTATCTAAATGCCTGGTCCATAGGGAGTGGCACTATTAGGAGGTGTGGCCTTGTCGGAGTGGGTGTGGCCTTGCTGAAGAAAGTGTGTCACTGTAGGGGCAGGCTTTGAGGTCTCCTCTGCTCAAGCTCTGCCCAGTGTGGCAAACAGTCTCTTCCTTCTGCCCTGAGATCGAGATGTAGAACATTTGGCTCCTCCAGCACCGTGTCTACATGCACACCGCCATGCACACTGCCATACATCCCACCATGATGATAACGGACTGAACCTCTGAAACTGTAAGCCAGGCCCAACTAAATGTTCTATGAGAGGTACCTTGGTCATGGTGGCTCTTTACAGCAATAAAACCCAAACTAAGATAATAACATAATCTTTAGTAGTTAGAACCCAAAGTAGTGGAGAGAGCATGAGGAGGTCAGAAAGTATGGTGTGTGTGTGTGTGTGTGTGTGTGTGTGTGTGTGTGTGTGTGCGCGTGTGTGTACATGTGCACTTTTGTTTACCTTGGATGATAATGGGAGTGTTACCAGTGCTTGACAAACCAAGAGTTGGAGTCAGACCTAGTAAGAGACTGGCTCTATCGCCATTACGTACTATCCATATGACCCAGGGGATTTTGTTTGCCCTCTAAACCCTATTACCTTCATCCGCAGAATTGAGATGATAATATTACTTACCTCAAAGGACAGTTTTGAGGAGCAACCAAGGTCATGTATATAAAGCAAACTGCTCAATGCTCATCCAGTGTGCAGTAAGTGTTCTGCTGCTGTTGCTGCTGGGGCTGGGGCGTAAAGGGTAGTCAACCCTGATGATAGTGGGGTTTGCAGCTAATAAAAAGAAGTCTCGTTAGGCATGTTAGTACTTGCCTATAATCCCAATACTAAGGGCCTGAGGTGGGAGAATAGCGAGTGCAAGGCCAGCGTAGACTACATAACTGAGATAGGCTTATCTCAGTAAAAAAAAAGGAAAGGAAGGGGCGGGGCAAGCGGGGCCCAAGATGGCCACTCTCCGCTACCAGCGGTTCCTTAAGCTCTATGAGGAATGGCCAGTGGACAAGACCAAACGGGGCCAGGACTTGAGCGCTTACCTGTGGCAGCGGGTAGCACAGGCCTTTTGGGAGGGAGAGAATACCCAGATTGCAGAACCTGAGGCCTGTGATCAGATGTACGAGAGCTTAGCACGACTGCATTCAAACTACTACAAGCACAAGTACCCTCGCCCCAGAGACACCAGCTTCAGTGGCCTGTCCGTGGAAGAATACAAGCTGATCCTGTCCACAAGACACTTTGGAGGAGTTTCAAAAGATGAATAAGAGTGTGTGGAGGAAACTGCAGGAGAAGTTTGCGCCCACAAGGCCTGAGGAGAAGCACAGAGCCTGGACTCGGGTGCTGTCCCGCCCACGGACCTGACCATGCAGTCTTCTGATGCCTGTCAATAATCTGCCCAGTTTCCCCACCAAAAAGAAGGAAGGAAATAAATAAATAAATAAATAAATAAATAAATAAATAAATGAAGGAAGGAAGGAAGGAAGGAAGGAAGGAAGGAAGGAAGGAAGGAGGACTAGAAGATCAACACGAAGGTCTGTCCCTTCTTGGGCGCGGAAAAGGGAAAGAAATAAGATAAAGAACATTTACTGATTGTCTACCTCACACCATGCTCCACATGATGCAGTTTAGAGACACAAGGTGGAACAACAACAACAAAAATACAGAACAAATAAAAAGGCTTGACTTTGCTTCAAATTCACACACATGCACCCCAAACATGCAAGAGTAATAATCAAAATAATCAAAGACTTCTCTGTGCACTTCCCAAAGTGATGCAAATCCAGTTGGCTTTGTGATTCAGATAAAAAAAAAATCAATGGGAAGTAGAGAAGTGAACAGCCCTGTACTTTCTGCAGCCACTATCTGCAAATGTTTACTGAAAATAGGCCTCCAAGAAGGGTAGGGATGCCTTGTCTTACGAGTACATATCCTATCACCAAAAATAGACCAAGGTTATACCTTATATACTGTAAATTTAGCATTTCCCAGTTCACAGTATTGGGCCTTTCCAAAAATTGACATAAATGCTCCCCTGACTGGCTGTTGGGTTATTTGACAGTTACCAGATTAAAGAATAGTTTCGTGCTTGTTCTGTTCCTGGAGCACACTGTATAACCTGCAGGCAGCTCATCAGGATAGGAACTGTCTGTCTCAAGCAGCTCAGGTACTCTGAGCCTCTGCTGGCCTCAGCTTCCTCTAGGAGCCACCTCTAGGCAGATCAGCTAGCCTGACAATGTCTTTCAGCCATCCTTATGCTTCTATGTGCTTGGGTAGGGAGGGGCCCCATGTATCTGTTCAGTTTCAGGAACTTCCTTTTCTTTACTTCCTGAGCTTAATGAGCTTCCCTGCAGTGGAATGTCTCAGAGGAAACTGCTACACAACAACTTATTGTAGGAAGTATTTGGGGGTATGGTTTTATAAAGCTTTAAAAACTGTCTGGAAATATGAAACCTGGTGAATATCAAGGACAATAGCTTCTGCCAGGCATCTGGTACTTTCATATTTTCCAGTCTGTAATGTAGCACAATTAATTTAGTTTCCCATTTCAAGAAACTGAAAGCCAGAGAGGTGCCTTGCAAAGCCTCCAGCTAGTCAGGGGCAGAAGAGGATGCAAAAGAAAGGCTTATACAGGTCCAGGAACCAGGCTTGTTGGTGGTGTTGTTGTTGTTGTTGTTGTTGTTGTTGTTTTTTCCTGAATCATGTTTTTGCTTATATTAAGAAGTAAATTGGGGTGCAGACAGAGGATGTGGGCCCTGCGAGAGTCAAAGGTGGCAGTGAATGTGTGCTCAACGTCAGTCACCAGTGATAACCTAAGTCGACATGACATGCTGGCTTGCATCAATGAATCTCTGCAGTTGAACCTGACAAAGAACAGTTGTGTTCAGGGGCCGTATACGGTCAGTTCATGGATGTGCTCTTCCTCAGCTCCATTGCCTTGAAGAAAGTGAAATGCTGAGCTAAGTTAGAACATGAGTATATCCAGAACTTCAAAATACTGCAAGCAGGCTTCAAGAGGATGGGCGTTGACAAAAAATAATTCCTGTGGATAGATTAGTGAAAAGAAAATTTCAGGACAATTTTGAATTAGTTCAATGGTTCAAGATGTTTTCTGATGCAAATTATAATGGAAAAGAGCACGATCCTGTTGCTGCCAGACAAGGTCAAGAAACGGTGGTGGCTCCTTGTTGCTCCAGCTTTGAGTAAACCGAAGAAACCTCTCGGCTCCAGTAGTGCAGCCCCACAGAGACCCATGGCAACACAGAGGACTACTGCAGCTTCTAAGGCTGGCCCCGGGATGGTTCGAAGGAATCCTGGCGTGGGCAATGGAGATGACGAAGCAGCTGAATGGAAGCAGCAGGTCAAAGTACTGACGCTTACTGTTGAAGACTTGGAGAAGGAGAGAGGCTTCTACTTCGGAAAGCTAAGGAACATTGAACTGATTAGCCAGGAGAGTGAGGGGGAAAATGACCCTGGACTGCAGAGGACTGTAGATAGTCTTTATGCCACAGACGAAGGCTTTGTGATACCCGATGAAGGGAGCCCACAAGCGGAACAAGAAGGGTGTTAAGTAGCCTGGACCAGCAGAGCAACGTCCGAAGTCTTCACTCCAAATCATGTGGTTAACTGTTACATCCTCCCTTTTAGTAATCTTAGAGGGTTCACTGGTTTCTTTTCATAAGCAAAAAGTACCTCTTCTTCAAAGTGCTCTTTGCAGAAGTCTCACCTTTTCTGATGAGTTTGAGTTAGGAACTTTTGCCTTGTAGCAGAGCAGTATTAACAACCAGTTGGTTCACCAGGGTAGTAAGAGGCCAACCGTGGGGCCGTTCCTGTGGATGCTGGTCATACTGACTGATGGAGAAGGGGGTTATAATACACGAGGCGACAACGTCAGAAGTGCAAAGACTGAACTGAATTCTAAGCTAATGTGAAATTCTGGCAGAGAACGTTTTAATAAATAAATGCCTTAAGAGAGAAGAGGAGGAGGACGAGGACGAGGACCAGGACGAGGAGGACGAGGAGGAGGACAAAGTAAATTGAGCTGGTTTATCGGTTAAGAGCACTGACTGCTCTTTCAGAGGTCTTAGTTCAAATCCCAGCACCCACATGGTAGCTCACAACCATCTGTAATGGGATCTGATGCCCTCTTCTGGTGTCTGAAGACAGCTACAGTGTACTTATAATAAGTAAACAAACAAACAAATCTTTTTTTAAAAAGTAAATTACTGTTCTTGCTTTATGTTTTAAACTTTTCTTTAGATTATTTATCAAACATAATGATCTGAAGCTTGGACTTGGGCGTAAAAGGGCTGGGAAGATCTGTTATTATGGAGTAGGGTTGGTTCTAGCTCAAATGAATAACTTACACCGGTGCTCACAGGTGGGATGAAACCTAGTTTGCTTGCAGGATACTGAGATTAGTGTAACCACAGGAGATATTTCAGGTAGTATTTGAAGTATGACTGTATCTTGGAAAGATCATCAGAGACAGATCTAATTATGAGGAGAAAGGGGTAGAATTGGAGACAATGAAGGTTATTTGAACAGATGCTTACCCATATGAATTATTTTTTAAAAGATTTATTTATTTATGTTATTTATATGAGTACACCAAAGCTGTCTTCAGACACACCAGAAGAGGACATTGGATCCCATTCAGATGGTTGTGAGCCACCATGTGGTTGCTGGGAATTGAACTCAGGAACCCTGGAAGAGCAGTCAGGGCTCTTAACCACTGAGCCATCTCTCCAGCCAACAAAACAATATTTTGAAAGGTTTAATTGCATTTCATTTGTATGTACACTAATAATTAGAAAAAAAAAGGTAAAGCCTTTACCATTAATTAGTGGTGTTCCCAGATGTAAGTTCTTGCCATCAAAAGCCAACCAATCACTCACTTATACCAAAACAAAACAAAACGCCCTATATTATTTTGTGTGGATGCCAGCTATGGCAGTAGTAGAATAGATATAAATAAAAATATAACTTGGCCTCTATCTTTGAATCTTTTTTTTTGTCTGTCTCTCCAATCCCTTCTTCAATGGTCTGAAGAATGATTCAAAATGTAAATCTAATTAAATCAGTTATTTTCGTATATTTTACTGCCTCTTTGTCTCCCTCTCAAGTCTGGAAACTCCAAGGAAGGGAGACCAATTTCGTCCTAAGCACCAAGTATGATGTTTACTCATAGTCAGGGCTCAGTATATACAGAGTGAGTGACTGAATTAGTCAGTGAATGAATAAATGGGTAAATAAAACAGTCAGCCTGGAAGCTATTACTTTGCTGGGGTGGGGGGTGGAGATGCTAATCTTAGGTAGCAATGGGGGTTTGTGATTGTGGACTGGCTTGCTCTCAGGTAACAAGATATGGGTAGGGGGTTTGCTATGACAACCTTTAAGCTTATTAAGGATCATTGATGCTCAAGAAAAGTCCAGATTCAAGTGGGTTTAAGATTTGCACCTTTGAGGGGTTGGGGATTTAGCTCAGTGGTAGAGCGCTTGCCTAGCAAGCGCAAGGCCCTGGGTTCGGTCCCCAGCTCCTGGAAAAAAAAAAAAAAAAAAGATTTGCACCTTTGGGGCTGGAGACATGAGTCAAAAATTAAGAATGCTGGCTGTTTTTCCAGAGGGTCTGGGTTTGAGTCACATGGAAGCTCAAAAGCTTCTTTAATTCTAGTTCCAGAGGATGTGGGGCCCCCTTCAGGCCTCTTCAGGTACTTGCACTCACATGTGTACACACAGATAAATAAATAATTCTTAAAAATAGTGTCTGAAAGCTCCAACTATCTGGTGTTTGTGTGTGTGTGTGTGTGTGTGTGTGTGTGTGTGTGTGTGTAGGAAACTTAGAATGACAAGATTAGTAAAACCTTAAAGCCTTAGAGATTTCTCTTTATGGTATTCTTTGTCATAAAAATAGATTCTGGAGGGCTGGAGAAATGGCTCAGCCAGTAAGAGCACTGTCTGCTCTTCCAGAGGTCCTGAGTTCAATTCCCAGCAACCACATGGTGGCTCACAGCCATCTGTAATGAGATCTGGTGCCCTCTTCTGGCCTGCAGGCTCATACACGCAGGCAGAAAGCTGTATGATGTATATATACATAATAAATAAATGTTTAAAAAAAATAGATTCTGGAGAAGATGATTCATCTGTCTAAAGCCACCCAGTAAAATAGTAAGAAAGCTGAGCCTTGAAAACCAGTCTCTGGGCTGGAGAGATGGGTCAGTGGTTAAGAGCACTGACTGTTCTTCTAGAGGTTCTGAGTTCAATTCCCAGCAACCACCTGGTGGCTCACAACCATCTGTAATGGGATCCAATGCCCTCTTCTGGTGTGTCTGAGGACAGTGACAGTGTACTCACAAACATAGAATGAAAAAATAAATCTTTAAAAGAGGAAAAAAGAAAAAGAAAAGAAAACCAGTCTCTGAATGAAGTGTTAGCATCCCATGACTTCCAAAGGTAGGGGACCCCGGCAGAGTCACAGTCACAGTCAGAACTGCAGCATTTCCAGTCATGGAAACCATGAAAATCCATCCACTTAAGGCCTGGGTATCCACCTACTCATTCACCCTACGACCAGGACTTACTGGGTGTTACTACATACTTTGCACCTCTGGGCACTACAGAAAATTCTAACCCAAGCCCCTGGGACATTGTATGATTGGTGGTGTAAAACAGGTATGATGGTTTGGATAAAAATGACCCTCACAGGCCCATAGGGAGTGGCACTATGAGGAGGTGTGGCCTTGTGGGAGGAAGTTTGTCTCAGTCTTCTCTCCAGCTGCTTGCAGAACCCTCAGCTCCTTCTGCATCAACATGCTTCCCACCATGATGGTAATGGACTAAACCTCTGAACTGTGAGACAGCCCCAACTAAATGCTTTTCTTTATGAGTTGTGGTAATCATGACGTCTCTTCACAGTGACAGAAACCCAAACTAAGACAATGGGGGAGCTGAAGTCCACTGCTGTTTTGCTCCCGGATTACTATTTTTTTTTTTTTTTGGTTCTTTTTTTCGGAGCTGGGGACCGAACCCAGGGCCTTGCGCTTCCTAGGCAAGCGCTCTACCACTGAGCTAAATCCCCAACCCCCCGGATTACTATTTCTTAATAAAAGCCTAAACTCCTGCTAGCAGTTCAAGCCAAAGGTCGTCCTTGGCGTGCCTAAATATGAGACAACCTGATCCTGTGTACTCTGTGAGGGTCTTAACTGGTATGCCTATAAAGTGTTTGGACCACAGCCAGTTGTGGTGGTACCCATCTATCATCCTAGCACTTTGGATACTGATGAGGGTGGTGATGAGTTCAAGGCCAGCCTGGATTACATGCTCCTCAGAAACCAGAAGACTCCCATCTCATAAACAAAACAGAAAAGGATTGGACTGAAACAATTGATCTTAACTGGACTAGGGTTAGACCTAAGTTCAAGTTATTGTAGAACTCATGAAGGACAGAAGAGCAAGGTAGACCACACTTCGTGGGAGCAGCCTGACAGATTCAAGAGGTTCAATACCCACTGGGGGAATCCTTCAGGCAGGGATGAGGAAAACAGAAACAGTGAGGACTAGGGACTAAAGTCAAGGGTAGTGTCTTAGAGTTTCATTGCTGTGAAGAGACACCATGACCACAGCAACTCTTATAAGGACAACATTTAACTGGGGCTGGCTTACAGTTCAGAGGTTCAGTCCTTTATCATTATGGCAGGAAGCACGGTAACACGCAGGTAGACATGGTGCTGGAGAGGTAGCTGAGAATTCTACCTCTGGATTGGCAGGCAGCAGGAGAACGGCACTGGCCTTGGCTTGATCTTCTTAGACCTCACAGCATACCCTGTGACACAGGTCCTCCCACAAGGCCATAACCTAAAAGTGACGCTCACTATGAGACCATGGGGGCCACTTTCGTTGAAACCACTACAGGTGGTTAAGATGGCTCAGTGGGTAAAGGTGCTTGCCACCAAGTCTGAAGACCTAAGTTTGATTTTTAGGGAGTAGGGAGAACCAACCCCTGTAAATTATCTGATGACCTCCACATACAGAGGCACAAATGTGCATGCAAATGCACACACACACACACACACACACACACACACAATTAAAAGATTAAAAAAAAGAGATAAGTCAAGCACAACTATGGTCTTCATGTTGGACCCTGCTTTAAACCAACCATCCAGGAAATGACAAAGGATGATTTTAAGAATGGGAAATTTGGGGGATGGAGAAATGGCTCAGCCATTAAAGGCTAGGTGCACAACCAAAAATATAAGAATGGGAACATTTCAATATGATTGACATATTAACTGACACTTAAAAGTAGTCAATTTAGGAGCTGTCATTTATGTTGGATGTGATAATAGCATTGTCTTAGTTAAGGTTTCATTACTGTGAAGAGACACCATGACCAAGGCAACTCTTATAAGGACAACATTTAATTGGGGCTGGCTTACAGTTTCAGAGGTTCAGTCCATCGCCATCATGGCAGGAAGCATGGCAGCATGCAGGCAGACATGGGACTGGAAGAGCCAAGCTTGATCTGAAGGCAGCCAGAATGAATCTATCTTCCGCACTAGGCAGAGCTTGAGCACAGAAGGCCTCAAAGCCCGCCTACACAATAACACACTTCCTCCAACAAGGCCACACCCACTCCAACAAGGCCACACCCATTCCAACAAGGCCATATCCACTCCAACAAGGCCACACCCACTCCAACAAAGGCCACACCCATTCCAACAAGGCCACATCCACTTCAACAAGGCCACACCCACTCCAACAAGACCACACCCACTCCAACAAGGCCACAACTCCTAATAGTGCCACTCCCTATGAGCCAAGCATTCAAACCCATGAATCTATGAGGGTCATGCCTATTCTAACCACCACAGTCCTCCTATAGGAAAAGACATTGTTTTCAAACAGAGACAGCACCCAGTTAGCTTAATTGGTAAAGCATGAGACTCTTTTTGTTTGGTGGAAGAGGGGTGAGACTGGGTTTCTCTGTGTAGCCCTGGCCGGGAACTCATTCTGTAGACCAGGCTGGCCTTGAACTCAGAGATCGGCTTGCCTCTGTGTCCTGAGTGCTGGGACTAAAGGCATGCACCACCACACTGAGCGTGTGTTCAAGGCTGCATTAGGCACAGGATAAAATTTGGACACGGATATATATACTACTAATCCCTGCCCTCAGAAGTCAGAAGCAGGAAGATCTCTGTGAGCCCAAGTACAGCTTGCTGTTCCAGGCCATTCAAGGCTACAATAAACAAAGAAAAAGTATGAAGGGTCGGGGCTCGGGAGTCTAGCACAGTATTAGATGTAAAACGCATTGTGTCTAGCTAAAGTGAGACCCTGGGTGGGGTCCACAACAGTGTGGGGGGAAAAGGAGGGGAGAGTAAGGAGACAGACAGGCAGGCAGAGATTCTTTTTTTTTTTTTTTTTTTTGGTTCTTTTTTTTCGGAGCTGGGGATCGAACCCAGGGCCTTGCGCTTCCTAGGCAAGCGCTCTACCACTGAGCTAAATCCCCAACCCCCCAGAGATTCTTAAATACAGCGAATTTCACTGTTTCGAAATTTAAATAAACCTCAGGACAGAGGATTAATAACTACTACACCTTAATGTGAATAATAACATCCAATCACAAAAGTTAAACGATAGTAGACATTAGTATATAATGAGCAAGTAGGACTCAGGAAACACCGCAGACCAAAACCTTTCTAGGAGTCTCGAGATTGCTTTGTTTTGTTTGTTTGTTTGTTTGTTTGTTTTTTAAACAACAACAAAGATTTCTTGACAGGGCGTAGGCAAGGAGTACTTATTGGAGGAGGTGGCAGTGGATGCATTAGCCAAACCAGGGAAGGAAGTGGGGTGAAGGGGGAGTGGGGTGTCACTGAAGAAGAGTCAAGGCAGTTGTCAATTTAAAAGCACACGCCTCCCGACTCCCCAACCCCCACAGTGAGGGTCTCTGGTGAATCCAACCCTCCGAGACTCTGGGCCACATCGCCTAATTTGTCCTTGGAAGTCCACTCATTGGTGTAGTGAGAGACAGAGCCTGATCTCGGTGTGCGCCGGGGTCTGTAAGCTCCTAGATGAATAATCAAAGCTAATTACAAACGCAAAGGGATGCTCATTTACAAAGAAATGACCCTGGTTACTTGTTGCACCAGCCGGAGGTCAACTGAGTCCAACCCAATTAGTACTTTCCCCAGAGGTTGCGGTGACCTCCACTAGGACCCCAGAGAAGCAGCGGTCTCTTGCTTCCTGGCAGGGCTAAGCCACCCAGAAGCCTTTGAGAGCAGAGAGCCTGGTTTGATCTCAAGCTTAGCGATGACCGGCTCCCCCTAACCTTTAAGCACAAAAAAAAAAAAAAAAAGACCAAACAGCCGAATGGCTGATGTGGCCATTTATATGCTCTGACTAATGCGGCCCCTGATTTCCCTTCCAAATTAAATGCGTTTCGCTTAGTACATTTTCAACAGACGTTGCTCATCTGCTGGATTAATGAGTTTGCTGTGAAAGCTACTTCGGTAGCAATTCGAAACAAAAGCGCCTTACGCAACTGCGGGCTTTGCGTCCCAGCCCTCTCCATCTTCGCCCCTCTTCCTCCCTCTCCCTCCCCAGGGCAAATGCATCCTCGTTGCCAGGATGGGGAAGCTGCAGTCAGCCCAGGGTTCTCTTCTGTGTCACTACACTACATTAGGAATAAAACCTTCCACTTAAACACTTAAATGAAAACATCGAGAAACTAATTTACTGTTTGCAGTCGCATGAGTTAAGCCGGAGCTGCCTTAATTTCCTTCCATTTTGCTTCATATTCAATGTGCGCGCTTGCTAGATTGGTCTATGAAAAGGCTGTCTCCGAATCGCAACACTTAAGACCTCTTTCATTTTCTTTATGATTAAATAATTGAAATTCCTGTCAGGGCCTGCACTTTACTGCCGCCCAGATTTGGTGTGTGAGGATAAAGACACCCCCTCCCATTTATTTATTTATTTATTTATTTATTTATTCATTCATTTATTCATTTATTTATTTTCTGTCTAAATCTTAAAAGCCAGTGGACTTTATTTAGTTCAGTGAGGACTTGGGAAAATGGACGGAAGCTATTGACCCATTTCTCGGAAATCTCCCGTGCCCATTAAGTGATTGTTTGAGACAAATTAAGAAAAGCATGGCCTCTCATTTAGCCCCCTCCATTCATCTGGAAGCTTCTACCTGCTGGAAGGAGTCCAGCTATTCCACTGTCAATAACCCCCATTAGGAAAACAAAACCAAAAAAAAAAAAAAAAGCCACAAGTATATGTCTATGTGCAGACACAAAACAACACACTTATCAGGTAAGCCAAAGAAAGCTTTGTGTACTGGAGCAACTAAACAATCGAAGGTTGTTTATATTGCTTGATGGGTCTTGGGCCACATGCTCTGAGCCCACTTGTAGTTGAGGCAAGTAGAACCCTAAGGTGGGGGTTGGGAGGGTAGCTCAGATGAGCAGCTAAGCTTCCCTTCTCCAGCCTGATCATCTGCAGAGGAGCCTCTGTGTGTGTGTGTGTGTGTGTGTGTCTCTGTGTGTGTGTGTCTGTGTGTGTCTCTGTGTCTCTATGTGTCTGTGTGTGTGTCTGTGTGTGTGTGTCTGTGTCTGTGTGTGTCTGTATGTGTGTGTGTGTATGTGTGTGTCTGTGTGTGTGTCTGTATGTGTGTGTATGTGTGTGTGTATGTGTGTGTCTGTGTGTGTGTCTGTATGTGTGTATGTATGTGTGTGTCTCTGTATGTCTGTGTCTCTGTGTCTGTGTGTGTATGTCTCTGTGTGTCCCTGTGTCTCTGTGTGTCTCTGTGTGTCCCTGTGTGTCTGTGTGTGTTAATGACACAAGTATGTGGAGGTCAGAGGATAACGTCGGATATTGCTCCTTGATTTCCACTTTGCTGACATATGTTGTTTTCTTTGCTCCACATACCAGGCCTTGGGTTCTAAGGGTCTCCTGTTTCTGCCTCCTGTCTCTCTCTCTAAGGAGCACTGGAATGGCAGACACCTGTGCTGTGCGTCTGGCCTTTATGCAAGTTCTGGGGGTCCGAGTTCGGGCTCTCACGCTTGTACAGCAAGACCGGATTTCCAGTGGGCATCCTCCGCCCAGATGACCAGCTTCTAATGCAGCAGCAGGTATGTATCGGCTCTGCCTCTGATGTCGGCTTCTGCGGTGCCCATGCACTCTCAGAATGAGTGTCTGTATTTAAACACAAGTGGCATGTCCTAATGTATGAGGCTAGTCATTCAACAAGTAAGGATACACACCTCAGTTCTCCCTAGCTATGTGTTTTAGGGTATGTTATCTCCGCAGAGCCTCAGTTTCCTCTGTGAAATGGAGACGTAAATAAATGGCTTCTCCTTCCCAAAGGGCGGTTGAGAGCTTTAAAATAGTATAGCATCTGACATGGGAAAATTATTGAATGGAAATCACATCCCACTATGGAGACACATCTTAATGTGCTCTCAATCCTTCAAATAGTGTGCCCACAGAAGATGGTCTTTTTCCACATTCTTTCCACTTAAAAAAGTACAGAGAGGAAAAGAAGGAGGAAGAAGGGAAGAATTAAATCTCACACAAATTATTGAGTAGAGCCTTGAAGGATATCTAGTCTAAGCTCCGCCCACCTGAAAGACCTACTTTCACAGAACCTCAACTAGTGATCCGTATTCTGACCTGTTGTTTTCTAGAATGCCACACCTACCACAGAGAAACTTTGCCAGTATTAAAACCAACGCCGACCATTCGAGGTCAGGCATGGAACCACATGCCTATCATTCCAGCGCTGGGAAGCTGAGAGGAAGATGGTGAGTTTGAAGGTAGCCTGGGCTACCTGGCAAGACCTTGTCCGAGAAATGAAAGCAAAAACAGGAAACAAAAGCATGTCGACCACCTTCTCCAAGTATTATTTTACTCAAAATGCATATGCTCAAATCTTACACTATTCCTCGTGTTTTTCAGTCTCTTGTGGATCTATGAAGTCTTAAACTGTTCTTCCCTTGAACTGAGTGTAATATAAGTGTGGTCTGAACAATGATGTGTAGAAACACAACTGTGCTTGCATAGTGATTCATGACTCCAGCATTTGTAGATGGCGGGAACTCCACCAGACATCTAGACCACACAAACCGAAAAGCATGATAATGTCTATGCAAAAGACCAGCTCCCAACTATGCGTGTTGAAGATACACGACCTGTGTCGAGCATGCATTCCAAGGAAGCCAGTCCCCTCCCAGCCATGTTTCCCAGAATTCCCACTCCATTTTCATGCACTGAGGGATTCGGGAACACCAGCTCATCGTTAACCCTAACCTAAAGAACAAAAGGAGAGCCAACAAGATGGCTCATAAGTTAAAAGCATTTGCAGAACAAGCTTGATGGTACTGGCTTGATCCTCAGGACACATAGAAGGGTAGAAGAAAATAACTGACTCCATCTGTTCTCTGTCTATGTGGCATAGCATGTTTGCACACCCCACACAGATACGAGCGTGCATATGCCGTCAGCATACACAGTAATTAATAAGAAGAATAAAGAATAAAAGAATACTTCACAGAGCAAACAAAGTTCTAGAATTAAGGAGGTAGAGGCAGGAGAATGGACAGTTTGATGTCTACCTGAGCTACAGAAGCAGACCCCATCTGAAAGCAAAACAAATTACTTGGCAGTTCTAAATGCCAAAGAGAAAGACCTTGGTACTGTCCATTGCTTTGTTCTGATCCCTATGGACCCTTCTCTGTAGCATTAGTGACCATGGGAGGCAGGGTGGGTAAGCACATGGGTGCCAAATGTTCAAGTGGAGAATGTTGGTTTGCACAGCCCTGGGAGAAGGAAGAGGAGCCCTGTGTAATGAATGCTATCATAGCCCTACTCAGAGACCAAAGGGGAAGCCTGTTGCCTCTTAAAGATCTTAGCCAGTCAGAATTTCCTTTCTCTGAAGGAATGCTTCTCAACCTTCCTAATGGTGCCACCCTTTAATACAGTTCCTCATCGTGTGGTGACCTCCAACCATAAAACTATTTTCATCGTTACTTCATAACTGTCATTTTGCTACTGTTCCATAAAGCCAACATCTGAGTTTTCCAATGGTCTTGGGTGACCCCCGTGACAGGGTCTTTCAACCCTCCATAGGTTGTTAACCACTACACTAAGGCAAAACAAACTGACTCCATTCACAAAGAGTAGAGCGGGGCATTTATTCCCTACCCCTTAGAACTAGGATGAGGAGGATACTAGCCTTTATGTCTGGAATGGCCTCAGGGACCTGACAGAGGAGTTTTCCAGTCTTGAACTTTATCTATCTGTCTGTCTGTCTGTCTGTCTGTCTATTATCTATCATCGATCCATGTATTTATCTATGTATCTATCTATGTATCTTTGTGTATATATATATATATGTTTGTCTATATACCTATCTATGTATATATCTGAGTATTTATCTAACTGTCTATCTGTATATCTATCTAAATCTATCTATTTTTAATTGGCTTATAAGTAACAGCCTTCCATACGGAATTTTCACACCTTTTTTAGATGATTCCCAGCAGCCATGCTCCCTGCTTGGCTCCGCCCTCATCTCTCTGTCCTTCCCCACTATTACCTTCCCCATCACTGCCCTTGAAGTCCCCCTTTGCAGTCTCCTGCACCCCTTTCCACTTTCCTGACCTTTGCACTTATTCACTCCCACAAAAATCCACATATTTAACAACGAGGAGCTAAGATCAGCGTACGAGAGAGAACACACAATGTTTGTCTTCCTCAGGCTGTTACTTTACTTAATGCAAGATTTTCTAGCTCCACCCATTGTCCTTGCTTTCATTTCAATCAATTTTCATCATTCCGTTCAACTTTATGATTGAATAAAATTCCATTGTGTCTATGCACCACATTTTTGTTATTACTTCATCTGCCAATGGGCGTCTAGGCTGATTCAGTTCTCCTCATACTGAGGAGAGAGTGGCAATCAATAAGAACATGCAAGGAGAGTCTGGGTACGTGCCAAGGTTAACCTTAGATTGTGGACCCCCTCTAGAGCCCCTGCCTCTCCCACCGGGCTTCCACTCTCCTCTTCTCTCTCACATTAGACTCTTTCCATATTTAAGACATTCTCTTTCCTTTCCCACATCTGGTGGGCAGTTCTGAACTTACGGGATGTTAGCCATGTAAGCCTGTTACACTAAGCTTGCAGAAGTCCATGCTCTGGGCTGAGGAGTTGGGGAAAGATGACTTTGAAGACCTCGACAGCTAGGGGAAAGGTGTTAACAAGGTTGTTCCTGGGGTTGGGGATTTAGCTCAGCGGTAGAGCGCTTGCCTAGCAAGCGCAAGACCCTGGGTTCAGTCCCCAGCTCCGGAAAAAAAAAGAAAAAAGAAAAAATATAAAAAACAAGGTTGTTCCTGCAGAGACTTGTTTCTGGCCTTTTCTATTCTGAACAGCAATGACTCTAGTTTGACCAGTGAATACATCCATACATGAGAAAGTAGAGAAGCTGGGATTTGGTTCTACAGGAGTCCCTGCCTTTCTAGGTGACCTATTCCTTGCCCACCACCACCCCCATGGTGGTTTGAATATGTTTAGCCCAGGGTGGGGCTCTATTTGGAGGTAGAGTCTTGTTGGAGTAGGTGTGGCCTTGTTGAAGGAAGTGTGTCACTGTGGGTGTGGGCTTTAAGCGCTTCATCTTAACTGTCTGAAAGCCAGTCTTCTCCTAGCAGTCTCCGGCGAGGAAGAACTCTCAGCTCCTCCTATACCATGCCTGCTTGAACACTGCTATGCTCCTCCTTGACGATAATGGACTGAACCTCTGAACCTGTAAGCCAGCCCCAATTAAATGTTGTCCTTATAAGAATTGCCTTGGGGGCTGGAGAGATGGCTCAGCGGTTAAGAGCACTGACTGCTCTTCCAGCGGTCCTGAGTTCAAATCCCCATAACCACATGGTGGCTCACAACCATCTGTAATGGGATCCGATGCCCTCTTCTGGTGTGTCTGAAGACAGCTACAGTGTACTGATATATAATAAATAAATAAATCTTTAAAAAAAAAGAAGAGTTGCCTTGGTCATGGTGTCTGTTCACAGCATTAAAACCCTAAGACTACTTTTTGAATCAGTCTGTGCAGTAAAACCTTTAGGCTACTTTTTAAACTTACCAGTGAGACATTACTGTGGAAACTGGAGTTCCAGATGGTTGTGAGCCGCCATGTGGTTGCTGGGATTTGAACTCTGGTCCTCTGGAAGAGCAGCCAGTGCTCTAACCACTGGGCCATCTCTCCAGCTCCTGGGTCATTCTCTGTTGTGGAGTTATAAGAAGACGTTTGGGCAACAGCTGAGGCTTCTATCCACTAGATGCACTAGCGTCCTCACACATGTGGACAGAATCTCTGAAAGGGCAATGAGGGTGTACACAGTTCTTTGCAGTAGTTGAGAACTACTCACTCCAACAAGCACTTTGCAAGTCAGGTTCACCCCCCTGGGTTCAGAAAATGTCCCATTCTGAATCACATGCCTACATCTCTATAACCTCTTGAAGCAGGACCAGAAAAAAAACTTTAGACTATATGCACTGGTATGGAAGGTTTAGGGTGCTGGGCACGCTCAAAGTATGCTTTCTGTCTATTCAAGAGAGAAAGTTCCTTGTCAATAGGTCTATTAAACCAGTGTACCATGAACACCATTCTATTAGCCAGGGGAAAAAATCTTACATCAATTGTGACTATTAATAGAAAGCTCTGTGATAAAAGAAAATAAGGATCACGAAAGTACAGACTTAAGCCACTTCAAGGGTAATGCACTTTTGATTAGAGATATTCAAATGTTAACTGTCCAACCCTGAGGTGTGAAATGTATAGCATGCTCTTCATATAGAGACAGTTTTAAATAGAGACAACACAAACCAGGTATGGAACTACATGAATTTAATCCCAGTACTCATGAGGTTGAGCAGGAGTTTGGCCAATTCGAATCAGTCTGAGCCATACAGCATGTTCTAAGTCAGCTTGGGGTGAATAGTTCGACCACGTAATGGAAACAAATAAATACCTGGGTGTGGTGCTGCCCAGCAATAATGCCAACACTTGAGAGGTAGAAGCAGGAGGATCAGGTGGGAGATCAAAGTCAGATCAAAGTCTTTCAGCCAGTTTGATCCTAGATTAAAAATAAATTAATTAATTAAGGAAGAAAGGAAGAAGGAAAAAAGGAAGAAAGGAAGAAGGAAGAAGCAAGGAAGAAGGAAAGGAAGGGACGAGGAAGGAAGGAGATAGGAAGGAAGAAGGAAGGAAGAAGGAAAAGAAGGAAGGAAGAAGGAAGGAGATAGGAAGGAAGGAGGAAGGAAGGAGATAGGAAGGAGGAAGGAAGGAAGGAAAGAAGGAAGAAGGAAGGATGAAGGAAGGAAGAAGGAAGGAAGGAAAGAAGAAAGAAGGAAGGAAGAAGGAAAGGAAGGGACGAGGAAGGAAGGAGATAGGAAGGAAGAAGGAAGGAAGAAGGAAAAGAAGGAAGGAAGGAGATAGGAAGGAAGGAAGGAGGAAGGAAGGAGATAGGAAGGAAGGAAGAAGGAAGGAAGGGAAGAAGGAAGAAGGAAGGTAGAAGGAAGGAAGAAGGAAAGGAAGGAACGAGGAAGGAAGGAGATAGGAAGGAAGAAGGAAAAGAAGGAAGGAAGGAGGAAGGAAGAAGGAAGGAAGGAAGAAGGAGAAGAAGGAAGGAGGAAGGAAGAAGGAAGGAAGGAAGAAGGAGAAGAAGGAAGGAAGGAGGAAGGAAGGAGATAGGAAGGAAGGAAGAAGGAAGAAAGAAAGAAAGGAAAGAAGGAAGGAGGAAGGAAGGAGATAGGAAGGGAGGAAGGAAGGCAGACCGATGGCTCAAAGGACAGCAATCTCAGCCTTCCAGATGTTGACGCTGTTGTTATTATTTAGTGGTGTTATTGATGCATTAAATCCCCAAGGCTGAAATCCACTGCCCCACATCAGACAGCTTGTTTATGAGCGGCTGTGAGGAGGCGGCGAGCTCCTCCAAGGGGACCCTTGCACTCAGACTGTTCCTGCATGCGATTTGCTGCCCGACTTTAATGAAAACTAATGTCCCCAGGCACTTTTCCCAACTGACAGCGAGGCTGGTGTAGAACAGAAGTCAGCTCGGAGTCCATGTCGGGGGTGAGTTACATGACTGCCAGCCGGAGTTTGTTCCTAGGCGAGTTTGTGTGTATAAGAATGCACAAGTTGCAATTAATTCCCAGCGAAGTCACTCCTCAAGTTAATTAGAAATGCAAAGTGTGAGTCTAAATGTTATGAGATTATAAAATGGCTTAACAATGGGAACAATGAGATTGAAGCATATGCATTCTGGCCATGTAAATATTTCCTAACAGTGCCAATCTGATTTCATTTACCTAATCACGCCATTGATATGCAGCCACCAGTCTGCAAATAGAAAGTCTGAATTGCAACAGATCACCCTTCTAATGTCATAATTATTAATCTAGGAGGGAAATGGAGCTGTTACAGTCTGATGCAGGCTGCTGGGCCCTCTTGAATTGAAATGGGGATGGCAACTCTGGGGAAAGAGGAGAAATGGCAGACATCAGCCCCAACATTCCTACTCAGCTTGCTGATCAGGAGTATTTAGGCAATTAGGAAAGTTAACAAATTAAAATGGCAAGAATGCTGGGGAGAAACTGGGTATCAATTCCCCAATCCTCAGCATCACATCAAACACACACACACACACACACACACACACACACACACACACGGATGAGTAAAAGAGGGAACTTTTTGTAGTACTCAAGACTGAGAGTTCAGGAGACAAATGTACAGAAATTGAACTGAGTAAGGCAGATGCATCTTATCTTTGCTTTCTCTATTTGGTCAATGTACTCCATATCTTTTGTCCACAAAACCTCACTTCCTCCTTTCCAACTGAATCGGTGGCCATATTCCTTCCACCGTGGACTTACTAGCCTGTGAGTGTCTTGTCACTCCACTTCAAGAATAAGGAATGTCAAGTTGTTCTCTGTACTTCCCATAGAGAACAAACAGTGTGTGTGTGTGTGTGTGTGTGTGTGTGTGTGTGTGTGTGCGCGTGTGTGTGTGTGCCCGCACATGTGAGTGTGTGAGTGTGTGAGTGTGTATGTATGTTTGTGAGTGTGTGTGAGGGTATGGTATGTGTGTATGACTGGGTGGTATGTGTGTATGAGTGTGTGTATATGTTGTGCTAGAGAGTGTGTATGTGAGTGTGCGCATATGGGTGTGTGTGTATGTGTATGATTGTGTGTGTATATGTGTGGGCATGTATATGTGCGTGTGTATGTGTGTAAGTATGTGTGTACATGAATGTGTGTATATGTGTGAGTGTGTGTGTATGTGTGTGTATGTGCGTGAGTGTGTGTGTGTGAGTATGTGTGGTGTGTGTATGTTATAGCACATGTGTCAAAGGACAACCTCAGCTGTCATTCTCCTTCCACTTTGTCTGAGACTGGATCCTTGCTGTCTAACACTGAGTACACCAGGCCAACTGGCCCACAAGCTTCTGGGGATTCTCTTGTCTCAGCCTCCCATCTTGCTCCCTCCACTCTCCATCACACTGTATGAGTGTTGAGACTACAGGCGGGCAACACTATGTCTTGTTTTACACAGGTTCAAAGGAATCTGAACTCAGACCCTCAGACTTGCACAGCCAGTACCTGGGGAACCCTCACCCCTGTCCCCTCCCCCACGGCATTTAGTGTGGCGCTATGAATGACGGCTTGGACTGCTACGTGCCAAGTATCACAGTGCAGGTACCACAGCAAGGGCATAGCTGTTTGACAGGGCGCAATGAGGACACGGGTTTAAGTTCTGAACTTGCACTGAGCTGTGTAACTGTGGGCAAGCCATCTGACTCCTGTGAGCCTTGTTTCCATTTACAATCTGGGGATTGTGACCCCTGCTTCATAAGACAAAGAAGGCAAAGACCTTGTTTCAAAAGTATATGGAGCAACCAGAGAGCCCTTCATAAAATATCAAATGCTAAGCCAGGCAGTGGTGGCACATACCTTTAGTCCCAGCACTCAGGAGGCAGAAGCAGGCAGATCCCTTGAGTTTGTGGTTAGCCTGGTCTATAGAAAGAGTTTCAGGATAGCCAGGGACACACAGAAAAACCCTGCCTCAAGAAACAAAGACAAACTAAACAGCGAAAACAAAACTGTGTGTATATATATGTGTGTATATATCATATGTATATATGATATGATATATATACCATATGTTATATGATTGGATTATTTAAGATGCAAACTTCCAGCCCTAAGTTTCTCTGCTCCAAGCAGTCTCTCTCTAGCCAAAGAAGTTCTTACCTGTAAACAAATGCTACAAAAATGTCTAAAGGCTAATTTTTATTATTTCTGAAAGTTCTTGCCTCTAGGACTCATAGAATTCTATTAAATCTAGGCATACCTCTTCTGTATTCATTTTTAAACATCGAGTGATCATTTCGTGTCCTTAGACCTCAAAGCATTATAAAGCTGACTCTTAGAATGCGCTCTTTGTCTCTCTCTCTCTCTCTCTCTCTCTCTCTCTCTCTCTCTCTCTCTCTCTGATACTTCTTAGTACTATTATCACTTTATGCCTTGTGGTATTGTTAATATTAGGTTAGAAATGACACTTATTTAAAGTCATTGCGCAGCTCTTATTAGTTGTCAAGGTGTAGCACGGGCTACGTCAGGCTGCACAGCTCACTTGGACTCTCTCTCTTGTCAGAAATGGAAGAGTCTCAATGTGGCACTTGGCCTTGAACCTAAGCGGTTGCAAGTTGCTCATTCGGAAAAGTGCAGCGCTCTAATAGTCAGGCTCAGATTAATGGTTGCTGCAATATGAGAGGAAATGTCCTCTCAGTCCTCATTCAGGGAAGGAGTCCCTGAATTCCCACAATTACTCTGGGGCGAGAAGTCTGGTATGCTTTACCTAAGACTCTGGACTTGGGCTCAGGCCTTTCCCTCTAATGGCCGATATTCATCTGCCTTTGGCATTTGTTATCTATCCATTTAAGTCTTTTGAGGCAGAGCTACCCAGAGACAGCTTCTTGTCACTAGGCCCCTCTCCACTGCAGCTAAGCCCCACTCTGCATCATCAGGACCCTTCCTCTCTAAGGCACATCTAAGCTCCCTGCAGATAGCAGGCAGACCACAGAGAAGAAGACTTGGGGAGTTTATTGTCAGGAGTTTTCCCACATAAGCAGCAGCTGGATTGAACCTTTGCTCCAGAGCGGCAGTCAACTTAACTCTCTAAGTACAGCCAAGGAGAGGCAGAGGTGAGATGCAGTCAGTTGATGCTTGGTATGCATGAGAAAACCAGCCTTGCACACACAACATCTGAGGATGTTCGGGTCCTCATAGTAGTTCATAGAATGATGTATGGTCTACATACATGTGGATTGCTTGTCTGCTTGCTTGTTCTGAGCAAGCTTTCATTCTATAGACAAAGCTGGCCTGAGACTCACTATATAGCCTAGACTGGCCGCTAACTTATAATCTTTCTGCATTAGCCTCCCAAGCACCAGGATGGCAGGCATGTTCCACCTTGACATTATCCCTAGGCTGCTTACAATGCCTGATTCAGGGGTTGGGGATTTAGCTCAGTGGTAGAGCGCTTGCCTAGCAAGCACAAGGCCCTGGGTTCGGTCCCCAGCTCCGGAAAAAAAAAAAAAAAACAATGCCTGATTCACTGTAAATGCTAAGCAACTGGATATGTTCATCGTACCACTGAAAACATGGGGACAAGATATGAAACCAGAGAGGGGGCTGTGACCTGGGGCAAGGTGTTGAGGAAGGGAGGCAGAAATAGAACATTGGAAAGGGAGGGATATGCGGAGGGGATGGGGAGAAAAGGAATGTGAGAATCAAAAACACCAAATCAGGCATGAAAATGCCACACCAAGCCCTCACATCTTACGCGCTAACTAGAATCATTTTTTACTTTTTAAATAGGCCAGACTTTGAACGATGCCTCAGCAAGTACAGGCACTTGCCACAAAGCCTGGCCGCCTGACTTTGACCCCTCAGACCTGCAAGGAGAAAGCCAGCTCCCACAAACTGTCCTCAGACCTCCACTTGTATACCACGGTATGTGCACCCCTCACAGTGAAGTGGGATACACACGTACACGCACAAGCATGGGAGAGGAAGGGAGAGAGAGACACAACAGTAAGTAGTGCTGTGGGGTAAGCACAACAAAAAATTCCACACATATTTAGTATTTAGCCCAAGCGCAATTTTTTTCAACCATCTTTCAGTCTGATTATTGGGGTACAGCTCAGGGCTAACATGCTTACTTGGCATGCATAAGATCCGGGGTTCTGGGCCACCAAAACCGCACTTGCTGTGTCAGCATGAAGACCCTCGTTCAATTCCTGAGTCCTAGAACCAACTCCTCTGACTTCCACATACCAGTGTCACACATCACACATGAGCCACATGTGCGCGTGCTCGTATGCACACACACATACACACACACAGATACACAGGTCTATACACGTGCACACACACACACACACACACAGAGAGAGAGAGAGAGAGAGAGAGAGAGAGAGAGAGAGAGAGAGAAGACCCTAGGTTCCATCCTAAGCAACTGTAGAGAAAAATTCTTTTCAGTCCTCACTGGGTTGAATCTGTGGACACAGGTTCTGTCTGTGCAGCACAGTCCTTATGAGTGCAGAGACCAAAGCAGTGGAGCCAGGGTCTAAATTTTAGTTCCCCTTCTGTTTGTTACCTTGGGCAAGTCCTTAGCCTTTTAAAGCCACCATTCCCCTTGTTTTTTGAATGTAACCAAATGGAATTGATTATAGCCCCTAGCTTGTGCCACTCTAGTGATTAGGCCAGCCCACATAAATCATTTACCATAGGAAACTTAAGTAAAAACTATTTTTTGTCGCACGCAAATCAGTTTCTGCATCTGACCCCCGATTCCTTCGGCCAGCCCTCCCCCATGGCCTTCCTCTGTGCTGGAGACAAAGGAGGGACTCTTGTGGGGCTTCGCTGAGCAAATGATAACAGGTTGGACCCAATTAGGACAAGATCCCCAGACCAGATGCTGCTTGTATGCAGAGGAGGGGGATAAAAGAATGGGTACCAGGGGCTTAGGACTTGCTTGTAGAAGATGCTAATTGATTTCTTGCTGATCATTTTTTACCCTTAGATGAACAAGAAAGAGTGTATCACCGAGGCTCACATGCTCCACAGACTAATGGATATCTGTGTCCGGAGAGGGGTGAAAATTTGCCTTTGTTTCTCTCTCCATAAGACACATAGTCTCATTTGTCCCAGGCAAAGATTTAATCCCTGGCCGATCTTCAGAACTAGAATGGATAAAGGTTACCTTCAAAACTACATGGGGGCAGTCCCTCTTGCACACGCTGGGGATATCCAAAGGCCTGGGTGGGTTTAACGTATTCTTGTAGGAGAGGGATGAATATGAAACACCACCAGCCTTAGAAACCAACGAGACCCTGATTTAGTAGAATCTGCCCCAACAGCAGGCGAGGTCCCTGGTCAGAACCACTCCACCTTAGAATTCTTTCTGTCCCCTGTATCTTTGCCTCTGTTGTGCTGGACTGTATCAATCTGGTGACTTGTCTGCCCTTGAGGAAGAGCTTCATCTTAAGCATGACATCAGACACTTACTGCATGCCAGGCACCGTTCCCTTTGCATTTTCCCATTAACACATTTAATCCTCACTGAAATTCTGTCATACAGATGCAATTACTGTCCCTGAGCTACGTGGAAATTGAAAGGCAGGAATCACGTGCAGACTGAACTCAAAAGGCTGAGAGAGTCCCACATCTCTGCTCTTCCTGCACCCCCAAACCTTAATACCGTTTAAACTGAATGTACTGTACTAAATTAGGGTCACAAACCAAGGTGGTGCTGATGCTGAGAGCTCTAGAAATGCTAGCAAAAGAACAGACTGACAAGTCACTGATTGGAAAGCTCTGTCCTGGGCTGGAGAGAGATGGCTCAGAGGTTAAGAGCACTGGCTGGTCTTCCAGAGGTTCTGAGTTCAATTCCCAGCAACCACACATGGTGACTCACATCTGTAATGAGATATATGATGACATCTGTAATAGTCACTGAGACAACTCTACAGCAGATACATACAAGTGCTTTACCAGTATTTGTGCCACCTCTATCTTTGCTGGATGGCGGCTCCATGGTTTGTTCCTTGTGCTTCCAGTGAGGCCTGCTATCCGGTAGATACAGAGCAAACCTATTGAATCCATAAAATAAACCGTTTCTAACTTCTTGACAGTTCTGCAAGGGTTTTGTTTTTGTTTCTGTTTGTTTGTTTGAAATGGAGTCAAAGAACCAGAGAGACTAAGTAACTTGCCTAAGCTCTTGCTACTCTAAGTGACAGGGCAGAGGGTCAAAGCCAGATTCGGCTGACTTTAAAAATTGTGACTCTGGTGGTTGGGGATTTAGCTCAGCGGTAGAGCGCTTGCCTAACAAGCGCAAGGCCCTGGGTTCAGTCCCCAGCTCCAAAAAAAAAAAAAAAAAAAAGAAAGAAAGAAAGAAAGAAAGAAAGAAAGAAAGAAAGAAAGAAAGAAAGAAAAATTGGGACTCTGAGTCAGGCAGGTGGTGCGTGCCTTGAATCCCAGTGCTCTGGAGTCAGACACAGGTGGGTCTCTTTAAGTCTGAGACCAGCCTGGTTTACATAGCAAGTTCCAGGAGGGCTGGGGCTACAAAATAGAGAAGCCCTGTCTCAAAAGACAAGATGAGACAAACAAGATGAGACAAGATGAGACAAGATGAGACAAGATGAGACAAGACAAGACCCTCCCCCCCAAACAAAGAAATCAACCAACCAACCAACCACAAAAGAACTGGCCTGTCAACAGGATTGGTGCAATAGTGACAAGACTATTTGGGGTAGGGGACCAGTGTTGGGTAACCAGCCGCTTTCTGCTAGATTCTGAGGCCCACTCCGTGAGAGGGAATGCACGCCCTATAAATTTGATCAAAAGTTTATGGCTAAGAGGGTCAAGTGCCCTAGTGGGGAACTTTTTTCTTTTTTCTTTTTTTTTTTTTTTTTTTTTTTTTTTGCTGTGACTTCTAGCCAGATTGCCTCCTAAACACGTTTTTTTATGTCTCACAGGCTAGTGTTGCTCTCAGCCTGGGTCTGAGGGCGACAATTAATTCAGAGTCTCACAATTGGTTAAGTTCTGAGAATTACGGTCGAGTGCTCAACCCTAATCAGGACATCTGTATCACTTCTCCAGGGCTTAGGGAACATCAAGGAAGAAGGGGCGGGAAGATGGTAAGAGGAGTGTTACCAAGCTAGATATGACTTGGTCGTTGCAATCATGAACACCCAGCAGCTGTGGCACAAGGCCTAAATAAAGAACAAACAAAAATAAAAATAAAAAAAGGAGGGAGACTACATAGGAAGAGGTGCATCTAGGAAGGGATAGGAGGGGGTTATGGGATCGAATTTACTACACTCGTGTGCGTGAAACTGTCAAACTAAAAATAATAATTATAAAAAGAGTCTTCCAAAATTTTCTCCTACCGCAGATGCCAGAGCCTGGGACTACACAGTGACAAACCCTGAGATAAGATATGAATACGCAAAGTTGTGTCTGAGATGGAGCAATGGTCAGTTCACACATTAGAGGGAGAAAGAAAGACAAGGCCTCAAGCTGTGTAGCATTTGGGAGGGTGGGGAAAGCGGCTAAGAGTTTAGAAAGGTGACCCGAGTACCTGACTTCTGCTCAATTGAAATTGTTTCCTGGTAATATTAATCCAGCAATTACAGGTATGGGGAGTCTGGAATTCAGGGGGATGACACGGTAGTAGTGATTCCTAAGTTAAGAAGGTGTTTGTGTAGGGGGAGGGGGCTGGACAGTTGGCTCAGTGGTTAGGAGCACTGGCTGCTCTTCCAGAGGTCCTGTCTAGAATGGGCTCTAATGCCCTCTTCTGTCATGCAGGGATACATGCAAATAGGCCACTCATACACATAAATAAATAAACCTTTAAAAAAAGAAGTGGGGGTTGGGGATTTAGCTCAGTGGTAGAGCGCTTGCCTAGGAAACGCAAGGCCCTGGGTTCGGTCCCCAGCTTCGGGGGGGGGGGGGGGGAGGCATGCACGGAAAAAAAAAGAAATGGGACCTGGGGATCTGGCCCAGGAGATTGCCACATGGGGATGAGAACCTGAGTTTGGATCCTCAGTTCTCACATAAAAGCCCAGACACAGTGGAAAGCCTCTGTGTTCTCAGAGCAGAGATAGGCAGCTCCTCAGAACTCAGGGGCCAGCAAGCCTCCTCAAAATGGTGAATAGCAAAGCAATTGAGGAAGTCATTAGCATCTGACTTCCATAGGTGCCCAGGTAAGTGCCCCTGTGCACATGCTTATATACCACCACACGCACACACTCCAAACTGTAAAAAGAAAAAGAGAAAAAAGAAAGAAAGGAAAGGAGGCAATCAGAGGGGGTGACAGAGGTGACAATAAGAATGGAAAGGAGGAGACTGGGGATGTAGTTCAGTGTAGAACAGTTGCCCGGCATGCACAAGGCCCTGTATTCCTAAGTTGCCCAAATGACATATGTTACCTCTTAGCAGGGCCAAGCAGGTGACATAGCTTCCCAACAGTTCCCTCCCTGACCCTGAGTGGGTGTCACCCAGGTGGGTGACAGAGCTTCACTATTTTTTATTTTGTTTACTATGTGTGTGAGTGTGTGCGAGCCTGTCACAATGCGCCTATGGACTAAGGGACACGGTTCTCTCCTTCCACCATGTGGTTCCTGAGGATCGAACTCAGGTCGGCATGCATAGCTCTGGGTGCCATCTGGCCAGGTCACAGCTTTTATTTTTTCACACACTTACAGGGGGCATGCTTTTACATGCACACGCACACAGAAACAAAAATAAATTTTAAAAAATGTAAAAACAAATGTCATCTATCATTGACTACCTAAATGTCACAGCTGGGAGAGTGGGTGCATCGCAGTGCTACCGGCCTGACCACAGCACTGTCACGTTGAGTTAGTTCTTTAACCTGAGACTTGATACAGATGCTATACACCATAGCATTAAAAACAGTATAGGTAGTATACTATTTGGAGAGATGGCTCAGTGGTTAAGAGCACTGACTGCTTGCCCAGAGGTCCTGAGTTCAAATCCCAGCAACCACATGGTGGCTCCCAACCATCTGTGATGGGATCTGATGCCCTCTTCTGGTGTGTCTGAAGACAGCCACAGTGTACTTATATACAATATACAAAATGAATAAATAAATCTTTTTAAAAAAGAAGAAGAGGGTAAGACACCATGGGGTGAGGCTTATAGTCCCCAGAGAAAGGGTTTTGATTAGAAACAGGAAGCACAGAAGCATCTCCGAGATGGAAGGGGGCAGAGTAACAAGAATGGTAGGGTCCCTCCTACTGTGCCCTGCTTCCTTAAGCATAACCTCCAGAGAGAGACCCAGGAGTGCTGTAGAGGAAGCTCCCCAGAGAGAGAATTGTTTGTTTGCCTGTGGTACTGAGGTTGATCCCAGGGCCTTCAGCACCTGCCAAGAAAGTGCTAAGCTACATTCCTAGCCAACCTTTTGTTATGAGACAGGAGTTCACTGAGTTCTTCCCACTGGCCTTGAACATTATCCTCTTGACCCCCAGAGTCCTGGGGAGTGAAGGCCACTAGGCCCAGGAAGGTCAGGACTACAAGACCCTCCTTGTTTGATTATTGGCTTCCTCCCCATCCTGTCTTACTAACCATTGTTTAACTGGAAGAAAGCAGCTCTTCTGTTCTTTCCGCACGTGTGCATGTGTGTGCACTGGTGTTTGCACACTTGTGGGGCCAGAAGGTGACTTCGGGAGTCTCCCTTGATTACCACACCCTACCCTCCCAACTTAATTCCTAAAGCAGGGTCTCGGAGCTGGCTGACTGCACAAGCCAGTTCAATCCTGGCATCACCTGTCTCTACTTCCCAAGTGCTGGGTTGGGCATCCAGCTTTTACATGGGTGTCCTCGCACTCGCACGCCGAGCATTTTATTCCCTCAGCCATTTCCCCAGCCCCCAAGTTCCCTTCTCTCAAGTGTCTGAGTGCATTTGTCACTGGGGTCCTTTAATTTCAGGTCTACAATCTCCTCTTCTTTTTAATAGCTAATGAGTCCTTGGCTGATTAGAGTTTTACAGTCACCTATAATTAGGCCTATTTAGTGCTACTGAATAGGGTACTTTTAACCCATTTCCGCCTCTTCTCAGCATTAGGGGCTTCTGCCCAGGTGCACACAGACAGGAAGCTGGCACTGTTGAGGACTGAGGGGAAGGGTAGGTCAAAGGCACCGATGTCTGTGTATATATATGTATCCATCCAAACATATTCACACATGGGACTGCTCGCAGGTGCACACACAGGAAGCAGGCACAGGTGAAGGAGAGGGTAAGAGTGGACCAAAGGCAAGCAGGTACATACCCAGAAATATATAAACACACACATTCACATGTGGCACTACACACTTGTGAGATGCGGCCCAGGGTTCCCACAAGCCCAATTAAAGCACCATGCCTTTATATGTATATTACGTGGTTGTGAGGAAAGCACTATACGAATAATCGAGAGCACAGCAGTCTACCTTTATCTGTGGATTCAGTTACCTGTAGTTATCATGGGCTGCCCCCCCCACCAAAAATACTAAATTGGAAGTTTCAGAAATAAGCAATCATAAGTTTCAAATTATCAGATGGTGAACCTTCATACCCAGTCCATCTATCCCAGAAAGGATATGATTGATGCTCCTATATCTGGTGTGGCTTTTGTGTTGCCTGTCCATCCATTATTTGATAATCGTGCTGGTCCTCAGATCAGCTTTGGCAGTACCACGGTGCCAAGGTGTGTTTAAGTTTTTACTCAATACTGAGTATTTTGCTCAATAATAGTCCACCAGCAGGGAGGCTGACAGTCTTAGGACAGTACATTGTTATCATTGTTATATTTTTATCTTAGTTACAGTTTTTAGCCTCTTGTTATGACTGATTTGTAAAATAAACTGTGCTATAGGCAAGTATGTTCTGGGGGAAACATAGTATATGTGAGACTCAGAACTATTCTGATTCAAGCACCCACTGGGGTCTGAGGAGCACAGCCTCTCACAAGGGAAGATAACTGTACTTGTGAGGGAGAAGGTCTAAGTAGAGAATGTTTGAACGTGTGGGAGAAGGGAGCAGGGAGCGGACATGTGGTGAATCATCTTTTTCCAAAGAAAAACTCTGGCTGTTCTAGTTTGGTTTCGTCTTGTTTGTTTCTTTGTTTGGAGGTCTCATTGTTCTTTTGTTTCTGTTTCTTGTTTGTGTGTTTGTTTGCTTTGTTTTGTTTTTTAAAGACAGGATTTCTCTGTAGCCCTGGCTGTCCTGGAACTCATTCAGTAGACCAGGCTGGCCTCGAACTCAGCCATCTGCCTGTCTCTGCCTCCCGAGTGCCTCCGTGTGCCTCCACCCACCCAGCCAAGGATTCATTTTTAATAAATAATATTTGCACACAGTTCCAAATCCAAACATGATCGCAAAAGTCAGTGAAATCTGTCTCTCATTCCTGCCCACAGCCACATCTTGTCCTCTCAAAAGGTGAATTACTGCATGGCTAGAGAACGTATACTAATAAATATTTCTATATGTCGTTCTAAAGCTTGACTTCTTAAAATAAATATCGGGCTGGGGAGACGACTCAGGGTTAAGAGCATGTCTGCTCTTCCAGAGGTCCTGAGGTCAATTCCCAGCAACCACATGGTGGCTCACAACCATCTGTAATGAGATCCGATGCCCTTTTCTGGTGTGTCTGAAGACAGCTACAGTGTACTCGTATAAATAAAGCAATCTTTAAAATTTTTTTGTAAAAAAATATGTTTATCATGTGTGTGACAGCATGAGAGAGATGCGTGTATATGAATACGACACATGTGAAGGTCAGAGGACAACTTTGAGAGATTAGTCCTCTCCTTCCTCCATGTGTTCTAGACATGGAGCTCAGGGCTTCAGGTCTGCCACACAAGCAGCTCTCACCCCTGAGCCATCTTTCTGGCCCTGAGGTGTGCTTAGTTTTCCACTTAAAATATTTTTGGAGGCTGAAGAGACGGCTGTGTGTTTAAGAGCACTGGCTCATCTTTTCAAAGAACACCAATTCTGTTCCTAGCACCCACATCCGTAACTCCAGGCCAGGGGATCTGATGCCCTCTTCTGGCCTCCACAGGAACTGCATACATGCAGGCAAGACATCTGTACACATAAAAGTAAAGATAAAATTATATATGTGTATAGCATTGTTGACAATGCTGATCAATCTCCATATCTAGGTGTGTGTATCTTTTCCTTTTTAAGGGTATGTGTATCATGCGACCATTACTTAACCACTACTGCAAATAAAGTGTTTTCTCCCATTTTACAAAATGTGCTTTTCAAGCTGGTCAGTACTGTCACGCGCCTTTGATCCCAGCACTCAGAAGGTAGAAACAGGTGGATCTCTGTGAGTTCAAAATCTGCCTGGTCAACAGAACTACTTCTGGGACTACAAGGGCTATGCAAAGAAATACTGCCTCAAAAACAAACGAACAAAAAGACAAAAAACAAAAAACAACAACAACCAACCAAACAAAAGCATTACAGAAGTAGAGGCAGGAGGACCGGAGTTTCAAGATCATTCTCCACTACAGATCCAGTTCAGGGCCATGAGACTCTTTTATTTTGGTTTCTGTTGATGTGATAAACATCATGACTAGAAGCAACTTGGGGAGCAAAGGGTTTGCTAGATTTACACAGTCTATTGCTGCCCCACCTCAGAGCAGGAACTCAAGTAGGGGAGGAAACTGGAGGCAGGAACTGAAACATAGACCAAAGGAAAAAAGTTCTGCTTACTGGCTTGCTCTCCATGGCCTTTTCAGCCTGAGACAGACAGACAGACAGACAGACAGACAGACAGACAGACAGACAGACAGACAGATATCCCCACATACTTACCTACAGGCCAATCTGATGGGGCATTTTCTTAACTGTGGGTCCCTTTTCCCAGATGACTTTCACTTGTGTCAAGTTGACAAAAAACTAACCAGCACCAACCCTGTGTCAGAAAAACCAAAGGAAAAGACACTTCAGGCACGGTGGCACTTGCTGTCTCTCCATCCTTTCTCTATCTTTGAGGCGGGATCTCAGTCAGGCTTTCAACACACTATATGTCATAGGCTGGCCTCAAACTCATGGCAATCCTCCTGCCTCAGCCTCTTGAGTCCTAGGATTATAAACATGTGCGACCATTCCGCTTATCACGGTAATGGTTTCTTTTTATCTCACTGTTCTGTAAATAGGAAGTTTATCTCACTATTCCGTAAATAGGAAGTGCACACGGGCTCAGTGGACTCTGTGTTTAGGCTCTAAGAGCTGCTGTGTGTTCTGGGCTCTCATCTAGGGGCTCTGAGAGAGATCTTGCTTCCACATTCATCCTGATTGCTGAAGAACCGTTTCTTGCTTTTGCTGGAGAGTAGATTCCCTTGTTTTCCTGCTGGCCGTTAGCCCAAGTCTGCTCTTAGCATCCCCAGGCGAGGGGCCAGGTCCTTTTACTGACAACTTAGCACAAGGCACCAAGTCTTGCTCCTTCTCCTTTGCCACCAGCTGAGGAAAATGCTCAGCTTTTACGTGGCTCATAGGATCTGACAGGCGTATTTCGATAATTTCTCTGGCACAAGAGCTACTGACTTATAACCTTAATTACACCTGAAAATTTCGGCTTGCTTCCGTCGTGATTTTGCTACTTGATGACCTAAACGGTAGGAAACTTCTGAATGAAATTAAACAGGAAGCTAGAACACTCTCTTGTCTTCTCGGGGTACAGTGACTTCTTAAAGCCAACCTAACTCAATGGAGCTGAATTTTCCAGTAGACTCTGGAGCGCCACCTGGTGGCCTCCTCCTGCAAATGGAAACGAAAAGGGATAGATGTGTTTGACAGAGGTTTGGTTCACAATTGGCATAGAACCCCCCATCCCTCTACACATCCTACCCTAACCCCAAAGGCGGCAAAAGTCCCATGTGGCCCGGAGCCAAAGCAGACGGCTGTTCAGTGCAGTTGGGCTAGACTGACGTTCAGGACTTGGAAGAATGTGTGCAAATATTTTTGTAGATCCTTAAAGAAATCGATGAGGGAAAAATAGAACATATGGTAAGGGGGAAGGACGGCGAGAGATGAAGGTTCCACCCTCCCCTACCTAATTTTTAACCTTCTACATCTAATGAATGCTGCTTGTTTGTGTACAGATATAGGGCTACCCACTGGAGCTTGGGCAGCCTAACAGGGGCCATTTCCCTGAAGACCCTCCCTCCTTATGAACGCCTATAACTAGCTCTTCAGCTAAGGATGTGGCTTTGTAGCCTCTCCTTTGTAATGGTTTTTGACCACGATTTTTGGGTTTTGTGTTTTGAGTCAGGGTCTCCCATATGTAGCACTTCCCAGCCTGGAAGAACTCACTAGGGTTATCACCGAGATCCTCGTGCCGATGCCTCCAAGGCACTAAAATTACAGATGTAAATTGCCATACCCACCTTCCATACATGTTTTTAAAATTCTACGTCCAGGGCCTACCAAATGGCTCGGTGCCAAGCCTGACAATCAGAGTTCAATCCCCCAGATAGAGTGACAGCACCAACTCCCATGTCTTTTGACACACCTATTCATGTAAACAAACAAGTATCCTTAGTGGAGGCTACAGAGGTGCTCAGCTGACAAGGCACTTGTCTAGAGTTCAAATCCCCAGCACCCACATACTTGGCAAGTAATCCTAGCTTGTAGGGAGCAGATGCAGAATTCCTGGGGCAAGCTTGCTGGCCAGACTAGCCAAACCAACAAGCTTTAGTTTCAAGTGACAGGCCCTGCCTCAATGTATAAGGTGGAGAACAATCAAGGGAGATACCCAAGGTCAGCCTCTGGCCTCCACAAACACATCCACACACTGGCACACACATGTGGCCCCATGCATAGGAGAACATGTACACACACACACACACACACACACACACACTCACACACACACACACTCATAATCCATAAAAACATGTAATGATTTTATTACAAACTAATAACAGAACTACAGTAAAATAAGACGGGGAAAGGAGAATTACCATAAGTAGCAAGAGTTACTTAACAGTATATTTTGGATCAGCAGTTAAGAGCACTTGCACTTTGACTGCTCTTCCAGAGGTCCTGAGTTCAATTCCCAGCAAACAGGTATTGGCTCACGACCATCTCTTTTGGGCTCTGATTTTTCCCTTCTAGTGTGCGTGAAGACAGAGCACGCATACACATATGCCATGTGAATGAATAGCAGAATATTCTAAGGGCAAAGTGCACACAACTGTGTGTGTGTGTGTGGGGGAAATCTGGTTGTTGCAGGATGTAAGTGAGATATTGGGAAGCTACACTGTGTAAGGTTGAACAAAAAGTCAATATATTACAAATATGGATCATCAAGACTTTTACTGTTAGAAACAGAAATATAAAGTTTTGGGGTTTTTTTTTAGGGGGATGAGAATGAAGTATTCACATTGGGCTGGAATTAGCACCATCAGTGTAAAGTAATGGTTTCTATTACACAGACGATAGATTCGACTCGATGGATACGGAGACACAGACAGAAACCCGTGTGGTTGTACACATGCTCCCAAAGCTGCCAAATGAATAAGCAGTAAGAGAGACCCAGTAGCATCAAGCACCCAATATCCAGAGCCTTCTTACCCACCTCCCATTTTTATAGCCCAGGTTGGCCTCAAACTTGAAAAAGTCCTCCTGCCTCAGCCTCCCAAATGCTGGAATGATGGGTGTGAACCATCAGCGCTGAGATTAAAGGTCTGAGCCATCATGCCTGGGTAACAATGAAAAAATGTTTAAATGAATAAAAGATAAACAAAGAAGAGAAAATAGCTCTTTCTTACTGTAGTATTCCAGTTAATAAGGGTAATGACGATGAGAGAAAGCCATCCTTGGCTGTATAGCCAGTTGAAAGCCATCCTGAGCTACATGAGACCCTGCTCACTATTCCCTTCCTCCCAAAACACCAAGAATCACACAGTCTTCGCACTAGAGAACTCTTAGCATATCAAGTCGGGAATCAGCATCACAGTTCTCCTTAGACATCCGTGTGCCTTAATTAACTGATTTATTCATTGACATAATCCTTACCTTCAACAGAAGTCTGAGAGTCTGGTAGAGTTGATTAAAGAATCAGTTACAGGGGCTGGGGATTTAGCTCAGTGGTAGAGCGCTTGCCTAGGAAGCGCAAGGCCCTGGGTTCGGTCCCCAGCTCCGGAAAAAAAAAGAACCAAAAAAAAAAAAAAAAAAAAAAAAAAAAAAAAGAATCAGTTACAATATGTAAGTGCAATTATGGTTATCAAACATATCGATAAAAGAGGTACTTAATAAAATGTTCCCAATCCAGTTTTGTTTCTGTTGTTATGATTCAAACACAAATAACAACAACGATAAAAAAAAAAAAAAACTGGAGAGAAAGCAACTTAGGGAACAAAAGGAAGTCACAGGAATAGGAACACAGTTGTTCACATCATACCTATAGTCAAGACTGGAGCAGGAATGAGGGCATGTGTTTGCCTGTGCTCTGCTCTCCATTCTTCTGATAGCTCAGGACTTCCTGCCAAGGGAATGATGCCACCCACTATGGGCTGGGCCTTTTGACATCAATTAACTTAATTACGACAGTCTCCACAGACGTGCCTACAGGCCAACCCAATGTAGATGATCTATCCTTGAGACTCTTCCCAGGCAACGCTACATTGTCAGGATGACAGTTAAAGTTCACCTTCACAGTTCCAAGGCAACCACACAAAAACAAATGAAGTAAATGAATATATTTGTATTAATAATGAAAAAAGGAAAAACAAAAAAACAAAGCTATGCATAGTGGTACACACCTGTAATCCCAACATATAGGAGACTGATGCAGGAGGTTCAAATAGGGCTGAAGAGATGGCTCTGTGGTTAAGAGCGCTTCTCTTGCAGAGGATCTAAGTTCAGTTCCCAATACACACATGATGCATCACAACCATCCATATCTCCAGGGGACAAATGCCCTCTTCTGGCCTCTGCAAGCACAAGGCACATTCTTGGTAAACAGATATACATGGAGATAAAACATTCATATACATTTAAAAAAATCCAAAAAAAACAAAAAGTAAACAAACAACTAAAGGATAAAAAAGAAGGGAAGGAGAAGGAGGGGGGAAGAAGGGAAGGAGGGAGAAGAGAGGGAAGAGGGGGAGGAGGGGAGGAGGAGGGAGGAGGGGAGGAGAGGAAAGAGAAGGGAGGAGGAGGGAGAGGAGGGAGGAGGGAGAGGAGGGAGGAGGAGGGAAGGAAGGAGGAGGAAGGGGAGGAGGGAGAAGGAGGAGAGGAGGGAGGAGGAGGGAGAGGTGGGAGGAGAAGGGGGATGTGGGGAAAGGAGGGGGAAGAAAGGGAGGAGGAGGGGGAGGGGAGGAGGAGAGGGATGGGAAGGAGGAGGAGGGGGAGGAGGGAGAAGGAGGGAGAGGAGGGGGAGGAGGAAATACCAAGTCAGCAGAGTAGAGACTGACAGAGGTCCCTCGGGAGCCAGGATAATCAGCATCAGGCTGTTGTGGTGACCAGAAGAACAGGAGACAGTGGCCAGCTACACAAAGAGACATGGTCAGATATGAAAGCTGTCTAGAAAACTGAATCTGCTTGCTGTGAGAAGATAAATGTTCTGGACTCCTTTCAGACATGCATATCCCATACCTGCTCAAGCCAGCGCCCTTTAGAATTCACAAGTCATACATCGCCCCCCCCCCCCCGTGCTAATTTTAAAACACTTTGTCACCCAAAATAAATCATCATAGTCTTGAGGTCATCTGAGACCTAAGGAACCACCAATCTCCCATCTGTAGGTTTGGATTTGCCTATGGTGGATCGTGGCTATAAATGGACTCATACTATGTAATCTGAGTTCTTTCACTTGGTGTTTCTAAGGTTCATCTACATGTAGCATATCTCTGTGGACTCCATTCATTCTTTTCTCCAGCCATTCATTTCTATGGCTGACTAGTATTTCATTGTGGGGAAGTATCCTGGTGCTAACGCATTCATTTACATTTAAGTGGTTGAGTTTTAGAGCTAACACTTCGTGTGGATGTATGCGCTCATTCTTCTTGAGCATACGCCCCTGTGAAACGTCTGGGTCATATGGGGGGTTTTGCATCTTATTTATTTCATGTGCATGTGTGTGTGTGCGCATGCTTGGGTGTAGGCATGCACCTGGGTGCACATGAATGCCTGTATGTATGTATGTATGTATACAAACAAGTGAGGACGGAAGAGACACACCCTTGCCACGGGGTGAATGTGGAGGTCAGATGACAGCTTTCAGGAGTCAGGTCTCTCCTTCCTCCAGGTAGGGACCTGGAAATCATCAGGTACTCAGGTAGCGAGCGCCTTTACTGTTTGAACCATCTCACCCACTCAGGAAGATTATGTCTAATTTTTTTTAAAGATGTTTGTTTTATTTGTATGAGTGTTTTGCACATTGTTCTTACCTACTTATGGTCGTGAAACATCATGCAGGTGCCGGGAACTGAGCCTGGGTCCTCTCCAAGAACAAATGCTCTTAACTGCCAAGTTCCATATATTATTTCTGAGGCACCACAGATTGCTTTCCAAAGTGACTTGCTTTTCTATACTTCCACTAAACAGGGTAGAAGAGTTTCTCTTCTCTTTTCTCTTTTTCTTTCCGAGACAGGGTTTCTCTGTGTGACCCTGACTGCCCTGAAACTCGCTTTGTAGACCAAGCTGGCCTCCAGCTCAGAGATCCACCTCCCTCTGCCTCCAGCACTTAAAAAGGCCTACCCCATCACATCCACCTATCAGCCTCATCTATCTATCTTTCTTTCTTTCTTTCTTAATTTCTTTCTTTCCCTTTCTTTCCTCCTTTAAGGCAAGTTCTCTTGTAGCCTAGGCTAGACTCAAACTTTCTCGTTGAAGCTGATCTTGAACTCCTGATGCTCCTACCCTTTTCTCCTAAATGCTGGGTTATAGGCGTGTACACCTCGCCAGCTTGTAACTTTCTCTTCACCATCCTGTGTTTACAACAACATTGCTGTGACAAAACGCCTGACCAAAAATAACCCAAAGGATTTTAAAGATTTATTTTAGCCCAGGTTATCACGATGTTCGATACAAAGGCACCCACCCATGTGCTTGGACAGAATATTTTGGTGAAAGCATGTGGTGGAGGGGCTTCTTCACCTTATGAAGGATCAAGAAAGACAGAGGGAGAGGCTGAAAGCAAGATGCCAACAGAAGCCTGCCTCCTCTACTTTGAACCCACATTCTAAACTTCTCATATCACGCCCCCCCCCAAAAAGGTGCCACGAACTGAGGACCAAGCCACTGACACACAAAGGCCCAGAAATACTTAACAACCCTTAACAGTCAAAAAGCAAATTACACTTTGTTCTTAGGCAACTCCAGGTATCTCGGAGGCCTACAAAGCACTTAAAAATTTGAGAGGCTTTCATCGTCAGCTTCAACATTCCGGGTATATAATTTACAGAATTACCCTCCCATGTTTGCTTACACTTCGTGTCCTAACACTGGTTTTGTCCACGACCCTTCAGTTAAGACTCACATTGCTTCTTCCTCCTACAGCCAGGGCATGGCTCTAACCAGGACTAGCAGCGGATTTAACATCTATGTCAGAAATACACATGGCCTAAAATAACTGTCTCCCCCTGTCTCTCAGTTCCCCATCAGCAAAAACAAAACGATAAACAAAACAAACAAAAACCCCACCAGTATCACTTCTAGGACAGCCCTTATGACAGTCCTTATGGGACTCCCCCAACTTTGAACACGAACAATGGCTGCCCATGAAACAAACACCAAGAGAAAACTGTAATATATTACTTATTTGGTTTTACCCATCACCCAAGTCGCTATCCCTCGAGGCCCACTTTCAGGTTGTTAAACGGGCCAATTCTGATTACTTTCAGGCATATGGGCCCAGGGCTGGTTTTCTTAGCTTCTTCTCTGAACAATAAAGCGTTCTTAATTCAAACAACCACCACCAAAAAGAAAAGGGTTGGTGGGGGGCGGGGACCATCATGCTTTCCTCACCTGCTCAAAGATGCAGCCCCAGAGTCCCCATCTCCCTAAAAGCTTTCTGCAGCCCACTAAAAATACCCAATGTTGACAGATGCAGGCTATCAATACGGAAACTCAAGATCCCAGGGTGAGAAGGGACCAGAGGCGAAGTCTGGATAAACAGCTCAAATTGGCTCTTACTCCACAGGTGACGCCTAGTTTATCTGGGTAATTGTAAAGGGCATTTTACAGCAAATCAATTAAATGAAAATCTTTTAAACCCTTTTTAAATGGGGGAGGAAGGGGCGGGCGGGGAGGGCCAACCTTTGTAAGCTAACAGGTGATTTTAATTGGAACCAGCAGCGTTATACCATGTTTTTGACCCATTCGGTAAAGGCAGGAAAAGAAATCAATACATTTCCATCAGCATCCGCCCTCCTGGAGTCTCATAAATAGAATGGAGACACGAACCCCAGTTAATGGCTTCATCAAGCACCTCACTGATTCTCTAACAGAATTAAATAGGTTGAAGCTCTCTCACCCACCAATGCCCTGACACTGAGATTCAAAATGCCCCAGTGGGCTGGGGTACTGCTAGGTGACATATTTGGTCTTATGCTGTCTTATGCTGGTGGTTTTCTTCTCTCTCTCTCTCTCTCTCTCTCTCTCTCTCTCTCTCTCTCTCTCTCTCTCTCTCTCTCTCATATTAAGAACAAATATGGCCCTGTCTTTTAGTCTTGCCCAGTCATAAGGGTACCTTCTGAAACAATCTGAGCCCAGGGACAGGGACTGTGCACCAACTGTTCCCCAAACACAAAACACAGATGGTCCAAGTGGCGTTCTTGACAATAGGGCGCAGGAAAAGTCACAGGGCCCAACAGTCAGGCAGTTCAGCATCAGCCATGTTGAGCAAATGACTTAACCTTTGTAATACCCCTTGGATGGGGGACTAGTGATTTCAATCCCCCACTTCATTGGTTAGTGTGAAATTAGGTATCTTTATGTTTCCGTTTTAAAAGTCCTTGAGGGGATATACCCTGTGCGACACCAGTAAGAGCAACGCAGAGCTGAGTATGAGGTGCGCACTGAAATCCCAGCTACTCAGAGGTGGTGGGAGGAAGAGCACAAGTTTGATGCCAGCCTGGATGACTTACTAAGACCCTATTTCAAAATACAGTTTCAAAGGGCTATGACTGTAACCCATTGATAAAGTACAGGCTTAGCATTTGTAAAAGCCTTTGTTCCCCAAGACCAGCTGGGTGCTGGTGGTGAGCTCCAGACCAGGGCTCCACCAGGGCTCCAGGAGCAGAGGCTGGCCGATCTCTGCATCTGTCAAGGCTAGCCTGGTCTACAGAATGAGTTCCAGGACAGCCAGGGCTACAGAGAGAAACCCTGTCTCTAAAAACAAAAAGTAAAGCCAAAACCAAAGAAACAAAAAATCTCCAGTACTACAAGAACATCGAAAATAAGAGAAAGCAAAATAAAACTATACTGGTGCAGAGGGATGGCTCCAGCAACCCATAACGGCTCTCAACCATCTCCAGTGGGATCTGATGCCCTCTTCTGGCGTGCAGGTGTACATGCAGGTAGAGAGCACTCACGAACAAAATAAATAAATCTTAAAAAATAAATAAATAAAACTATACTGAGGTGCTGCTTCTCATCTAATGGATTGGCCAATATAATGTGTGTGTGTGGTGTGTGTGTGTGTGTGTGTGTGTGTGTGTGTGTGTGTATTTTATATATATATATATGTATATATATATATATATATATATATATATATATATGGGGCTGGAGAGATGGCCCAGCGGTTAAGAGCACTGACTGCTCTTCCAGAGGTCCTGAGTTCAATTCTCAGCAACCACATGGTGGCTCACAGCCATCTGTAATGGGATCCGATGCCCTTTTCTGGTGTGTCTGAAGACAATGACAGTGTGCTCATACATAAAATAAATAAATAAATCTTTAAAATATATATATGTGTGTTATATATATATATTTATATTTATATTTATATAATATATGTTACATATATTATATATTTATATACAATTTTATACTTATATATCTATATTCACATTTGCGTTTATATTATATTATGATAAATATAAGTATATTTATAATAGTTATATTTTATAATATATAATCTATACCTTTATATATTATATTTTATGTTATGTATTTAGATATGAATATAACATATATTGTATTTTAATATTTAATATTATATATGTTTACATATAAAACTTTACTATAAAATATTAAAGAAAAAAGACAAATATCAATTTGGTGTGTATTCTGCTGAAGACAATTGTTTCAAGTGACATCAGACTACGGGGTGGAAGGCGTGCTTCTTCCTGTTATTGTCTTTGTACCCCAGGCTGGCCCTGCAGCAAGCCTGACCTCCTTCTGGAGATTCTCCAGTGTCAGCTTCCTGGGTGCTGGACTGATAGGTGGCCCCACCACACTGAGCTAGAGCCGTATATGCTAAGGACAAACAGGGGAAAAAAATGCAAGTCTCATTTGGTAAACAAATTGTTAGTCAAATTATTGTGTGATATTTTAAATGACTTCATGGTTTTTAGAGTAATTCTATATATTTCTGGTGTCAGAAACTAGTGTTTTCTATGTTAAGAAAAAAGTTAAGGGGTTGGGGATTTAGCTCAGTGGTAGAGCGCTTTCAAGCGCAAGGGCCTGGGTTTGGTCCCCAGCTGGGGGGGGGTGGGAGTTAAGTAGCCATTTAAATGTCAATCCCAACAGTCAGAAAGCTGAGGAGGGAGGGTGGGGATATTCATTCCATCTGTGCTGCCGCTCAGTGAACTTCAGTCTCCAAAAAACCAACCAAACAAACAAAAACCAAAGTTCAGATCTTGGCAACATTAACCCCTCTTCTTTGTGGAAAGATGCCCTTCACCTGGAAGAAGCTGGGCCTAGAGCATGGCTCGACTGTGGGGATCCAAGCGCTTTGAGCTTCCCTTGAGTGTTTGGAGCGCTCTTAAATACCAGGTGTTAGCTACAGGTAATTGCAAGGCCCCTCATCTCTTTGAAAATTAAGATCAGACCTGCCTGATGGTGCAGTTCTTTAATCCCAGTTACTCCGGAAGCTGAGTATAATGAACAAAGTAAAAAAAAAAAAAAAAAAAAAAAGCCTTTTAGGGGCTGGAGGGATGGCTCAGAGGTTGAGAGCACTGACTGCTCTTCCTGAGATCCTAGGTTCAATTCCCAGCAACCACATAATGGCTCAAACCATCCGTAAGGAGGTCTGGCGCCCTCTCCTGGCGTTCAGGCATATGTGCAGGCAGAACACTGTGTACACAATAAATAAATAAATCATCGGAGACTTCTGCTAGACACTGGACCTGACCTTCAAATAAGGTATGTCACCCAGACGGGCAGCCTTGGGGAAATAAGCTTGGTTCCGTAGTTAGGAATTCAGAGGCTGAACCGTGTGTGATGACCCTCCGCATAATAAAACATAACGCTTGTTATACTAACCGCGTGTATCTTCCTCCTTGCTCGAGACAATGAGGCACGAGGATCTCTAGTTCTGAGACAGCTCCAGACACACAGAGTTCGTGGACAGTTCTAGCATCTTAGTGAGGCTGCACCTCAGAATGAAGAAGTAACAATCCCTGCTAAGGCCAAGACAAAGTAACTAAAGCGGAAACAGTGGAGAAGAGGAGCGGGTGCTAGACAAAAGGCACCAAGATACAATTATATGGGGAGAATCAATCTAAAGTACTTAAGGTCACAAATAAGTAATTTGACTGACGTCACCATTCCATTGTGTATGTCTTAATTATATGTGATTACAATTTATCACAAATTAGTTAACCAACAGGTCCGTGTTTAAAAGCAGGCAGAAAGGACATCTCTCTTCCTTGCTTCCCGTCAATGCAGCTGAAAAGTGCTAAAGTATAGGGAACGAAGGTCGGTTAGGATCTCAGAAGGGAAGAGTCCCAGATAAAGGAAAAGTAGGGGCAGGCAAGGCGGTTCAGCAAAGAAGCGTGAAGTTCAGAAGTCAGATCCCTGAACAAGGTAAATGCCAGGTGGGCGTCGGCTCCCCTGTGATCCAGAGGGCAGCGGCACAGACCGGATCACCCGGAGCAAGCTGGCCAGCCAGATGAGCCACAGAGGTGAGCTCCAGAGTCATCGAGGGACCTGGCCTCCAAACACAAGGCGAAGAGCAATGAGGGAAAGATATCCAACATCAACTTCGGCTACCTTGGTTGTCTACTTGACTCCATCTAGAATTAACCGAAACCCCAAAATACCTGGGCACGCCTGTGAGGGATTTTTGCTTAATGAAATCCCTCAAAGTGGGAAGATCCATGTCTAATCTTGACCTGTGAGGTGGGAAAACGCACCTCTAATCTGGGTCACACCTTCTGCTGGCAGCCTCTATAAAGAGCAAGGAAGAAGGAGCCTTCTCTTTACCTGCTTGCTCAGGCCCTCACAAACCAGTCCGTTCCCTGGCTGTATTAGAGCCCAGTTCTTCCTGATTCCCGTGTATACTGAAAGCCAGCTGAGATAGCTAGCCTCGTGCATTGAATAACTACTGGATTCTCGGACTTGCCATTAATGATCAGCCGTTGTTGGACTAGCAGGACCTGTGTGTGTGTGTGTGTGTGTGTGTGTGTGTGTGTGTGTGTGTGTGTGTACATACACACATACATGGAGAGAGAGATTTGTTCTGTAAGTTCTAAAACCCTGACTAGTACAAACCTCCCCTTACACTTGCACACATGTGCACCTTTAGACGCACACACTCACAAACACCGCCAGGGCCTGAGTGGTGCTCTGTGAATAAATATGCCTGCCACACAAGCCAGATGTTCAAAGGCCAGAGCCCACATAAGAGGTAGGAGAGAATGGGCTCCACCCAAGTTGTGAGTTGTCCTCTGACCTCCAGACATGTGCTGTGGCACAGACACCCTCTAGACAGAGAGAGAGAGACAGAGACAGAGACAGAGACAGACAGAGAGACAGAGATTTTTAATTAGCAAGATTTCCATCTGTGTGGTAGCTAGGCAACTGGCTTGGGTTCTATCTCTCTTTCACTCTCATCCCTGAGGGAGGTGTTTGTCCCTGATACAGTCCACCTGTTTATCCATGTCTTGTCCAAACAACACACATAACCATGTCTACAGGATGTGATTTGACCCAGGAGTTTCTCGCCCTGCAAGTTCCAGTGACAATAGTCCCACACAGTGTATAGTAATGCCAATTAGAGTCAGAGAAGCCAGGCGTGTTGGCTGACAGCTGCAATCCCAGCATTTGGGAAGCTGAGGCAGGAGGATTACAAGGCTAGCCTGCACTGTGTAGTAAGATGGGAGAGCAGGGAGGAGGTGGGAAGGAGCGACTACTCTCCTCATTGTGGAATGCGATTTGAACATGTGGAATGACTAAGTCCTGCAGTAAGGAGACAATGAAGAAAATACTATGTGCTGGCTGTTTTGTGGCGACTTGGCACAAGCTGGAGTCATCCGAGAGGAACGAGCCTCAGTGGAGGAAATGCCTCCATGAGATCCAGCTGTAAAGCATTTTCTCAGTTAGTGATCCATAGGGGAGGACCCAGCCCATTGTGGGTGATGCTGTCCCTGGACTGGAGGTCCTGGGTTCTATAAGAAAGCAGGCTGAGCAAGCCAAGGAAAGCAAGCCAATATAGCACCCCTCCGTGGCCTCTGTGTCAGCTCCTGCCTCCAGGATCCCGCCCGGTTTGAGTTTCTGTCCTGGCTTCCTGTAATGATAGACTACAATGTAAAAATGTAAGCTGAATAAATCCTTTCTTCTCCAACTCGCTTTTTGGTCTCGGTGTTTAGTTGCAGCAGTAGGAACCCTAGGACCCACCATGCGGTATTTTGCCCACCTGGCACACAATAAGGGTTGAAACCTTTGCTGTTAATAATAGGCCGAGAACTGCTTTAAGGATGGCCACGCGGCTCTCTCATCCCTGCACCTCCCGTGTTGCTTAGTTCTCTCAGGGTTCAGTGAGCGTTCTCTGAATGAGTCACTGTGTGGCGGGGAGGAAGGGCACAGTTCAGAGAGCATGGGAACACTCACAATAAAGCCATTGCCTTGGGGTCACCATGCCGCTTGACCACTTCAAACAGAATGTCTCAATCTTGGCAGTGTAGGGTGGCCCTTTAAGTCTCTTGCTTCCTAAGTGTTTACATTGTACCTGACTGAGCATAAGTCTTAGAGAGATTCAATCAAACTTCCTAGCCTCATTCTATTCCAGCCCGAGCAGCGAGAGCGTCTGTCCCTCCCTTCCTCTAGGCCTTTTGCAATCTCAACAGATAGGCTTTTAAATTAAGTAGTGATTTGGAATGTAAGTGAGTGCATCTAAGATGATAAGAGACCCGGAGATCCTAATGGCTGAAATATTTGTCATATCACAAGTAAACGGAGTGTTTCGGGGAGTCACTAATATAACTAATTTTTCCCAGATCCTCCTCTGCTCTGTCTGAGCAGATGAGGTCAGTACAGGTTGAGGCAGCCCAGAGTGAGCAGCTGTCGGGAGACTGAAGAGAATACTGATGGACGGCTGCGGCGCCTGGACTGTTTTTCCACGGGTACCCAGAGCTCTATTGTGTAAATTAAGCTGTGGATGCCCAACAACCAGAGGCGGCCTGCTGCAAATGAAAGGTGGGAAATGAATGTGTAGCCCACGCTGCTGCTTCCCCCAGAGAGTGGAGACGGTGCCTGTGGGCTTGGCTGCGAGCCGGGGGGAGCCTTTAAGAGAAGTGGAAATAACAGTACGAAACTCTCCTCTCATTCTGCAGCCATTCTCCTGAGCTGTGATTCTGAGTCCTGGCGGTCAGATCTCTTCCTGAATTCAACTCCCAGAGCTGGAGGCAGCCCATCTCCTCCAAGGCAGCCTATCTTGATCAGCATGCTGGGCGACTTCCGTTGCAGCCATAAAGCCATACTGCTTGTGTGAGAAGCGCCCTGAAAGCCCAAACTGTGTGCTAAGACCCGGAGTTTGGGGATGGGGTGGACATTCTGTATGAGACAGTCCTGCTTGGTTGTGATTGGCAGAATCATTATCTAGGCTTGTCGTCAAAAACCTAAATTTAAATTGTTGGTGGTTTGTTCGTTTGAGTCAGGGTTCGACTCGACAGCCTAGGCTGTCCTAGAACTCACTGTTGGAATCAGGTTACCCACAAACTTTTAATATTAGCCTCCTGAAGACTAGGCCACCACACCAGCTTGCTGGGATTTTGTTTGTTTGCGTTCTTTTGGACAGAGTTTCTCTGGGTAGCCTTGACTATCTTGGAACTCACTCTGTAAACCAGACTGGCCTTGAACTCAGAAAGATCCAACTGCCTCCACCTCCCAAGTGCTTGATTAAAGGGGTGTGCCACCACCAGCCATCTCATTTGCATTTTTAAAGGCATACATTCATTAAATGTAAGTGTTTCTAAAGCTACAATTTTTATAAACTTGCTTTGGCATATCTTAATATTTTGAGAGCATAAACTAAAAATAAATGGTCCAGGTCTCTTCCTTAGAGGCCCTGCTATTCCTTCCCACATTTAATATTATTACTGCATTCAAGTAAGATTAAGAATGGAAGCTAAGTGGTTAAGAACACTGAATTCGGGGCTGGAGAGGTGGCTCAGGGGTTAAGAGCACTGACTGCTCTTCCAGAGGTCCTGAGTTCAAATCCCAGCAACCACATGGTGTCTCACAACCATCTGTAATGGGATCTGATGCCCTCTTCTGGTGTGTCTGAAGACAGCTACAGTGTACTTACATATAATAAATAAATCTAAAAAAAGAAAAAAAAAAAGGGGGGGGTTGAGGATTTAGCTCAGTGGCAGAGCCCTTGCCTAGGAAGTGCAAGGCCCTGGGTTCGGTCCCCAGCTCCGAAAAAAAAAAAAAAAAAAAAAAAGAACTAAAAAAAAAAAAAAAAGAATGGGGCATAGTTCAGTAGATACCTGGTAGATAGATGATAGATAGGTAGGTAGATGATTGATAGATTGGTAGATAATCTGTAGATAGACAATAGGGCTGGGGTCATAGTTCAGTGGTACTGATATACACTAGATAGATTGGGGGGGGCATAGTTTGGTGGTACCTGCTTCCTTTAGTGCCACAAAACAATGTAAAATTAGTCGTGAGTATGTTTTATATTTAAAAAATATATACATAGAAATGGAATTTTACATAGAAATGGAAGGGGAATAGCAATTGCCAAAGACTGGGAAAGGGAAAATGAGGTGCATCTCAGGCCAGTGTTTCAGTTTCACCAACTAAAACCAGTTGAGGGGTAGGCTGCACAAGGGTGTGAGTGCACTCAACCCGAGTGGCAGGCACTTGAGAATTCGGAGTCAGGGTAGTTCATACCTGCTGCCCCCACACCCGGGAGGCTGACTTAAGAGGACCGAGAGTTCAAGGCGGAGACTGAGGCAATAACTCAGGCAGTGCTTGCCTTGCAAGCAGAAGGATCTGATTTCCATCCATAAAATCCATGGAAAAGAAGCCCGGTGTGGTGGAATAACCCCAGCACCCTGGGGCGGTAGAAAAAGATGGATCCCTGAGGTACCTTGGCAAACTCACAGGAGGACAGTGTTGAGGGAACATCGATGAAGGTTGTTCACACATGTACACACACACACACACACACACACACACACACACGTATGCATGCCAGCTTGAGCAACATAGTGAGTCCATCTCAAAAGGAAAATATTAAAATGGACATTTGTATGTATTTTACCGTAATTACATATTTTGAGGGCAGGTGTGGTAGTGCATGCCTATAATCCCAGCACTTGGGAGTTAAAAGCAGAAAGATTAGTAGTTCAAAGGCATCCTTGACTACATGAGACACAGTCTTGAGGGTGGGGAGTAGAAGGGAGAGAGAGAGAGGGAAAGGGGAGAAAGTGTTAAAGGAAACAGAATACCTTCCATGGAGCCAGTTAAGACTTCGAACTCCAGCAAAATAATGGGAGAACAAGAAAAAGATTTTTAAAGATCTTTTCAGATCTGAAAATTAGATGATTCCATTGATGAAGACTTTATAACCTTCTAAATTGTAGGTTAACTTAGGGGGGGGAAAAAAATCTCACAACAATCTAAACTGGCAGCACTAAAAAACTTCCTTGATAGTAATCATGGCTGAATCCAGTTTAACACACACACACACACACACACACTCTCGAGCGCGCGCGCGCATGCCGCACGCACGCACGTACACACACATGACTACCAGGCATGGTGGCACACACATTTAATTCCAGCACTCAGATATAGGAAGGCATGTCTCTACGTTGGAGGCAATCTAGCAAGTTCCAGGCCAGTATCGAAGCGGGCCGTGCTTTCTAAACATAGCTGGGCCAGAGAGTTAGCTCAGGAGGTAAGAACACTAGCTGCCCTTACAGAGGACTCAGCAGTTCACTTCCAACATTAGCATGATGTCTCTCCGCTCCAGTTTCAGGGAATCTGTCACCCTCTTCTGGTCTCCATGAGCATCATGCAGGCAAAACATCCACAACTGAAAATTAAACAAACACAAACTAAAACCAGAAACAAAGAGCTGAGAATCAGTGGTGCAAACTTATAAACTCAGCCCTTGGGAGCCTGAGGCAGGAGGCTTGAGAATGTGATACCAGCCTGTGCTCCATATACAGTTCTAGGCCAACAAAAAGCCCTTCTCCAAAACAAACAAACAGACCCTGGAAGTGACACCACAGATTTCAGCGGGAGAATTTCCTGGCTATGTAGGTGCTGAAGAAATGAAAATTTGGAAAGTAGTCACCAGAGTAGCGATAACTTGAGAAGCAAATTATTTTTTAGCTTATAAATATTTTTTAATTGTCCATCGTGGTACTCAGGAGGCAGAGGCAGAAGGGTCTCTTCAAGTTCCAGAAGGTGTGAGTTCCAGGCCATAGAGAGCTATGCGAGACCCTGTCTTTTAAAAAAAGGAAGAAATGGAGCTGGAGAGATGGCTCAGCGGTTAAGAGCACCGACTGCTCTTCCAGAGGTCCTGAGTTCAAATCCCAGCCACCACATGGTGGTTCACAACCATCTGTAAAGAGATCTGATGGGCTGGAGAGATGGCTCAGTGGTTAAGAGCACCAACTGCTCTTCCAGAGGTCCTGAGTTCAAATCCCAGCAACCACATGGTGGCTCACAACCATCTGTAATGGGATCCGATGCCCTCTTCTGGTGTGTCTGAAGACAGCTACAGTGTACTCATAAACATAAAATAAACATTTTTTTAAAAATCCTAAATCAAAATAAAAAGCTGGAGCCCCAGTCCAAGTACTGTTCTTCAGGGTGCTCTGTTCTTCCTTCAGCTTTCCAGTCTCCTTCCAATGATGCCCCTAACAGGGGAGCAACAGTTATTAGTCATGGGGGTGGGGGGTGTTGATCTCAGAGTCTTTAAGAGAACTCCAGGTTAGAGACAAGGAGTAACTTACCGGCCCCAGAGTGCCCCAGAGCTGCCCTTTGCTATCTATCCCCTCTCCCCCATGCCCCATTGTGCTCTGACTAGAATCAGACTGAAAATACCACGCTCTCCACCTCTCTGTGCGCTCTCTCTCTCTCTCTCTCTCTCTCTCTCTCTCTCTCTCTCTTTCTTTCTCTCTCTCTCTCTCTCTCTCTCTCTTTCTCTCTCTCTCTCTCTCCCTCCCCCCACCTCCCAGTCTTTCAGAACCTTTTCTGGTTTCCCCACCACAGGCTCCTAGGACAAGGATTCTTATAAGATTCATTCCCGTGTCCTGGAGCCAGCACAATACTATGATGCTTTTTGTAATGCTGGGAGCTTTCTCAGGCTGAATGTCAATGTGCGGGTTTGCTTCAAACCACGGCCTTTGTATTGAGCCCAAAACAGCTGCTTTCCAAAGCCAGTCAGTGGCCTGTTGAACATGTACCAACACCTCACCCATTCCAAGCCTCAGTTTCTTTGATGTGATAACAAGATAGGCTCTCCTATGCTGACAATCCTTGATCCCATAGTCAAGGGACCTGAATGAGAGGAAAACACAGAAGGGTTTGGGCAGGACTATCCTGACCCAGATGGCTCTTCGCCATCGCCGGATGCCAAGCAAATGTGTTTGCTGTGGTTAACTTCTAGAACTAGAAGCTAAATAATCTTCTATTGAAATAGGGAAGGAGGGGGCTGGAGAGATGGCTCAGAGGTTAAGAGCACTGACTGCTCCTCCAGAGGTCCTGAGTTCAAATCCCAGCAACCACATGGTGCCTCACAACCATCTGTAATGGAATCTGATGCCCTTTTCTGGTGTGTTTGAAGACAGAGACAGTGTACTTATATATAATAAATAAATCATTAAAAAAAAAGAAAGGGGTTGGGGATTTAGTTCAGTGGCAGAGCGCTTGCCTAGGAAGCGCAAGGCCCTGGGTTTGGTCCCCAGCTCCGAAAAAAAAAGAACAAAAAAAAAAAGAAAAAAGAAAAAGAAAAAAGGAGGAGGGGCAGAATGGGAGGGTAAAGAGCCGGAAGGAAGGAAGGAAGGAGGAGAGAGAAAGAGGAAAAAGTTTGGATGTAGGGATACAATTCAGGTTTGTTTGGCAAGCTTGAGGCCCTGGGTTTAGTCTCCAGCAAGAATGAGAAGAAAGAAAAGTTAATTTTATTTACTTTTTGAGACAATAAAAAAAAAAAAAAAAAACCCGCATGCACAGGCTAGCTTCGATTGTATTCTGTAGCAAGGATGATGCTGAACCGCTGACCGTCCTGCTTCCCCTCTCCAAATTCCAAGATCACAGGTACACAATTCCATACTTGATTTATGTAGTGCTAGAGACTGAACCAAGGCTTTGTGCATGGTGGGTGGGCTGGCTAGCTTTGTGTCTGCTTAACACAGAGACATTTGGAAGAGGGAACCTGAGCTGAGAAAATGCCCCCTGGTGGATTGGTCTGTGGCAAGCCTATATGAGCTTTTTTTTTTTTTTTTTTTTTTTTTTTTTTGGACTGATGATTGGTGTGGAAGGATCCTGTTTACTGTGTCTGTGTGTGTGTGTGGGGGGGGGGGTGTTAATCTGGTGTAAGCCAGTAAGCAGTGATACTTCAGGGCCTCTGCTTCAGCTCCTGCCTCCAGCCTCCTCCCCTGACTTACTTCAGGGATAGACTGTGATATGTGTGATATGGAGGTACACTTGAAATAAACCCTTTCCTTCCCAAGCTGCTTTTGTTCATGGTGTACTATTACAGCAACAAACAACATAAAAGTCAGGAAGCACAAACTCCACTGACTAAGCTACATCCACAGCCCAGATTTATTTTGCCTCAGAATTGGAGGTTCTTGTGAATGTGCTTGGTCCCCAGCAGTGTTTCCTGGTAGCAGCACATGGTAAAACCACCGACCTTGAGGCCAGGTACGAAGAGAGAGAGAGTAATAAGTAGGGTCCCCTAGCCCCTTCAAGAGAAAACTCATCACAAAACTCGTAACTTCAGCCTTGTAAAGTTTCTACCCTGACAGTAGTGCCAGGCTAGGAACTAGGCATTTAGCATAGGGCCTGTGGGAGACATTTCAGGTCCAAAAAAATATTGAATGGATTTATGTTCTTGTGTGACAAAATTTTTCACAATACATACAAGTACTTAGGCCAGGTAGAGAACTCACGACATAGCAAACTATGGATACCACCCAAAGTCCAACATAATGAACCAATGAGTTTTATTGGGGTTACTTACAGAAATGTAGGTAAGGGGTTATTTATAGGAGCAAAAATAACCAAAGACAGCTGCCTTCCCAAGGCCCACCTCACAGAGCTGGGAACCTAGAGCACACTGTATAGCCTGCAGGCACTTAACACATTGGAGTGTCCTTTCCAAGTGACTCAGTTGGTCTAAACCTCTTCCAGGCAGCTCTGCTGGTTTCTGCTTTTTCCAGACAGCTGGTCTGGTCTTAGTCTTCCTTGCACTTCAGTTTCCTTTGCCCTAAAACGACTCTCTGCTTTGTTGCTTTCTCTGACAGGGAGGGACCTAGTGAATCTGGTCAGTTTCAGGGACTTCCTAAAGCTACTTTGAGTTGTTTATCTTCCTGCCTTAGGAGCTTCCCTGCAGAATGAAATGTCCCAGTCTCAGGGGAATCTCTTATACCACAGACCTCTTCCACTGTCTCTCACTTTGCTTTTTTTTTTTTTTTTTTTTTTTTTTGGTTGTTGCTATGATTTGAAGACACCACTGGACTTCAGTAGCGAGTAGCAAAGAGGGATGTTTAATATCTTGCAACATGCAAAAGTTCTTCACATCAAAGAAAGAGCCATAGCCCAAGAGACTTCTGGAGGTAGGTGTGGCAGCACACGCTTGTGATCCCAGTAACTGAGGGGTTAGGAGGTAGAAGCAGGAGGATCAGGACTTCAAGGTCATTCCCTATGACAGAGCTGAGGGCCAGCATGGGCTACATGAAACCTGTCTCAGGAAACAAAACCTGATCAAACTCAAGTGACTTCTGACTCTTCCAGACGATTGCCAAAAGCTACTCTCATCTGTAAGATTTCTTTATCAGTATTTCCATTTCAGGAATTTTCTTTAAATATATTTACTTATTTTTATGTGTATTGTGCTTTTCCTGCATGCAGATCTGTGCACCACATGCATGGCTGGTGCCCTCAGGGGTAAGAAAGAGTGTCAGATCCCCTGGAACTAGAATTACATCTGGCTGTGAGCCAACATACTGACACTGGGAATCGAACTTGAGTCCTCCGGAAAAGAAGTTAGTTTTCTATCTCTTCAGCCCTAGGAGTTTCCTTTGAAATGGTAACCTCTTACATTTCTCAAATTAGTCCTTTTCTCCATTGTTTCTGCTGCAGTTTGTCTTGGGTAGGCTGCCATGGGCAACATATTACTTTAACGTGAAGATATGCCAAATCTCCATTATGCAACAGCACCTATGGAAAACCTGAATCGGGTCAGGGTATACAACAGAGAGAAAAGTCCCTTAATCATCTATTAGGATGGATAATTAAACTTAGCAAGGTCATATAATATATATATATATACAATATTTAAATTTGATGCTATTCCTATATAAAAAGGAATAAATAATGAGAAAATGAAGTTTGAAAACAATTCCATTTACGGTGGCATCACACACATTATAATTAGCCAGGCAGAGTGGCTCACACCTGTAGTCCAGGCTGAGGAGGCCACTAATTCAAGCTCACCCTGTGAGTTATTTGGGAAAAACAAAACAAATCCATATAACTAGGAATACATTTAAGAAACGAAACACAAGAGTTCTTCATGTTTAACTTCCAATAGACAGATTATTGAAGCCCCGTGTAGCAGAGAGATGTTCCATCTTCAGACCTAATATTATTAAATTGTCAGCTCTACCCAGTTTGAGCCATAGAGTCGATAGCATCCCCATCATGAGTTAGCGGCCATTTGAACAAAAATCCACCTGATTGCTGGACATGACTGCACAGACATGTAATCTTAGCATTTAAGAGGTGGAATTAGGGGAATCAGGAGTTCAAGGCCAGCTTCAATTACATAGTGAATTCAGGTCCATTCTGGGTTCTATGAGGTCCTATGTCCAACAACAACAAAATAGACCATGTACTAATAGAGAATCATAACAAGGGGCTAAAGAGATGGCTTAGCAGTTAGGAGCACTTCTAGAAAACCTGAGTTCAACTGGTACTCATATGGGGCTGATAGCCAGCTGTCACCCCAGTTCTAGAGGATCCCTCTTCTGATGTCCACCGGCACTGCATGCACATGGTGCACAGACACACGTACAGGTAAAACACCAATACATGTTAAATCAAAAGAAATAATCTAAAAGGAAGAAGAAACATAATGATTTTAAATGTTGATGTTTTAGTATTTATATGAAGCAGAATAAAATCATGTTTTGAAGAAACATAGAAAGAAAGAAAGAGAAAGAAAGAAAGAAAAAAAGAAAGAAAGAAAAAAGAAAGAAAGGAAGGAAGGAAGAAAGAAGAAAGAAAGAAAGAAAAGAGAGGGAGAGAGAGAGAGAGAAAGAAAGAAAGAAAGAAAGAAAGAAAGAAAGAAAGAAAGAAAGAAAGAGAGAAAGAGAGAAAGAAAGAAAAGGAAACTAGGAAGGGAGACTTATACTATTAATTTAAGACTTTCTATAAATAGTTTGGCGACCTAACTTAGCACACTATGACTGTCCTCGTTCTGTTACTGTATGACAAGCTATTCTAAACAATGCTGAAAACCTGAATCTCCAGCAACATTTATTTTGCTTCTGGGCCAGAAGAGGCTAGACTCATCTAGGCCCATACTCTGGGCCTCTCATGTTCCAGCAGGTGGCTGGAACAGAGTCTGTTTCCTCTTCACTCCCTTGTCCAGTGCCAGAAACGACTTGTCCAGGTGGCCTGTCCAAATGAAGGCTGAGGTAAAGCTCACTTCCTGCAGGGTGGCTGAAGACTCCTACAGTGAACCAGGTGGGAGTCGTGTGGCTTTGATAATCTAAACGTGGGGGGTCCTCAGAATCACATTGTCCACATTCTATCTGTTATAAGACAGTCCCTAAGGCCAGGCCATATTCTAAGGGAGATAGTTAGATTAGACCTTTGCTGAAGAAGTGGAAAAACTGAGATTATGGATGTGTTTTAAAATTATTACCCAAACTCAGTAATTAAGAGCACTTGTGTTTTCAGAGGACCTGGGCTCAATTCCTAGCACCCACATGGCGGCTCACAACCATCCATAACTCCAGTTCCAGGAGATCCAACATCCTCCTCTGACCTCAACAGGTATAAGGCCACACCTATGGCACACAGACATATATACAAAACAAAACCAAAGAACAGGCAGGTCTAGAATGCAATTCACTCTTGCCTTAGGAAGAAGTAAAAACTCTCAGCAGAAAGGGTAGAAATGCTACCCTGATGCTTATCCAAGGGGTTTCTGAGCTTTCCTAAGGCTTCTGAAAAGACAGCAGCAGAGAGATGGCCTAGAAGATGAGGTTGGGTGGAGGGCTGGGGCTCAGAGGTAGGGCATTTGCCTCCCGAGTTTGATGCCCTAGGTTTAACCCAGTACTGCTGCAAAGGGGGTGAGATGGGTGGGAAACCAAGGTTACTTCAAGGTTCCCAAATCTTATGTGCCCACACATCTTCACTTTCACTGTCCCCACTGCCTAGCTAGCATATGCTTCCTCTTCCTTCCAGCTTTCCCTACTCATTTTCTTAGGGTTGGCTTAGGCACTGGCTCCTCCAGGAAAGCCTCCCTTATCCAAGCCTGGTCAAGGGTCCCTTCCATTGGGGATCCACGATTCCCTCAATACTCTCTCACCAGTGTCTGCTCTTTATCCACATCTTCATCGCTCTCCCTCCTGGAGTCTAAAGTGCTTGAAGGCACAAGGCATTCCTTTGAATCTATAGGACCCTAGAAAGTGGCAAATGGCCTAAGTGATGGGGTGGAGTGTTCCTAAGCCACCGTACAGGACTCGGACACAAGGGGCTGCAAAACCAGAGGGTTTTGTCCTCAAGTCTCCTGTGTCACCTCCCTGCACAAGCCAACTGGAGCTGGGCAGAGCTGAGCTGAGGTGTGCTAAGCTAGCCCCTTAGTGTGAACAGCCAGCTCTGCGGTCTGCTCAGCTGTGGCCTCCCCTCAAGTCTCCCCAAATCAGCCAGCCCCTCTTCCCAGTTCCTCTCTGGGAGTAGATCGACCTGGGTCTAGCTAAAACCTTAGATGCGATAATAGGAGAAAAAATTAATAAGGGTCGAGAGTCGGACAATTGGTGGCAACGAGATGAACATAGATTAATGATGTGGTCCTTGCTTGCTCTGGTCCCCTCAGCCTGGGCTGGAGAAGGTTCATGGTTGATACCCATTAAAGGGCTTAATGAAATAATTATAATTCACACCCCAGAGCATCAAAGAATCAATACTGGGGAACTTTGAGCCACTCTGGGGGTGGCACCCCACTGGCTTCACAGTTCAGCTCAGCAGGCAGAGCAAGGAGAAGGAAATGCAGTTGACATGAAAGTTACATTAAAAGAGGGCAATAATAGATTAAAAGCTGCCGGGATCCTGGTGACTGGACGTCGATATCCTTTCTTCCCTGCCTTGCCCCAATTCTACCCCCTCCATGCACTATTAGCCCAAATCGATGGGCTGTCCATTGACATCAACAGCTCCAGCATTAATGCGAGCTCACAAAGGAAGCCCAGCCGTATATTATCACTTCTCTCTAGTCCAAATTACCACATAATGCAGGCCGCGGGCAGCCTGTGACATGTTAACACTATACACGATTTGTTGGGATTGGACTGAACATTTCACGGCTGTAGATTTCATCAGAGACTTGATGACAGAAATAAACTGCCATTCATAGGGAAATCACTGGAAATAATAGAATTAGGCCTTGTTTGGGAATCTGGAGGGACAATGGAGGAAGGACAAACAGCCTTACAGCTGGTAGCCTGCCGTGGGGGCAGCTCCAGAGAAAGATTGCAGTAACAAGACCTTACACTCCACCTCACTGAAAAGCAGGTATTTGAATTTTGTCCTTGGGTTCCTTTCCTGCTTTTGCACAAGAATTGGGAAGATTCTTTCTCTGTGACAGCTGGGAATGTGATGGCTGTGGGTTGAACTGTCACTGAATTCTTTTTTTTTTTATTTATGTATATGAGTTCTGGAAGAGCAGTCTGTGCTCTTAACCACTGAGCCATCTCTCCAGCCCTAAAGTTGTGCTTCTAAAAGGTTAAATTTACAGTGATAAGCACAATAGGACAGCCAGGTGACTGGATAGTCCGAAGATTTCCTCCCTTGGCAAGCATGGCTCTTGTCCAAATGTTGACTTTGGACTTTCAGTCTCTACACTGGAGACAGTGTCTATTGTTTTAAACTATCTCTGTGTGTTTGGCACTTTTTATGGGCCCCTCAGGAAATAATGTTAACTCGTAACTAATGATAGGCCTTTTTCTGAGCCCTTTCCTAAGTCAGCTGCAGGGCTAAATGGTTTGCACACACTGGCTCACTTCAGTCTCCTGACGATCCTAAGGTTGAGTATTGGAACCTCCACACCTCAGGTAGTTCCTGAAAAGTAATCTGTTGAGCATTGCACACCATCAGAGGGTACAGCAGGTCTCTGGACAGAAACCTAAGAAACAGTACAGCAACAAAAAGCTTCCCGTTAAACTTCCCAAGATTTTTCCAATTGGCTTCTTGCTTGCAGCTGGCCTTCTTTCAAGTCTCAAGTTTCTAGCATTTCCTGAGAGTGGAAACTATTTGGTTTGAATTGAGCCCCAATACATCAAAACATCAAATAGCCTCCCCCTTGCATTCCTCCTGCCTCTACTTCCTAAAATGCTAAGTTACAGGCAGGAGGCACATCCCCTACCCGTAACATACTTGTAAGACAACTTTCATTTCTATTCCTCCTCTATCTTCCCAACTATTTTAATAGTTCTCTCACATTTGTTCTTCCCTGTCTATAGCAACTTGGTGGAAAATGTTAAGACAGTCACAAAAGACCATGTGTTGGATGCTTCCTTGTCTCCAAAATGTTCAGAAAGGACAGCTAACAGAGTGTGGTGCCAAAAAACAAAAATGCTATAGCTGGTCTTAATAGTCAGTTTCTAAAGCCAAGTCTGACCTTCAACTCACTATACAATTACAGATGACCCTGAACTGATCCTTTCCTTTCCCGCCTCAAGTCATATAGTCATATATCACACCAAGCTTTGTGTGAATCCTGCTGACCAAGCATTAGCACCTGAGCTGAGCCCCAGTGCCAGCAGCCTTGCCAACTATCAGCTCAGAAATGATTGTAGGTTCAAAGGTTACATAAAAGACTAGAACTCGGGGTTGGGGATTTAGCTCAGTGGTAGAGTGTTTGCCTAGCAAGCGCAAGGCCCTGGGTTCGGTCCCCAGCTCCGAAAAACAGAAGAAAAAAAAAAAAAAAAAAGACTAGAACTCCTTGATGCCTTTGTTCCTACCTTCTAGTTTATACTCATCCTCACTAAACTCTCTAACTCAAGCCAGATCCCCACATCATTCCCAAAACTAATAGCCAGCCACTTGCTCATCCTACAAATCCATGCTGAGACATGAACATGGATGTTTGGCTTTAGGCTGGACTATCTTTAGCTACTATCCTTTGCTACGCTGCCAATAAGCATCTGCTCCCACTTGACAAAAGTTTCAGTGGGGCATTGGTGACTTATGCTGTTAATCTCAACACTCAGAAGGCAGGAAGCTGAGTTTGAGGGCTATGCAGAGAAACCCTACCTTGAAAAACTAAGGAAAAAAAAAAAAGGGAGGGGGTTCCAATAGCTTTCCCAAGGATGCTGGCAGTTGCTTTATAATTGACTACTGCCATCTGCTGGACATGTCTCAAAATGTGTGCAGAGGAAACACTTGTAAAAGCCCTTACATGTAGCTCCACTTATAACCTTGAACTCAGTATTACATTGAACTACTGTACTGTTGTTGAGAACTTTTGTTTCTATGGCTCATAGCAAAGTATTTGCCTTAGGAATTTACAAGTCTGTTACTTGTAAAATATAGCACTAAAAAATGTATTAGTTAAATCTTATCTAAGACCCACGTGGTAGTAGTGAATGCCAGTGACCTCAGTTACTTTCCAGGCAAACCTGAAACCAGCTTGAATAGCTAGGAATAAGGCATGGCTGAGTAACTGCCTTATGAAAATGGATTTAGGTATCAAAACTGAAGGCAGTGGTCCCTATGCTTAACATCCTCTAGTTTCACTTATACTTTCCAAGGCTTTTCCATAAAATTAGCCTTTTTAATATATTTGTCTAGTTACCTCCAACTTGTCGAGCCAACACAGCAGAAATCAGTTTCTCTTTGCACAGAACCATTTTGTGCAAAACAGGTTTGCTAAACAAATCCAGGCTTAACCTCTTGTGACTTTAAGGCTTGACTTATACAAGCATAGGGGCAGGGGAAGAGTTGTTTGCTAGCAAGCCTACTTCCTGCCTTCAATCCCCAGATCTCAGGGAAGAATCAAACTTTACCTCCAGTTGTGCCCACACATTTAACTCTGCAAATGTTTATACCCAGGGGAATAGCAACCACCCTGGTTTTCAGATGAACTGTTATCTGTACCTATGTACTCTATAGCTTTATTAGATTATCAGGGAAATCAGGAGGCCTGCCTACCATGGCAAAATATGCAGGTTGCCCACCTAGATACAGTACTCTGAGCACTGTCAGGCTTTAAGACTGGATGAAAAAGCAACTTGCAACAAACCCAGTTTCCTGTAAACTAGGTTGTCACATGCAGACCTCTGGAAGAAGGCTGGCCACTAGGTGGCAGCTTAACACTAAATTATATAAATACTTCTTGGAACATGGCAGTTCCCAGATTTACTATTTCATGGGTCAGACCACCTTATGGTTCAGATTATCATTTGCATCATAGTCCACCTTGTGTTTGCCTACAAATTGCATAGCTGGTTCTTACCCCATTTTGTCCTGTTAGCTTGTCAAGTGTTATCCACAAAGCTACAGGTTAAACTATCCCAAAAGGAAATTTTGCTTTGCTACTTAATCCCACTAGTCCAGGGCACAAGGCTAATCTTAGCACAAGGCTAAAATAGTCACTCATGAGAGGTTTGTGTTTTGGCTGGCAGTAGCTGTCTCCCAGCTTGAGAAGCACCTGAGTCCCAGGCCACCTGGAGATATCCTGTCTCACTAAATGTTTAAAAAATATTTAACTCAGTCAGGACAACTGTATGGTGCCAATTTAAATAGTTTTATTATTCCATGTTACTTGTTTTGGGTCCCTGTGGAACAATGCTATACCCTCTACTTTGACTTAATCGACCTCTTCAATGGTGGGGCCTGAAGAAGCACCACCAGATGGAGGAGCTCCTCCACCAGGGAAGCCACCAGGCATTCCTCCAGGCATGCCACCAGCACTCTGGTACAGCTTGGTGATGATAGGGTTGCAGACCTTCTCCAGTTCTTTCTGCTGATGCTCAAATTCTTCCTTCTCCGCAGTCTAGGAGGGGAGAAAAAAAATCAAATTAAGATCTCCAGATCATTTTTTTTGGTGGGGGAACTGTCAACTAAACCTACATCTTACAAAGACCCCTTCCTTAGTTAGCTATTGAGTCACTCAGACATCCAAGGAAGGTAACTGCCAACACTGTCCATTCTGGTGGAAACCGCGAATGTTTGGACCATTCATCATAGTGACCCCTTTTCAAGCCCTGTTCTGAATACCTGCTTCCCCTTATTGGCAAAACATGTACCTGGTTCTTATCCAGCCAGCTGATGATTTCGTTGCACTTGTCAAGAATCTTCTGTTTGTCTTCATCATTGATCTTGCCTTGAAGTTTCTCATCCTCAACAGTTGCTTTCATGTTGAAAGCATAAGACTCCAGCGAGTTCTTAGAGGAAACCTTATCTCTCTGCTTCTCATCCTCAGCTTTGTACTTCTCAGCTTCTTGGACCATGCGCTCAATATCCTCCTTACTCAAGCGGCCTGATGAAAGTTACAAAATCATGAGGTTATCTTTTAAAGGTTATGAACATTGTTCCATTCAGAAAGCATGTTCATACATACTTACCCTTGTCATTGGTGATGGTGATCTTGTTCTCCTTTCCTGTGCTCTTATCTACAGCAGAAACATTGAGGATGCCATTGGCATCAATGTCAAAAGTAACCTCAATCTGAGGAACCCCACGGGGTGCTGGAGGTATGCCTGTGAGCTCAAACTTCCCAAGCAGGTTGTTGTCCTTGGTCATGGCCCTTTCACCTTCATACACCTTTAAGAAAGACAAGAGAAATTAAGACACATAGAAAATACTACTATAGTGGCTTAAGCTCAATTTGGGGGAAGATCAGTCGCTCAGACATCCAAGGAAGGAACTAGCCAACACAGTACTTCTGGTGGAAACTACGAATGGTTTTGGAATCCATCATCACAGCGAGAAACTTCCCTGGGTTTTTTATACAAACTACACAAAATTCTAGAACACACCTGGATGAGTACACCTGGCTGGTTGTCAGAGTAGGTGGTGAAAGTCTGGGTCTGCTTGGTGGGAATGGTGGTATTGCGCTTGATGAGGACAGTCATGACTCCACCAGCAGTTTCAATCCCAAGGGAAAGAGGAGTGACATCCAAGAGCAGCAAATCCTGAACATTCTCAGACTTGTCTCCAGATAGAATGGCTGCCTGGACAGCTACAAAAGAGCAAAAAATAAAATGTTAGAAAGAACTCATTGTAACTTCAATCACTTCAACATTGTTTATTTTATTCGCTCAGACATCCAAGGAAGGAACTAGCCAACACAGCATTTCTGGTGGAAACTACGAATGGTTTTGGAATCAATCATCACAGCGAATCTTACAGGCCTCCCTTGTTGAGACTACAGAGTATGTAAAGGCTATATTTACCTGCACCATAGGCAACAGCTTCATCGGGGTTAATGCTCTTATTCAGCTCTTTTCCATTGAAGAAGTCTTGCAGAAGTTTCTGGATCTTGGGGATTCTGGTAGAACCACCCACCAGGACAATATCATGGATCTGTGACTTGTCTAGTTTGGCATCTCGAAGGGCCTTCTCTACAGGGTCCAGTGTGCCACGGAACAGGTCAGCATTCAACTCCTCAAATCGAGCACGGGTAATGGAGGTGTAGAAGTCAATTCCCTCATAGAGAGAATCAATCTCAATACTGGCCTGGGTGCTGGAGGAGAGGGTGCGCTTGGCCCGCTCACAGGCAGTGCGGAGACGCCTGACAGCTCTCTTGTTCTCACTGATGTCCTTCTTGTGCTTTCGCTTAAACTCAGCAATGAAATGGTTGACCATTCGGTTGTCAAAGTCTTCTCCGCCCAAGTGGGTGTCTCCAGCTGTTGATTTGACTTCAAAAATTCCATCCTCGATAGTGAGGATTGACACATCAAAAGTGCCACCTCCCAAGTCAAAAATGAGCACATTCCTTTCAGCCCCGACCTGTCAATGAAAATATTCCTTAGTTCAGGCATGTTTCTGGCAAATTAATCCTAACCAACACTTGTATTTAAGACACCCACCTTCTTATCTAAGCCATAGGCAATAGCAGCAGCAGTTGGCTCATTGATAATTCGAAGTACGTTGAGGCCAGCAATAGTTCCAGCATCTTTTGTTGCCTGTCGCTGAGAGTCATTGAAGTAAGCTGGCACGGTGACCACGGCATTGGTAACAGTCTAGAAAACACAATGAATTAAACAATTGTTTAGTTGGCAAATTCCAGCACCGATCAGGATGTGTGAATTATAAAAAGGGAGAGCCCATCCCATAAATGGCACCGGTTAAAACCCACCTTTCCAAGGTAAGCTTCTGCAATTTCCTTCATTTTTGTCAGAACCATTGAAGACACTTCCTCAGGATAGAAACTTTTTGTCTCCCCTTTGTATTCGACTTGGACCTTGGGCCTGCCTGCATCGTTCACCACCATGAAGGGCCAGTGCTTCATGTCAGACTGAACAACAGCATCATCGAACCTACGTCCGATCAGACGTTTGGCATCTGTAAAACAGTAAATTGAACCTTGGCGACTACTGACTGCAAAAGAATCTTAAAGATGACCTCATGGTGTAGGAAGGTGCAAGTTCCGGTGCAGGAAGCAATGTCCCATATTTAATAGCTTGTGGCACTGCATTGTCGATTTAAACAGTTGCAATGACCTCTCAGGTTGCAGTAGTGTGAAAGCCTATTTTTACATTCCAAATTTTCTGCCACCCAGCCCTTCTAACCTCCCATCAATAGCACAAAAAATACTGGCGACTTACCAAAAACTGTGTTGGTGGGGTTCATTGCAACCTGATTCTTGGCCGCATCCCCAATTAATCGTTCTGTGTCGGTGAAAGCAACATAGCTCGGCGTGGTGCGGTTACCCTGGTCATTGGCAATTATTTCCACCTTTCCATGCTGGAAGACACCCACACAGGAGTAGGTGGTGCCAAGATCAATGCCAACTGCAGGTCCCTTAGACATGGTTGCTAGAAGGAAAAAAAAGGACGACTAAGCGGTCATCTCCCTGCTTTCACTCTGCACCGGCCCAGACCTATCAATCACCTGAAGCCACGCAGGCGACACTGCTGCAGTTTGAGTGGCCTGCGCCAGGCTTGGCACAGCCCGCCCTAGGCTGAAGGAACCATCTGTCCAAAAGGTCTGCGACAATGGCTGAGCACGTGGCCACCTCCGAGGGCCCCCCCCACCCCCAGGACCGCGCACTGCGGGAGGCTGGATCGCCTCTTCCATCTCTGAAACCCGTGCCCTGGGAACGCGCGGAAGAGACCCTCCTTTAGCTTGCAGACAGAAAAAAGAAAAGGCCCCGGAATCCTGAGCTCCCCTCCCCCGCCATGCGGAGGCTTAAGGCCATGGCGGCGCCGCCCTGACTCAGCTCATCCTCCCCTTCAGCAGCAGCCTCCGTCTCTGGCAACAGCGGCCTAAGCCGCACCCGCCGCCTAAGCATCCCACTGACCCCTGCACCACACCGGCCACGCACCAACACCCAAGTCCCATGCCTCACCTTGCGTGTAGGCCCAGCTGTGCTGATGACGAGACCACACAGAGACCCCCGAGAGCTGGCTCCGCGTTCAATGAGACCGGTTTCCGCCCGCTTCACTGTCTCTTATACCCTGTCTTAGAACCTTCCAGAAGGGTTCCGCCCCATCCCGCTGCCGATCAGAGCTCCTTAGCCAATGGACGGCCAGGTTCTCCGGAGTGCACTAATGAACAACCAGAACGCTCTCCTAGGACCCGCCTCCACTCCGCCCCTCCGGGCGATGACGCACGACCGCAGCGTTCTGGAACTTTCACGCTCGCCCCCGCTCTCGGAACGGCCCGGGGGAAAGGGGAGGGCGGGGCGCCGAGAGCCCGCGCGCGGGAGTCCTCTGTCACTCAGAGCTGGTGGGGGAAGGGAGAGCGTCGGCACCGAGTACGCATGCGTGACCCGTCAGCGCAGGCGGGAGGGAGCGGAAGGATGCCCATGAAGGAGGGCGGGTACACCCGCAACGGACCAATGGCAGCAGTGCTCGGCGCTATCTGTTCCTCTTGGGACCCTGTGCAGCCTGAAAGAAGAGCCTGAGGGAGGGGGAGTCCGGGAAGAGAAGACGGAAGTGGGGCGAGGACAAAATGGCTGCGAAGGTTGTTGCACCCCTCCCCCACCCCACCCCTCGGTCCTTCTCCGTGAGTCCAGCAGTTTCCCGGCCTCCGGTTTCGTCCACCCACGGCTTCCGAGCCGGAGACTAAGGAGCACTGCTAGGCTTGTTTCGTGGAGCCTCTCTTGTGGAAGGCTAGGCCGCCGAGCGACCTCCCTTGCTGTCCCCCCAGCAAAATGGAACATGTCGATCCCCCAGTGTGGGGGCTCGATAATGCCTGACTTGTCACATGTCCCCAGGGTCCTCGTTGGTAATCCTCTGTGAAAGAAATGGTCCAGTCCTCTTTGCTGACCCCCGGAGCCGAGCGCCCCTCCCCATCTCTGGACGAGGACAGCGTGGCCTCTATTCCCTCTCTGCCCCACTGGACTTATCACTTTATGGAATAAATGTTCAAAAGGATAATTTATTTCCCCTTGTGGGTGAGCTAGGCATTGGCAATCCTGGTTTCCGGCAGCCCTGTGTCCTTGATTGAGTGATCTCGACCTTTTATTTTCAGCAACATGAGGTAATGTCTCTCCTGACTTGACTTTTACCAAAAATTAAACGCCCGACTGCGCAGAGTCCTTGAAAACGTGACTGAGCCAGTGGCCAGAGCCGATGCTCGGACTAGGAAACCGCAGTGCATGGAGGCAGGGCGTTCCGGGCCTTGTCACACCAAGCCTGTCTCTAGCACTTTCCACGTGTCCTTTCAAATGGGCAGGGAGAACAGATATTTATTAGTTAGATAGGTTGGTTTTTTTCTTTTTTTTTAAATATATATACTGCAACAACTTTTAGTTGTAGCGTTTGAATTGGAAGGTCTCCAGACCATGTGAGGAAGGCTATCAAAAGACCGGGGACTCTTTGTCCTTGTCAAAGGCTAGTAATCACTAAGACAAAGCCATAATTTTTTTTTTCTGGTATTTGTATTTTGGGAGGAATGTTGGCTTAGAGTTCATGGAAGGAAGTACTTGACTCTGTTACAGTTCAAGAAGTTCGTTTTAATACAGTGCTTTTCATGCAAAGTGTACATTACATGTAAAGTGCTTTTTACATCATTTGATTATTAAAACAAGTTTCTAAGGTATGTATAACCCCCCACATTGGAAACCTGAGGAAAAGTAAGACACAGAGACATTACTGGTAGGAAAAGGCACAACTGGTTTTTCTTGGAATCACCCCCTCCACCTTTTTTTAAGCTAACCTTTAACTGGGTGTGGCTGTCCAGGCTTTTACTTAACACTCAAGAAAAGGATCAAAAGTTCTGCTAGACAGAGGCTGGGATATATGAGACTGCCAATCAGTAAAAAAAAAAAAAAAAAAAAAAAATTTGAAAAATTTAGAGCCTGAGTCTGTTTCTCAAGCATACTTTCTGGGATGTGGGTGGTACAGGCCTGTGACCCTTGCTACTCCAGAGGCTGAAACAGGAAGAAAGCTCAAAAGGCCTGCCTGCCTGCCCTGCCCTAATCAAAGGCTTGACTGAGTGATTCAGTGAAACTCTGGCTCAAGAATCAGTCAAATCCAGGCAGGATAGGAAGACAGGAAATGCTGAGGCTTGGAGAAAGGGATAACAGCCCCTCACCTGGCAACCCAATGGAGGCCTCTTGCCAGTGGAAAAGCAAGAATTCCAGCAACATTAACAATTCCTTAATGCCCTTCTACCTTCCCAGCCACGAACCTGCAATTTTCCAGGAATCTCACCAGAAACCCCACTCACAGGGAAAAGACTTTACTCTCTGGTGCAGTCTTAGTGGCTCCAGGCTTCACATTATCAGATGGGAATTCCAGCTGAGGTCTTTCAGGAACCAACCTATAATCTCACTTATCAAGAGACAGAAAGGGGGGAGGGGAGATTTCAGGACCTGCAGGACAGGGTTATAGATTAGTGCCGCCTCGGCCTTGATCACAAAAGCCTCCCCCTGCAGAGAATGGTGGTTGATGCTGAGTACAATTGACTGTTGAGTGCCCAACCTTAAAGGGATGTCTTATCACCTCCCAGACTCAGGAAACATGAGGGAAGAAGGAGTTGAAAGAACAAAGAGCCAGATGATAGGCAGAGGATTGTGAAACCCTGGGCATGACATGGCAGGGGCACTCAGGAAGTCAGTGGCTGCATGGGATCTGCACAGGACTGACCCTCTAAATAGTCACAGACTGAGGGGAGGGGCCCCAGTGGCTCTGCCTCACCTAGGGAGCAAAGGCTTGGATGGTTTCCGGGTGAAGAGGAAGTCCGTCCCCATTGGGTAACTACTGGTGTGAGTAAGCCTTGCTCCAGTTGGGAAGTCTACACTTGGACCCACAAAAGTCAGGCTTCATTAAGTCCTGTGGACCACAAAGTAGAAACAGAAGTCGTGTGAAAGTGGAATGGGGATCTCTTTAAGAAGGTTGAATTGCTGTATCTATATGTGAGGGTGTCAGATTCCCTGAGACTAGTTATAGGTGGAGGTAAGGTATAACAAATTTCTATGACTTCTGGCCAGATTAATGATTGCTAAATTCCAGGCTCAGAGGCAATAAGGTGGAACTCTGGTCTAGTGTGATTCCCGAAACCTTGCAGGCACATACCCTTATTATACATACCACACATACATACATGCACAGAAATAGTTTTTTTTTAAAGATTTATTTATTTATTATATATAACAAGAGGGCATCAGATCTCATTACAGATGGTTATGGGCCACCACTCAGGACCTCTGGAAGAGCAGTCAGTGCTCTTAACCACTGAGCCATCTCTCCAGCCCCCACAGAAATAGTTTTTAGACAGAAGAGTTAACCTCTGCCCTGGCCCCTCAGAATGTGCCCTAGGATTTGAGCTGTTTTTACTATCTTCAAAAGCACCAAAGACCAACAAGATAGCTCAATGGGTAAAGCACTTGTCATGCAAGCCTGAGGGCATGAGTTTGATTCTTGGAAGCTTTGGAAAGGAAGGAAGGGAGGAAAGAAAGAGGAAAGAAAGAGAGAAAGAGCTAGCAAACTGATCCTTCTGGGTTGTACTCTGACCTCCACACATGCACCATGGGGTGAGTGCTCCTATTATAAAAAATAAAATTATTGACCAAATAAAAGCAGAAAGTATAATGAATGTTGTTCCTTCATCTGAAATAAACCAAGCATAGTGATGTAGACTTATAACCCCAGCACTCAGGAGGTGGAGACAGAAAAAAAGCTAGTTCTAGGCCATCTTGTGCTACCCATTGAAACTGTTTAAAAATTAAATTGAAAAACAGTGCTTGTACATACCTGGAAATGCCAGCAAAGGCCTATAGATCATTTCAAGTCTAAAGCCAACCAAGTCCACACAGTGAGACCAACCCTCTGTCCTAGTTTGCTTTCTATTGCTGTAACAAACACTGTGACCAAAGCAGCCTGAGAAAGAAAGGGTTAAATTTTCCTTTTTCTTTTAAGATCTATTTATTCATTATATATAAATACACTGTAGCTGTCTTCCAACACACCAGAAAAGGGCATCAGATCCCATTACAGATGGTTGTGAGCCACCATGTGGTTGCTGGGAATTGAACTCAGGACCTCTGGAAGAGCAGTTGGTGCTCTTAACTGTTGAGCCATCTCTCCAGGCCTTAATTTTTCATATAGCTTATAGTCCATCAAAAGGGAAACCAAGGCAGGAACCTGGAGGTAGGACTGAAGCACACACTAGGGGGGGCGCTGCTCACTGGCTTGCTCTCCATGCCTTGCTCAGTTTGTTTTTAGAGGATTCAGGACCACCTGCCCAAGGGTGGTACTACCTACCTACCCACAGTATGCTGGGGCTTTCCATATCAATTATTAATCAATAAAATGTCTCACAAACTTGGCTACACACTGTTCTGATGGAGGTAATTTCTCAGTTGATATTCCTGATTCTCAGATGACTCTAGCTTGTGTTAAATTGACAACAAAAATGACCAACCCCCCAAAATAAAACTAATCAACATATCTTCTCTAAAAAAATAAAAAATCAAGGTTTGGGTACTTGAGACTTGTAATGGAGAAGTTTGGAGCATGAGGTTCTGACTTGAAATTGAATAATGGTTTACACTGTTGTGTGCCTGTCATGTGGCATACCACATTGCTAAACTCTATTTTAAGTGTATGGTACACACAACTGGTTTAATTTTCATTACAGGGTCAGGTATAGGAGCACATGTCTGCACTCAAAATGCAGGGGCAAGAAAGAGGATTTGAGTTGAGCTACAACTCCAACAACAACATAGTTACCTCAAATCTTAAGAAGAGGAATTGGGTGTTGGAGAGATGGCTCAACGGTTAAGAGCACCGACTGCTCTTCCAGAGGTCCTGAGTTCAATTCCCAGCAACCACATGGTGGCTCACAACCATCTGTAATCTGACCTGATGCCCTCTTCTGGTGTGTCTGAGGACAATGACAGTGTACCCACATACATAAATAAATCTTGAAAAAACATTGATTAAAAAAAAAGAAGTAAGGATTAGGGATTTAGCTCAGTGGTAGAGCGCTTGCCTAGAAAGCGCAAGGCCCTGGGTTCGGTCCTCAGCTCTGAAAAAAAGAAAGAAAGAAAAAAAAAGAAGTAGTAGGAATTGGCATGGTTTTCATTTTGTAGATGATGTTTAAACTGGTAAACCACAGGGTCATCGTCAAATCAGGGTTTCTGTTTGTTTTTGTTTTTCTTTAAAATATATTTATTGGGATGGCTTCCCTCTTATCAGTTTTTAGCTCTGCTTCCTCCAGAGGGAACTTCCTTCTGTAAGCCTTGTCTTTCCTCCTGAAGCCTGCTGAGGCCAGCGGAGCAGCCAACACGTAAGGCTGTCCGTGTCTGTGCCTGGCTGAAGACCGTGGACTTTCTGTGGCATCCCTGACAGCTCATTTCCTTGAAGCAGGCATGAGCTCTGTACCAGGCACTTCCTCTTGTGTTTTCCTCTTCTCTCCTGGGAAGGAGTGAAGGAAGTCCTTTGTGAGAAGCATGCTTTCCTGGAATCAGGAGTTTAAACTTAGGTTGGCTGGAGAATCTGTCTTTTAAAACATTTTGTTTTATACTACCTAAAATCCCAACATTCATGGAAAAGGGAAATCAAGTACATTCAACTGAAGGTTGGACCAGTGTGGCTTTCATAGTGTCTCAGAATCCTGAAATCCATGAGCTGTCAGCCATCCCTGGAGTGCCTTATCAGAACGGAGCACATAATCTCGCTTTGTGAGCAGCGGCAGGGAGTGGAAAGAGCTTGAACTTTGTAGTTATATCTGAATTTAAATTCCAGGCACTCTCTTATGGGTAACAGAGATAATTTCAGCCGCCCTCTCTTTCTCTTCAGCATCTTACCATGTTGGCTTGGTACTAAGTATATGGAGCCCATGATGGTCTTAAACTCATAGCAACTCTCCTGCCTCAGTCTCCCGAGTTCTGTGATTACAAGTGTGTATAATATTCAAAATCTCTGCTTCTCTTATAGAGCAAAGCCTTCAGAGCCATAGAGGTTAAATGAAATGTGCAGGATTTTTTTTTTTTAAACTTTGTCTATCGTTTGGTTTCCTTTTTGTCCCTTGGGGTTCTTAAATCTGGAAGTGTCAGAACATTTGTGACATTTAGTTTATGGAACACTAAGTTCATGGAAACTCTGAATTTGTCATGCCCTTACTATTTAATGCTTGTCTAATAAGGCAGGCAGTACAGAAAGGCCAGGGTGCCCTAAATTTATACTGTGTGTGTGTAGAAGACAAATGGGATTCATGGACGTATGTATTCTCTGATAGGAGTTACTTATACGGATGTATCCTTTAAAATTCTGACATGAGTTCTTACCTAACTGCCTAAGCTGGCCCGAGCTCTCTGCAGCCTGGGGAGACCTTCACCTTTCAGTTCTATCTCATCCTCTGAGCCCCTCAGATCACAAGCCTGTACCACCAGGTCCCGCACAAGCAGGCTTTGCAGGTATTAATCTGCAAAATTGTTCTGCTGTGTCATCATAGATAATTGTTTCATAAGAGTAGTGTGATGGTACCACCAATTAAAGAAAGTTCCAAAGGAATTACTCAGATCATTATAATTTATTAGCTAGCATGCAAATATTAAGTAAATCAGCCTAAGGTAGACAGCTTTTTTGTCTTAGTTAGGGTTTACTGCTGTGAACAGACACCATGACCAAGGCAAGTTTTATAAAGGACACATTTAATTGGGGCTGGCTTACAGGTTCAGAGAGTCCAGTCCATTATCATCAAGGTGGGAGCATGGCAGCATCCAGGCAGGCATGGTGCATGCAGAACCGAGAGTTCTACATCTTCATCTGAAGGCCGCTAGTGGAAGACTGACTTCCAATCAGCTAGGGTAAAGGCCTTAAGCTCTTGCCCACAATGACAGACACACCTATTCCAACAAGGCCACATCTCCCAACAGGGCCACTCCCTGGGCTAAGCATATGCAAACTGTAAGACTTTTGTTTTTTGGATTTGTTTTCCTTTCTAAGAGGTTTAACTTTAGAATGTATGTATTTCTATGCGTATGAGTGTACTTGTGTGTCTCTGTGTATCATGTGCATACCTGGTGCAGCAGAGGTCAGAAGAGCCCAGACCCCCTGGAGCTAGAATTACTGATAATTGTTAGCCACAGCTTGTGTACTGGGAACCTGTGTCCTCTGAAAGAGCAACAAATGCTGAACTGAGCCACCACCCCAGTCTGCTATGTATTTACCTTTGAGACTTGAGATGGTCTTACTATGTAAGCAAGACTGGCCTCATACTTGTGATCCCTCTGCCTCAGCATTGAGAGTGTTGGAATCCCCGTGCTTCTCTATCTAGCTTAATTAAGCTAAGAATTTAGTTAAATGGTTTGTGTTAGAATTGTGTGACACCGAAAGCTGGGAATCACAGACAGTAGGAAAAATGAGCTGCTTCATAATTACTGAGCTTGGCAGGTGGAAACAGGACACCAGAGAAAGCTGGTATCGACCTTGGGCCTCATGCACACATGCACACACACCCCCTCTGAAAAAAGTCGATCATTTTCAAGATAGGCAATGGATAATGTCAGCATTTGCCTGGCATTTGTGAGGCCTTCGCTTCAATTTCTAGCACTAAATTAAAGCAAAACAAAACAAAATCAAAAAAGGAACCAAAGAGATGGCTCAGCAGGTAAAGGCACTTGCTACGAAGCCTGAGTTCTGTCACTAGAAGCCACATGATAGGAGGTAACACCCAACGCCAGCATCTTGTTCCCTGACTTGTATAGGAATGTCCTGGTGCATATACTCCACAGATATCACAAAATAAATAAATAAATGTTGAAAAAAAGTCATAAAAAGATTTACATAGTGTGGGAGTTTCTTTTTTTTTTTTTTAAGATTTATTTATTCGTAAGTACACTGTAGCTGTCTTCAGACACACCAGAAGAAGCATCAGATCTCATTTATAGATGGTTATGAGCCACCATGTGGTTGCTGGGATTTGAACTCAGGACCTCTGGAAGAGCAGTCAGTGCTCTTAACCACTGAGCCATCTCTCCAGCCCAGTGTGGGAGTTTCTTAGTGTGCATTTTTATTTATTATTTATTTATTTAATGTATATGAATACACTGTAGCTGTCTTCAGACACACCCAAAGAGGGCATCAGATCCCATTACAGATGGTTGTGAGCCACCATGAAATTTCTGGGAATTAACTCAGGACCTCTGGAAGAGCAGTCAGTGCTCTTAACCACTGACCCATGTCTCCAGTCCAACATTTTATTTTTTTAAAGCAAGGTCTCCCTATCTAGATGGTCTGGAGCTATATGTAGTTCAAGATGGTCTAAGCCTCATAGATCCCCACTCTCCTTTGCCTCCCTAGTACTGGAATTAAAGATAGTGCCTTGTTAAAAGTATGTGCTTCTAGGGCTGGGAGTGGTGGCACATGTCCTTAACACACTGGCAGTCACTCGGGAGGAAAGACACAGGTGTATCTTTGTAAGGCCAGCCTGGTCTACAAAGTAAGTTTGTGGCTATCTAAGGCTACATTGAAACCTTGTTTTAAAATACACCTCCCCCAAAATCCCCAAAACAAACAAACAAACAAACAAACAAACAAATGCCAACAAAGGAAAACAAAGTATTAAGTTTTAAAGATTATTCAGCTGGAGATAGTGACTCCTGTGGACAATCCCAAAACCTGGGAGGGAGAGGCCAAAATATGGCCTTAGCCTGAGGTCAACCTAGGATCGAGCTAGATCCCGCCTCAGGAGGAAAAAGGGGTTGGAGGGTGGGGGAGGGGAGAGAAGAAAGAAGGCAGATGACAGACAAACAGTAAGTTATTCAGGATCAAAGAATGGAGAACATACATGGAAATTCCATCAAAAAGGGTCCCTCTTGGAACCAATGACATGACTAAAAACTGCAGCATGTGGCCTGATTGCCCAAGACTTGAATGTGATTCCTGCATTTCTTCAGGAAAATTGAAACCAGAATGATTCAAACTGATATTAGTAGTTTGCCCTTCTAACTGAAGCAAAGTATAAATTCCTTAAACATGTAAGTCATCCTAACACCATTTACTTTCATTATATTAGACAAAAGAAAATAAGGAAAACAAATATTTAGCCGCTTTGAATGTTAAAAGCAGCCTTCTCTGTAACTGGTAAAGTTCTGTTGTGGCTCTTTTGTTTGTTTATGAATCGAGGACACAGTAAACACTTGACGTGTGTCTCCTTACGTGACTTGAATGGCAACTATTTCAGGCAGATCCTTGTTGGTTTGGTTTTTTTGCTTTGAAACAGGGTCTCACTGTGCAGCTTTGTTTGACCTGGAAAACTCTATGTAGACCAAGCTGATCTCAGCTCACAGAGATCTGCTGCCTACCAAGTACTTGGATTAAAGCCGTAGGAACCACCATGTTCGGTTTATTTTAGGAAGATCTTATCCTGCCTTAAGATACAGACAGAAAGGCTCCTGAAAGACTAATCTGTTCTACCTCAGCCTAGTGTCAAAGTCAGATCTACTTTATTCCACAGCTTACTCTTCAACTCATAGCCGGGTGTTTGCCGTTTATGGATTAATTTTCAAAATATCTAATTTGTTATCAGGAAAGTGCATGGCTTGTATGTAGACATCAGGACAGCTCTGTGGAGTAGCATCTATGGACACACACACACACACACACACACACACACACACATTTTAAAAAAGCGTGTCTGGGGGCTGGGGATTTAGCTCAGTGGTAGAGCACTTACCTAGAAAGCGCAAGGCCCTGGGTTCGGTCCCCAGCTCCGAAAAAAAAGAACCAAAAAAAAAAAAAAAAAAAAGAAATAAAAAAAAAAAAAAGCGTGTCTGACTATCTAACCTTGGCTAGCTTGAAACTTACTATGTAGACCAGGCTAGCTTCTCTCTGTCTTTACAGGGATCCAAAGATTGAACTCTGGGCAGTGCTGGCACATACCTTTATTCCCAGACCTTGGGAGAGAGAGGCAGACAAATCTGGAATTCAAGGCCAGGCTGATCTACAGAGTGAGTCCAAGACAGCCAGGATTACACAGAGAAACCCTGTCTCAAAACAAAACAAAACAAAACAAAAACAAAAACAAAAACAAAAACAAAAACAAAAACCAGTAAGAAACACCTTTGGGCTGAAGAGATGGTACAGTGCACTGGCTAGTCTTCCAGAAGACCTGGGTTCAATTCCCAGTGCCCGCATGGCAGCCCATAGCTGTTCGATGACTCCTGTTCCAGGGGATCTGACACTGTCACATAGACACACATGCAGGCAAAACACCAATGTACAGGTGATGCCCATTCCTGGTTGTTAACTTGACTACATCTGGAATGAACTACAATTCAGGAATGGAGGGCACACCTGTGATCCAGATTCTGAAGCCAGAAGACACAGGTTTCCGACCCAGATCTTGACTTGGGATGATACATGCTTTTGATCCAGATCATGAGGAGTAGCGGCCTTGAAAAGCTTAGGTGGAGGCAAGATTGTATATACCTTTAATCTCAGGAGACTGAGGCAAGCAGATCTCTGAGTTCAAAGCCAGCCTGGGACAGAGCAAGTTCCAAATCCAGACATGGTGATACACACTTTTTTTTTTCTTTTTCTTTTTCTTTTATCTTTTTTTCGGAGCTGGGGACCGAACCCAGGGCCTTGTGCTTGCTAGGCAAGCCCTCTACCACTGAGCTAAATCCCCAACCCCGATACACACTTTTAATCTGGACCATACCTTCTGCTGGAGGCCTACAGAAGGATGATGGAAAAAGGAAGGCTCTAGAAAACCCTAACTAACACAGTACATAAAATAAAAACAAATTTAAAAAAAAAGATTGAACTCAGAAGGTTAAGCTTGCAGGGCAAGCATCTTCTCCCAGTGAGCCATCTTGCCTACTCAAGATTATCCACAATAACTCATTTTTTAAGAAATTTTTGAGACAGAGTCTTATGTAACCCAGGCTGACCTTACTATATAACCAAGGGATGAATTTGAATTAAAGGTGAGTACCACCACATCTGGCTTCAAATTCCATGTAAAACATTGTGTTTGATCCTATAGTCCAGAAAAGAGATGCTTCTCTAATAATTGTGTTGTTGTCATTACTATTATTGGGTTTTGGGGGTCTCTCCATGAAACCCTGGCTGGTCTGGGACTTCCTATGTAGATCAGGCTGGACTTAAACTCAGAGAGACCTGCTTTCCACAATCTCTGAAGTATCATTATTTTTTTTCATCAATTAAAATCATTGTGAATGTTGCTTAGTGATTAAACTAATTACATAAAAAAATAAGTTTCTTACGTCTTTATTTGGCAATGGTAACAAAACTGAGATATAAATCAAGAGAAACCTGACTCTGAAGCATAGTAGTAGAACACTACTTGCATAATTCTCTTTAGGCCATGGGTTTGCAATCCTAGATATCGGATGTTGGGCAGGCAGGGGATGAGGGGGTAAAACCCCTTAAATAATCACACACACATTTCGTGGATGGGGATTTTTTTTCCTTATGTTTTTGAGACAGGGTCTCATTGTGTAGCCCCTGCTGGCTCAACTCACTTTTTCTTTTTTAGATTTGTTTGTTGGTTTTGGAGGTAGGGCAATGCTATGTAGCTTTGGCTGGCCTGGGGCTTACTATATAGACCAGGCTGGCTCTGAACTCAGAGATCTGCCTGCCTCAGCCTCCCGAATACAAAGATGAAAGATGTGTACCACCACACCCAGGTCTATTTTTATTTCATTTGTAAGGGAGTTCTACCTACATATATGTTTGTGCACCGCATTAACATAGTGTCTGGTCATTCTTGTTAGGATAGTGGTGAGTATCCCTGCCTGTCATTCGGGGAGCCAGGGTTTGATTCCCCGACGGACAGGGAGACATGATGTCCTTGGGGACTGGAGAACACTGACTGCTCTTCCAGAGGACCTGAGTTCAATTCCCAGCAACCACATGGTGGCTCACAATCACCTGTAATAGGATTCGATGCCCTCTTCTGGTGTGTTTGAAGACAGCCACAGTGTACTCATATACATGAAATAAATAAATCTTTAAAAGATAGTATCGGGCTGGAGAGATGGCTCAGTGGTTAGGAGCACTGACTGCCCTACCAGAGGTCCTGAGTTCAAATCCCAGCAACCACATGGTGGCTCATAACCATCTGTAATGAGATCTGACGCCCTCTTCTGGTGTCTCTGAAGACAGCTACAGTGTACTTACAGATAGTAAGTAAATAAGTAAACAAATAAATAGATAAATCTTAAAAAAAAAAAAAAAGATAGTATCTGAGGAGGCCAGAAGAAGGGGCTAGATCTCCTGAATCTGGAGTTACAGATGGTTGTAAGCCACCCGTGGGTGCCAGAAATCAAAACTGGGTCCCCTGGAAGAGCAGCCTGTGGTCCTTACTGAGCCAGAGTTACGTTGTAATCCAGGGTAACCTCAAACTCTCAGTGGTTGTCTTACCACCAGCCTTCCATGTGGTGAGAGCCATTAAACACAGATGTAAACACAATGGCTGCTAAGTATGGGGTCACTCGAATGTGTGAGCTCTATAAACACTCAATTTATAAATTGATAAAATTGATATGCCTCAAGTGTGATCGTCGACTTAAACCCAATGTGTTCGAGATGCTCTACATTTAACCTTCTCTGAAAATCATAGGCATTACTTCATCTATGCCCATGGTTACTTCAGTGTAAAAAAAAAAAAAGGGGGCAACTAAAAAAAGTAGGAAAATTTTTTCCTCACTTGTAACCCAAAGGAATGATCTGCAGCGTGTAGAGAGCTTAGGGGCAAGAAAGCGAGCAGAGAGAAAGTGAAGCCCATGGTTTTGGGTAAGGCTATAAGGGTTTTAGGGATAACAAGGGCAGTCAGTCAGGATCTAGCAGTTCTGATGAAACACAATGGTATATGGCTAGATGGTTCCTCCTCTTCTTCTTCCTCTTCTTCCTCCTCCTCCTCTTCTTTTTCTTCTTCTTCCTCCTCCTCCTCTTCCTCCTCCTCCACCACTCCTCCTCCTTCTTCTTCTTCTTCTCCCTCATCCTCATTGAAGGTTTGTTTGAGACAGGGTTTCTCTTTGTAGCCCTGGCTGTCCTGTAATTCATTTTAGACCAGGGTGGCCTCAAACTCAGACATCTGACTTCCTCTGCCTCCCAGTGCTGGGATTAAAGGTGAGTGTCACTACTACCCAGCCTTCTTATTTGTCTTTTTTTCCCGGAGCTGGGGACCGAACTCAGGGCCTTGCGCTTGCTAGGCAAGCGCTCTACCACTGAGCTAAATCCCCAACCCCTATTTGTTTTTTTTTTAAATTGTATGTTTATGTGTGTGTGTGTGTGTGTGTGTGTGTGTGTGTGTGTGTGTGTGTGTGTGTATTTGAATGAGTATGTGCACCACATCTATGCAGTACCCATGGAGGCCAGAAGGGGGCACTGTATCTCCCAGAAGTGGAGTTAACAGACAACTGTGAGATACCATGCCTGCCATGGTGCTGGGAACCAAACCCCAGAGCTCTGCAAAAGCAGCCAGTGCTTTTAACTGCTGAGTCATCGCCCCAACACCTAGTTTTCTTATTTTTAAAATGCAAATGCAAATGTCTTTTTATAGAGTTCATGTGACTATGAAGTTGAGATAAAATGTATAACGCATTTAGATTTGGAGGGGGAAAACAAAGAAAAAAGCTAACTGTAGTAGAATTTGCTTGTAATGTCAACACTCTAGGCAGTAAGGCAGGAGGATCAGGACCTCAGGGGAATCGTTAGCTATAAGTACTTGGCCAGCCTGGGCTACATGAGACCCTGTCTCCATAGAAAGGGTCTCTTATCTGCCACATGGTATTTCAGTAAGTGATAACTACCATTATTCTCTCTGAAACAGGTTTCAGTATCCCAGACTTGAACTCCTGATTCCTGTGGGGAGCAGTGGTTGCAGGCACGTGCTACTTGCCTGTTACCTTCTTCTGTTAGACTTCTGTGGACTTGTGTAACTCCCTCACTTCTCTTTCCGGATCCCACAGTGTGCGACTCTCTGTTGGTACTGCGCAAAATACTTGCTTCAGAATTATTCAAAGTCCTTAAGGGCAGCCAGCTCTGGAAGACTTACACTTAACATCCTGCCTTGAGAGGAGAAAAGCACTTCATAGACTGACGAACCAGCCTGCTTCAAATGCTTGTCTGCTGTCATTAGTTTGCCCATGATGGTTTGGGTCTGTGGTCTTTCTCCTCACATCCTTGGGGTCTATTAAATCTTGTGACTGAGTTAAATAAAACTTGTGACCAAAACCAATCACTAATCATTTACGGCCGGAGTTCTGTTCTTCGGGCAACAGGGTTTACATACATTTCTTGTGCAGGTTAAATAGCCCCAGCCTCGCCCATGGAGCCATCTTCCCTTACGTATTTCTTCTTTGCTGTTACAAATGGAGCTGCAATCAGTAACTGCTCTTGTGACACTTACCGTCCCGTTTACAGGGCAACATGGCAGACTGATACATGAAACAGCATAGCACCAGAAATGAAGCACACCACAGATGCCTTCTGGAACGGCAATTCCGACATGCTTTGTATGCAACATGACAGCAAAAACATCAACTTTGCTACTTGACAAATTTAAGTTTGGCTTATACATTTTATTGAAACGGTTATTCTTTAAACATACACATTCCCCCATCTGCATTTTCTTACAAACATTTATTATTATTAATTTTTTTTTTGCTTTTACCCATCAGTTATTTTTTTCCCTTTTCTATCTGTTTCACATTAAAGACTCAGCTGGCTTGGTTGGCAAAGTCAATGGAGTAAGGTTTGGAGCCCGTCATGGCTCTCACTCTGTCTTCGGGCTCATATTTAAACATGAATGGCTGATTCTGAGGCTCTGTCATTACTAAGACTTCAGGCCCTTATCTCTCAGAATTTCTCAGCTCCTAGTGTAATCTGTTTGGTGCATTTTATTGTAGTTTTCCATTGAGAAGAATTTCCAAAGTAATTCGGGTATTCAATGGTCTTAGTTTCTAATAACAAATTTAAAGAACTGGAATTTCCTTTTCGGACCACGGGGACTGATCCCTGCTTGCAAAGCACAGACAGGAAACCGGACACTCCAAGGCAGGGAGCGGTGAGAAAATCGTTCGCTCATGACAGCACAGCTGCAGCCTTCATCGTAAGCTTGCTTGGCTCAGGGACTCCAGGAATGAGAACGCTCAGAATTACATAGCAGAAGAGACATTTGCTTGGATACCATCCTCCAAGAAGAATAAACATGTAGTCAGAGGAAGGGGCTTAAAAAAAAAAATTCTTACAATGAGATAAGAGTTAGTATAAGAAGCATTCAAATATGCCGGTTCTCTCAAGTGGACAGGCACCTGTGTTGTTCCCTCAGTGTCTCTTATTTCTACCTCTTTAAAAGGAAGACAGAACTTAGGTGAGGACAGTCACTTTAGCATGCACAAAGCCCACCCAAAGGAACCCAGACAACTTAACGCAAGCATCATTTCCTAGGCACTTTAGAAGGAAATGTGTGTACATCCTGTGAGGATGCGCTTATATCAATTAAACGTAGGAGTCGGAAGCCAGAGACACGGGGCGGTAGTGAGTATCAACCTTTTCCCTGTCAGCATCTGAGTCCTTTTTCAGAGTCTACTTCATTGCAACAGCCACAGTGGCTTCCTTCCTCTTTGCCCTAGCCTTTGCCCTGGTCAACACAAGGAAACGCTCTGCTCCACCCGCGTGACCAGTGACTTTGCCTTGAAGGGCTCATTCAGGCTTAGCAGCTGTGCCTTAAAGTGCCCTGATCATCGAAACCATCTAAAAGGCAAGTTACTTATCCCGGAGAGGCTGCTTTTTCCCCCTCTTTTACATTTCTCAGACACCTTTCTTCTCCATGTGTGAGTTCTACCGATACTTTTGCTGGTAGTGAATCCTTTCTGCTAATTCTTTCCCAGATGCCAACAGCAAACATGTTAACAGACATTAGCTGAACCCGCTCCCACCACCCACTTGTTTCGCTCACCACCGGCTCCCTAATGGTAGTTCATTCCTTACAGCCCACAGCAACGCTGTTGTCCGCGTCTACCGCTGAGAAGGAAGACCTTGAGGATACAGTTCAGCCCCTCGGCGGGGAGTGAGAAGGGGTATGGGGTTCTCAGTGCCTTTAGGAAATGACCGCTGGAAATTTAAGGCCTAGAATCATCAAAAGTCCCACATTCGCATCCTTCTAAAATGAAAGAAATGGGAGAATCGCCAAGTTTCGGGCCAGTGTCAAATGTCCTTTGACCTACTGAGAGAAAGGTCTACTCTCCCTCTCATTCCAACCAGTCTTGAAATTCTGGTTTCACGTGTTCACAGAAAGAGGAGTAGGACGCGGTATGCAAGGGGATCTTTCAACATCCCTGAGAGACTTTCTCTAGAGGACTGTCCCTAAGGACATTCATTAAGTGACATGTAGTGAGCATCTGTTTCTTCTAGAAACATCCAGCAGAGAAGTCTTTAGGGGAGTCGGTCAATCGGAGTAATGAGCCGCAACTGCCCCGGGATAATAGTTTTGATATCTGTTGACGATCCTCTGAATAACAAAACGGAAAGCTCTTCAGAGAACCGTGTCCCATCTTGGTTGGACTCCCTCCTTATTTGTTATTTTAGGGTTCCATGGAAATAGGAAGATTGACTGCTGGTGGGGTAAGAGAAAAATCCCTTTTTTTCTCTGTCTCCCACCATTTCAAATCCTCCCCAATTAACGTTCAGACCTCACGACACAAGAAGTCAAGTCAAAGTAGAAAAAAAATGTGTTTCCTCCTCCTTTTTTTTTTTTTTTTTTTAATGTGAATTTCTTAAACGCAGTTCTCCTGGTACATGTTGCAGATAGGTATATTATAAGGCGTGGGCTTCTGTTTTGACTATCTGAATAATCACACTAATCCAATAAATTTGCAGAAATGAATAGAAAATTGATCTATGAGATTCCCGCTTCTTCTTGACTGTGGTGACTTGCAACTTCCTAGGTAAGATGTTTCAGGTGTGTGCAGCCTCACCTTTCCCCTATTTTCACCAAATAAGCTTGGGCCACTCCCCTCCTCCACTCTGTCTGAAGGCACAGTGAGGTGCCTTTAGAGGTCCACCTTCGTCCTTCTGTCTGTTTGGTATCCTACATAAGGAGGGTGCTGGTCAGAACTGGTCCGTGCCATTTCTGCGGCTACTTAAGTGAGATCGAATCTGGCTGAGGGGCTTGCGTGGCTGGTGGGCGAGCTCCAGTGACTAGGCTAAGATCCTGACTTTTGGGAAAGTGCAAGCCAAGACCGCTCTAAGTCAGACAGTTTGGAAGGCTCTGCTCTGGCTGGGCATTGTGCTGAGTGTGGTTTCTGCTTTGGTCAGGGTCGTATGGTGGGCTTTCTTTGGTTCAGAACCTCTCACTTCCGGTCCTATTAGGCTGTATGCCTGGGTGGCTAGCCCGGGCTGTGGTGCTGCTTCACTCGACAGCGTCCGCTGGCTTCTGGAGGCACTGTTCCCGGTGGAGCGGGTGGAGGAGGAGCCAGAGCGAGAGCTCCGGGAGCCTGAGGAAGAGGAGCTGGGTTTCACAAGGCGGGCGCGGGGCGCTTCAGCGTCTTCTCTGAAAGCAAAAAGTGAACAGACAGCAAACATAAACTTTGGTACTGCCAGGGCCCACGGTGATGTTCATTAAAGTTACTTCCTCCTGAGATTTTTTTTTTCAATGAACTCCTCAAGCCACAAACCTCCAAGGCAGTTCCTTTTTCACAAGGCTTAACGCTCAGTTTAGGAAAATGTTTGTGGAGTGACTGCCAGAGGTTCAGCCAGTTGCACCAGAAGGATACAGCTCAACATGAGAGACGATCTAGATAGAATTGCTTTGATTTGGGGTTTGTGTACTTAAACCCTTTCATGTCCTGTGGGTTATAGCCTTTTTATTATCTACCCTTCTTACGTGGAAATGAATCAGAAGGAAAGTTGAGAAGTATGCTCGTTGATTGTTAGCATGACACAAGCTAGAGTCACCTAGAGAGAGAAAACATCTCTCCATCAGAATGACTGTTTGGCAAGTCTGTCCAGCATTTTCTGGGTTAATGATGGCTGCCTGAGAGTACAGGTCACTGTGGGTGGTGCCACTCCTGGGAAGGTGATGCTGAGTTCTATTAGAAAGCAGGCTGAGCAAGCTATAAGGAGCAAGTCAGTAAGCAGCACCCCTCCATGGCCTCTGCTTCAGTTGGCACCCCCAGGTTCCTGCCTTGGATTCCTATCCTGCCTTCCGTTTGTAATGGACTGTAAGCACTAAGGGGAAATAAACTCTTTCTCCCCAAGTTACTTTAGGGCGTGCTGTTTGTCCCAGCAACAGAAAACAAGCCAGGACAAGGATAGTTTCACAATGAAGTGAATCACATCTTCTGTCCCTAGACTGTAATTTCCTACTTGCCAGGATAACCCTTTGAAGAGAGTCATAGTACAGAGGACCTAAGGGATATTTATATTGACTGGTTGCTATGGGGCCAGCCTGTAAAGGGAGTTGGTACAAATAGGGACGCTTACCGGATTTCATTAGGTCTGTCTTCTTCCTCATATCTCTCTTTGCTTTTCCTTCGTATTAGGAGCCATATCAAGAGGAAAATGAGCAGAGCTCCCGCCACTATGCCTGTCACTGCTCCTGCAACCATGCCAATGCTCTGCACATCTGTTTCCTCGGAAGCACAGACAGAAGGAAAGTCAAACAGAAGCTCGGAGACACTCGAACTCCCAAGACAGAAGCCCCAGGCAGGATGGCTCCCTGTGCCACACCCTGCTACCTTCTCATATTGTGACTTCACCTGGCCTTTCCATATTCTTGCAAGCCGAAGCTACTGAACCACTTGACTCGTTGGCTCAGATTTTAGTGACTACGTCTGCCTTCGTGATAAAATGGCTGGGAAGATTATCGTGTCATGTTCAAAGAAAATTCCAACCCTCAGACCTCTGGGCACTGCTCTGCCCACTCCTTTCTCTAACTGCCCTTTTCTATCATCGGTAAAAGAAAATATAACCTACAGCCTACAATTTGATCTGTGACTGCTGGTGGCTCTGAGAGTCAGAGCTCAAGGTCAACATTTTTTTTTTTTTTTTTTTTTTTTGGTTCTTTTTTTCGGAGCTGGGGACCGAACCCAGGGCCTTGCGCTTCCAAGGCAAGCGCTCTACCACTGAGCTAAATCCCCAGCCCCCAAGGTCAACATTTTATTTGCACATATACGTTCTCATTTGGATATAACACATTCTATATATTTAAGTGCCCACTTAAGCCAGCAGTTTTTGGTATTGTAAGAGGCCAATAGGAGCTCCTCTGATTTCCAGTTTGCACCCCACGGGGCGGGGGGAAGGGAACAATAAAGAACAGATTCAAATAATTTCAGACCCTGGATATGTGGGGGCAAAAGTGGATGACTGGCAGTTTGGAAGGAGAATAGAGTTTGGGAAAGCAGGATTGGGAAAAGGTGGTGCTTGGGTTGGAACACGAAAGACAGGACCCTCTTGTGGTGAACTAGAGACAGAGCACAAGCTTGGGCCAGAAGGTACAGAGGGTGTGGTGAGTGTGAGGGCCTCTGGAGCACAATGAGCAAGGGAGATGAAGTCACAGAAACAGGAAGGGACAGACCGGCTCCCACGGGGAGCAACCATTCAAATGTAGAGGCAAGAGCTGCGTGGTGGTTCACGTTACATTGAAGAAAGCACGCGGTGGCTGTTCTTGGGGAGATGGAGTGTTTCACGGGGAGGAGAGGAGGCAAGGATTAGAGTTAGGATGCTTCCAATGGTGCAAGCTGCAGATGACGGTGAGTGGGTCAGGCTGGACCTACTGTGCACAGAGGCAGGTACAAGGGAACGGCTTCTGTTCTCAAAGTCATGTCAACAGAAAGTAGTTGACTCTTGCCTGCCTATCTTTATAAACGACAGGGTCTCTTACTATAAAAATCTACCTTTTATCTACCCTCCCCCAACCCCCACATCCGAGATAGGGTCTTGGGTGACCTTGAACTCATTACGTCGATCACCCTGTCCACACTGTACTGGCTGGTTTTGTGTGTCAACATGACACAAGCTGGAGTTGTCACAGAGAAAGGAGCCTCCCTTGAGGAAATGCCTCCATGAGATCCAGCTGTAAGGCGTTTTCTCAATTAGTGATCAAGCAGGGAGGGCCTAGGCCTTTGTGGGTGGAGTCATCCCTGGGTTGGTGGTTTGGATTCTATGAGAGAGCAAGCTGAGCAAGCCAGGGGAAGCAGGCCAGTAAGCAACATCCCTCCATGGCTTCTTCATCAGCTACTGCCTGTTCTTACCCTGTGTGAGTTCCTGTTCTGACTTCCTTTGGTGATGAACAGCAATGTGGAAGTGTAAGCTGAGTAAACCCTTTCCTCCCCAACTTGCTTCTTGGTCCTGATGTTTGTGCAGGAATAGAAACCCTGACTAAGACACTCACAGAAACCCTCCTGCTTCTGCCTCCCGATTGCTGGGGTTAAAGGTGTGCACCACCCACCATGCCTCTCTTTTTTTTTCCCCTTTGAGACCGGGTTTCTCTGTGTAGCCCTGGCTGTCCTAGAACTTGTTCTCTAGACCGGTTGGCTTTGAACTCAGAGATGTGGCCGCTTCTGCCTTCTGAGTGTTGTGACTAAAGGTGTGTGTAACCATCATCTCACACACACACACACACACACACACACACATATGGAGAGAGAAAGAGAGAGAGGGAGGGAGGGAGAGGCTGGGGTTTATTTTATCATTACATTATTTATTTTATATGTGTGTATACCTTTGTGAGTGTGTGCAGGGGTCACAGGATAACTTGCATGAATCTATCCTTTCCTTCTGCCGTGTGGAGTGTGGATTCCTGCCAACAAATTAAGATCCCCAGACTAGGACAGAAGCACCCACGGCTGGGCCATCTCACTGGCTTCGGGGTTTCTTTTATGTGAGCAAATTCAGTTCAGGAACGCTCTTTCCCTTACGGCCCCACCCCCCGCCAAGGCACACTCTGAGTGGATTATCTACTAATGGAAACTGAAGTTGTCTTTACTTTTTCCACAATCGAAATATTTCATCAGCTCCACATGTGTCTTCACACTTTTGGAAAACATCTAAAGGGTAAATCCACAGAAATGTTGCTAGATATAATGGGATGCATTTCTTAATCTGCAGTATAAGAGATTTGGGGGCACCCGCCTATCATCTCAGCACACGGGAGGCGGAGGCAGAGGCATTGCTGTGGGCTTGAATCCATCCATCCTTGGCTAGATAGAAAAATCTACTGAAGCCCCGGGCTGCACAGCGAGAAGATCCTGTCTCAATAAGAAAAATTCACACACACACACACACACACACACACACACACACACACACACCACACACACACACACACACACACACACACACACACACTCACACAGAGTAGTCATAGGATGGATTTGTAATTGAGGGACACCTGTATAACAAAAAACTACAGAGCAATGAGAATGCCCAGTTGGTGGGAACACTGTAATTTCAGCATTTGGAAAGTAGAGGCAGGAAGAATTCCTGAGTTTGAATCTAGCAAGATGCAAGGCCAACCTCCGCTTCATCAAAAAGACTCTGCCTCAGACAGGTAAAAACCTGCTGCTTGCTTAGAACGTGCCTGGCTCTAGGTTCTGGCTCCCTGCACCTTCCTTTCCCCACAAACCCAGAAAACTTCAATGCCAGCCAATATACCACAGCTAGAAGCAACAGTGAAACAAGGGGGAGTTTCAGAAACAAAATGAGGCAGAGAAGAAGTCAGTGTAAATAGAATTTTACTTCACTAGGGATCCAAAAGAGGGAGAATAATCTGTCAAATTAGTCTTGGAGTCTTAGGGGCAGCAGGAGGCAATGACTGATCTATGTCCAAGATGCTACTTACCTTTAAAAAGAAATACTGGGGCTGGGGATTTAGCTCAGTGGTAGAGCGCTTACCTAGGAAGCGCAAGGCCCTGGGTTCGGTCCCCAGCTCCGAAAAAAAAGAACCAAAAAAAAAAAAAATACTGATTTATTTTCCCCGCATGTGTGCGTGCGTGCGTGCGTGTATGCGCAAGCCCCAGCATTGGTTTGTAGCCCAGGTTGACTTTGAATCCATGATCCCCTCCTAGCTGTGAGGTTATAGGTGCGAGTTTCCATACCCAGTTGGTCCTAATTTTTGTTTTACTTTTACTAAGAAGATAGCTTCAAATAAAAAGGGTGGATGTTCAGTGGACGTGAAAGGCGGCTCCTGCTTTTTCAGTGAAGACCTTGTTAAATTTGTAAGACAACTGATACTTGAAAGGACGGAAGTACAACACTTGACAATTTGTAACTCAACGAGGACAGCTTACCAGACCTCTCAAAGGCAGAAAGATTCCTATTGCAGCTAAACAGGTGACCACAGAAACCACAGACTTTGTAGAACATTAACTCTTTGCTGCCTGCCTCGGTGATCTTCACAATCTCCAAGTTAAAGTGTCTTTGTCCCTAATGTAATGTGTCAAGTGTCCTTTGGACCGGCGTTAACATCTTAGCAGCCCTTGAAGTGATGAAGTAGTTCCTGGTTGGTTTTTAGCTACACTTCTTTACTTATTTATTTTGTGTGCGCATGTGCAGTGGGGCGGGATGGAGCTGAGTACACACGTGCCCCTGTATTCTCATGTGGCTGTCACGGGCCAACCAAAGGAAGTTGGTTCTTTCCACCACGTGAGTCTTGGACATAGACCTTCAGGCCATTTAGGCTGGGTGCCAAAGAACCTTTATCAGCTGAGCACTCTTACTTTTGAGTGACTCACTCATAGTAAACTAAATACAGATGTGATCAGAAGTGATGGCAGGTCAAATCTGAGAGTTCGGTTATATAAAATCAGCACAATTCTTAGTTCTCAAGTCTCTAGATCTGAAGCTGGGGCTGGGCTTGAACTCTCAGATCATGCTTTCTCAGATGTCCACTACGGGGGAAGCCAGTTGGGAATTCGTTGTTTTGTAGAGAGACTATGTAAAGAAAGCCAGCAGCCACTGGGAGCCATTTTAGAGGACTAGCCAGGTCTTGCGATGCGTGTAGCCCAGAAGGCGCACTGTGTAACGTCTCCTGAGACAGTGAGCCTGACTTCCCAGCTAGGACATGTGCAGAAACTAAGAGTCAAAAAATTTTAAGTTCACTAAATTTGGGGTAATTTGTTTCACAGAAATAGATACAGATATTCAGGTTGGTTTTGTAACTTGGTTTATAATATCTTTCTGTTTTTTAAAGATTTATTTATTTAGTATATGTAAGTGCACTGTCTCTGTCTTCAGACACAGCCGAAGAGGGCATCAGATCCCATTGCAGATGGTTGTGAGCCACCATGTGGTTGCTGGGAATTGAACTCAGGACCTCTGGAAGAGCAGTCGGGTGCTCTTAACCGCTGAGCCATCTCTCCAGCCCCTTATGATATCTTTTATTTAAAAGTGTTTAGTAGTCCCCAAGACAGAGGTGCTGCTACTTCACCCCTGAAGATACTCTGCAGGCTGTCATTTTTGCGGTCTATAAGCTTCAGAGCTGGTTAGGGCCATTGATCACTTTTCTCCCTTGGCATATTTATTTATTTACTTTGCTTGTTTGTTTGTTTTGAAACAGGGTTTTGCTGTGTAGCTCTGGCTGTCCTGGAACTCAACTATGTAGACCAGGCTAGCCTCAAACTCAGAGATCTGCCTGCTTCTGCCTCCTAAATGCTAGTGGGATTAAAGGAGTTTACCACCACATCTGGCGCTTTACTTTCCTTAAAAAAAAGAAAAGAAAAGAAAATGATATTACCAAGTAACTCAGGCGGGCATCAAATCCGCTCTCCTCCTGGCCCTAGAACTAAGATTACAGGATGTAGCAAACACCTGGCCCTACTTTTTTATTTTAATATTTTTTAATAAAGTCTTTTATTTTTTATTTTTATTTATTTATTATATATAAGTACACTGTAGCTGTCTTCTGATACACCAGAGCTGTCTTCTGATACACCAGAAGAGGGCATCAGATCTCTTTACAGATGGTTGTGAGCCACCATGTGGTTGCTGGGAATTGAACTCATGACCTCTGGAAGAGCAGTCGGGTGCTCTTAACCACTGAGCCATCTCTCCAGCCCTATTTTAATATTTTTGAGGCAGACTTTTATGTAGCTTTGAATAGCTCTAAACTTCCGTGTGTAGTGGGGGATGACCTCCAAGGCCTGATTATCTGGTTTCACCTTCTAAGCTTGAGGGTCATGTGTGTATCTCTAAAGTCCCCAGGTTTCTGTTTCTGTCTCTAGAGTCTCTGCCTCTCTGTTTGTCTCTCTCTGTCTCTCTGTGTGTACGCACGCACTTGCATGCATGCGTGGACGTGTGTGTGTGTGTGTGTGTGTGTGTGTGTGTGTGTGTGGTGGTGGTGGTGGTGGTGGTGCTGGCATCCTACTGTGGGAGCTACCCATGCAGGGGCCATCCCACAGAACCAAATTCTAGTCCAGAGGACTTGCTAACTCACATAGGTAACTATACACCCAGACAAAAGTCATTAAATGGTCTTCTGGAAATAGAGACTTTGACCTTTGACCTTACTTTTATTCATGATTAAAAACATTGTATATTAAACTGCAACATAACCATGCAAATTTTAAATGAAAGGACAAAAAAAAGGTCATTATCAGAAAGCTGGGGGTTTAACTCAGTGGCAGAATGCTAGCACTGTAAAGGCCTTGGGTTTTTAATTCCACCAGAAAAGAAAGGCAAGCCCGAGATACTCACACTGTACAGTCACTCGTACCACGCAGCTCTCCTTTCCAGCCTCGTTGCCTGCTGTGCACTGGTAGAGCCCAGAGGAGGCCATGGTGAGGTTCTGCAGCAGCACTCGGCCAGGGTTGTTGTAATCTACAGAAGCAGAGATCGAGATGGTGACTCCCCCTTATGATAGCATCTCTACTGTTTACCGTTGAGCAACACAGACCTGAGATATCGAATGGTCTGATGGGATGAAATGACAGAAAAGATTCTGTTTCGGAGCATGGGAAATGGGGAAATGCTATTTTAAATGGCTGTGCATCCTCAGGAACTACAAAACAGTGGGAACAAAGCTACCTGGGAGGCTGAGACATACTTAACCCTACCTGCCATGGGCCTAACTGGGCTACAAAGTGAGTTCAAGGCTATTCTGTGCGACTTTCTGAGTGTCTGTGTGTACAAGGTCCTAGGTCCAATCCCCAGTGCAGAATGAAAAGGAAAAAAAAATATGAAGACTATTTTTTTTTTTTGGTTCTTTTTTTTTTTTTTTTTCCGGAGCTGGGGACCGAACCCAGGGCCTTGTGCTTCCTAGGCAAGCGCTCTACCACTGAGCTAAATCCCCAACCCCATATGAAGACTATTTAGTGGATACTAAACCAGTTAATTTAGATAGAGGTCGCCCCTCCCCTCCAGACTCTCTCATTTCTGTGTCATTTGAAGAAAGAAATGTGTTTTGTTGTTATTATGGTCTGAGTTCACAAATGAAAACTGAAATTCAAGAGGTCTGACAGCAACCCAGTCATGTCGTTAAGTCCCTATAATCCCAGCAATTGGGACACAGAGACAGGACAATCCAGAGTTCAAGACCATCCTTGGCTATGTAGCAAGTTCTGGGCCAGCCTGGGCTTCATGACACCCCATCTCAAAAATCAGTAACAACAAGAGAGGCTCACACTGGGCATGAGAGTAGTGTGTGCATGTAAACCCAGCACTTTAGAGGTGGGAGCTAAAGGATCAGTTGTTCAAGGCTAGCCTGGGCTACATAAGGCATCAAATTTGATCTCAACCAGAAGGTTGAGAATAGACCTTTGCTGGTTAGTTAATTGTCAAGTTGACACATCTGGGAAGAGGGAACAAATAACATTGCAGATCAGATTGGCCTCTGGGCATCTGTGAAAGTTTGTCTTGATTAATGATTGATGTGGGAGGAGTGCTCAAGTCACCATGTGTGGCACCATCCCTAGACAGGAGGGTCCGGGCTATGTAAGAAAGCTAGCTGAGCATGACGTAGAGAAAGAGTGAGTTGGTAAGTAGTGTTTGTCAATGGTTCCTGCCTCCAGGTTCTTGCCTTGCCTTCCCGTCTGACTTCTCTCAAAGATGGACTGTGACCCTGGAGCTTAAGACGACACAAACATTTCCCTCTTTAAGTTGCTTTCGGTCATACTGTTTTATCACAATGACAGAAAAGCTAACTAGGACACGATGCTGCAGGAGACCCTGCCTCAAAACCCAAGAACTACAAATCAAACCAAGCCAGAACAAAACACGCCAATTGACACACACACATGTGCATGTGCACACACGCGCACACACACGCACACGCACACATGCACATATGCGCACACACATGCACGCACACATGTGCACACACACGCACACACATACACAAACATATGTACACACATGCACACGCACACACATGCACACACACATATGCACACACATGCACACACACGCACATACACACACACACGCATGCACACACATGAGATTCAGCAGCATGCTCCAGGGCATTAGTGAGCTTCTGACAAGGAAGATTTGGAATTCGTGGACGCCGTATTATATTTTTGGCCCGGCAGCTTGACAAGGAGCTGACTTACCGATTCTAGATTTGGGTGGCAGGTGTTCATCCTCTCCCTCCTTCTCCCGAATCCGCTGCCAATAATACACAATGGGCTTGGTTCCAGAGGCAGACTCACATTGTAGCGTCAGGTCACTTCCTTCCGTCGGCTCTCCTTCCAACTCACACTTGGGCTTGGATGGTCTCACTGGTGAAAAAGATTTAAGAATGATCAGTCAGAGAGTCTCCAAATGCTGGTGGAGGACACACACCCCTCTTAGCGCTTGGGTTGGCTCTCCACCGTAATTGATTTTATTCGGTTTTGAGTTGAGATTCACCCAGCCATGCCTCACCTCCTGGAGCCCTGAGCACCCTCTCCTCCTCCGCCCCCAGCTACTACTAGCAGTGCTACCTGCAGTGACTCAGAAAAGACAAACGCTGCTATTTATGGGGAAGTTTCAGGGAAGGTATGTTTAATTTTACTGATATTGAAACAAAGATTAAATGGTCAGAGGTTTGGAAGTGATCATTCAAATATCCAAAGGAGAGCGAGTCTTAGAGGGTGTTTGAATTCTATAATGAGCTACCATGGGAGAATCATAATTATGGGCCATGGAGATGGCTCGGTGGCTAAAAGCACTTGCAGTGTGAGCCTGGTGTCCCGAGTTTGATCCCAGAACCAATAGTGAAAAGAAAGAAGTGACTCCTGAAAGGGGTCCTATGGCCTTTGCTCGAGGTCTATAGCAAACACACTGGGGCACACACTAAATAAAGTAAGGTTAAAAAAAAAAGCTAGAATTGTGTTTTCTTCCCTCCTCATAGCTAAAATCTAGAACACAACTGCCTCTTTGTGGTAATGTCTAAGTGAGCACCACAGAGAACCGAATAGGAGATTTTACCATTTGTAGCTGTCTATGCCTCATAGACACTATTGCCTGGGGATAGAGGTGCAGGCTTCTAATTCCGGCACTCAGGAGGCAGAGGCAAGCTGGATCTCTACAGAGCAAGTTTCAGGTCAGGACGGCCAAGGGCTAAACAAAAACATCCCTCTCTTAGCAAACAAACAAACAATCGAAACAAAACACACATGAAAAGAAGCAGGCATTTATCCTGGGGGTCCTACTTTACCTAGCACTTTTAAGATCACGTGGCTCCAGACATAGCGTCCTGAATTCTTCACCTTGCAGGTGTATCTGCCTTCATCACTGGGTTTCAGAGGCTCGATCTGCAGGGAGGCGTCTCCCGCCAGGAAGTTGGAGGCAAAGGCCACTCGGCCCTTCTGCTCCTCAGTCAAGTTATTGTAGACATGACGACTGGAATACGTAATAACCTGAGGAAACAGACAGAGGCAGAGGCAAAAGGTGGGACTCGACCTTCTCCTTCTGCTGTCAAGACGAGGAGAGGGCCAGGTGTGGTAGTGCACACCAGCTATCCCAGCACTCGGGGGCCGAGGAAGTAGGATCACAGCTTCTAGGCCAGCCTAGTCTCAAACTCACAAACCCACCTGCCTTGCCTGGGGCAGTGTGGGGCAAAAGGTATGCACCACGGCACAGGGCCTGTGAAGCGTTTATTTATCAAGTCCTAACTACTTTGTTAAATACTCAGAGTGACTCCATTCTGGGTGACTCGGATGTGTACACTGAGTGTAGTGTTCCTGGAAGGTCAGCAGTAGATGGCACCAGTGCTGGTCTCTGAGAACTGAGGCTAGGGGGATGAGGAGGGGGATGAGGAGGAGACCCGACCTTCCACAACCTTTTCTTCCACATTCTTCTACCACTTGAATGTGGCCTCTTCAGAGTGCACTGCTCTCTCCCCACCACCACCCCCTCTGCTAGTCTTTTTGTCACACTATCTGTCTCATCACATTTGCTCCCGCAGTCCCCTTCCCCACCCATTCCACAGACTGGCAACACAGCATTCCTCTCTGCATACCACAGGTTCCTTTCATTGTTGAGATGGGGTCTCCCACAGCCGGGCATGGCGGTGCGTGTCTTTAATCCCAGCACTGGGGAGGCAGAGGCAAGCAGATCTCTGAACTGGAGGCCAGCGCCTGATTTACCAAGCAAGTTCCCTGACAGACAGGGCTACCCAGAGAAACCCTGTCTTGAAAAAACAAGAGAGAGAGAGAGAGAGAGAGAGAGAGAGAGAGAGAGAGAGAGAGAGAGATCCATACTGCCTTAGCTGTCTGTGTAGCTGAGAATGATCTTACCTACCCCATCACCACCTTCCAAGTTAAGTGTGGGGTTTGCAGGTATATATATGTCCTTCCACAGATACCTGTGTTCTTTCTTCTTCTTTTTTTTTTTTTTTTTTCTTTTTTTCCGGAGCTGGGGACCGAACCCAGGGCCTTGCACTTGCTAGGCAAGCGCTCTACCACTGAGCTAAATCCCCAACTCCTGTTCTTCCTTCTTGCTCTTAAATTTATTTACCTATTAATAGCTTTCACAGACAATTTAGAAATGGAGGAGGAAAGATAAAAATGAAGAGAAACGATGTTTAAAAAATACTTTTAGGGGCTGGAGAGGTGGCTCAACAGTTAAGAGCGCTGCCAGCTCTTCCAGAGGTCCTGAGTTCAATTCCCAGCAACCACATGGTGGCTCACAACCATCTGTAAAGGGATCTGATGCCCTCTTCTGGTGTGTCTGAAGACAGTTACAGTGTACTCATAAACTCAAAATAAAACGGTTTTTCTTTGAAAAAGAAAACCCTTTAAATTTTATCTGTCCTGCATGCGTGTGGGTGTGTACATTAGCTTGTGGAGGTCGGAGGAATGGAATTCGGATCACTGGGCTTGTCACCCTGACAAGTTGAGCTGTCTTGCCAGTCAGCACCAATAATGGGTTTTGTTCTCGAAAAAGTCGAGACTCAAGGCTGGAGGGACGGAAGGTTCAGTGGGCAAAGAGGTTGCAGTTCAAGTATGAGGAACCTTGTGCACTCAGACACCCCTCCCCCAACACCCAGCCATAGGAAAGAAATACACAAATAAACAAACAAACCAGTAAATAAATGAAAACATTAAAAAATTGGAAACCTAACCAAACTGAATTATTTAGGTCTAGCCTTGAGGGTCATTTTTTGCCGCCTTCTCCCCATCCCCCTCCTCCTTTGCTTTCTCGTGGATAAGAATAAGTTATTGGGATGCTAGAGAGATGGCTCAGCAGTTAAGAGAACTGGCTGTTTGCGCAAAGGACTACGTGGGTTCAATTCTCCTCACCCACACAAACTCACTGCTCACATCTGTCTGTAACTACAGTTCCAAGGATCTAACTCCCTTGCACAGACATGCATGCAAGCAAACCTTAAAAATAAATATATCTAAAAAAAAAAGAATTAAGTTGTTTGGGGGAAAAAAAACCCACATTTCTTCCACAAAACAGGTGAGCTTGGCATATTTGTTTTCCCAGTGAGTGAAAACGCATTGTAGACTTCCCTAAGAGAAGAAAACAATTCCTTAGTAGTCAGTGCATCCTGCCTGCCTATCAGCCTGCAGTTCTTTTCTCTTTCCGTATATCATCCTGAATGTCATTCCTGTTAGTCAAAAAAGCCATGCTGACCGAGTTGACCAAAACCTCAGTCCTCTAATGGCATGCAGCACTGCCTCCCTGGTTGTTATTTTAAACACAGCAACCAAGCAACGGCTGCTTTCCACCAGACAGTCAAGAGCCACTCCTCTTGATTTCAATTACAATTGAGCGAGATTAGCAAGGAGAAGAGTACAGACCCAGAATAAGTTTCCTTAGGTTTACTCAGATCGTCACTGGAAGGATGTGCCAGAAAAGTTGGTGGTATTTAGTCTGAAAGATTATCAGGCTACGTAAGGGATGACAGGCAGAAAGAGGAGACCATTGCAGACACAGAGCAGCCCCACAGTAAGCACAGATGCATGTGTGGATCTCCCAGGCACAGTTCTGGACACAGAGGTTCCAAATCACCTTAAATCACCTCTAAGTGCCTTAGCGGGTCCCCAGTCACGTGGCGCTGCTCTGCCACTCATCCGAGGCTTTCCAGAAAAGAGTCATAGCAACCAGGAATAACATCTGATCAAGCCGGGCCTTTAATCCCAGCACTCCAGAGGCTGAGGCACGGAGATCTCTGAGTTCGAGGCCAGCCTGCTCTACAGAGTGAGTTTCAGGAGACCCAGGGCTACACAGGAAAACACTGTTTCGAAAAACAAACAAATCCAAACTCCACTGCTGCCTTCCAAACCCCTTACATTGCCTCTTTGAGAAAGATGTTTTCTGTACTGTCTGATTCTGTGTGTCAATTTGACACAAACTGGAGTTATTACAGAAAGGAGCCTCCCTTGAGGAAATGCCTCCATGAGATCCAGCTGTAAGGCATTTTCTCAATTAGCGATCAAGGGGGGAGGAGCCAGCCCATTGTGGGTGATGCCGTCCCTGGGCTGGTCCTGGATTCTATAAGAGAGCAAGCTGAGCAAGCCAGGGGAAGCAAACCAGTAAGTGACATCCCTCTGTGGCCTCTGCATCAGCTCCTGCTTCCTGACCTGCTTGAGTTCCAGTCCTGACTTCCTCTGGTGACAAAAAACAATGTGGAAGTAAGCTGAATAAACCCTTTCCTCCCTGACTTGCTTCTTGGTCATGATGTTTGTGCAGGAATAGAAACCCTGACTAAGACATTTTCTCCCCCTCAACCCCTCCCCTTTTTTTATATACTCAGCATATATTACTAAGCATCTGTGTCAGACACTGTGCTCAGCACAGAGTAGTTAAAGACATGGCCTCTGGGGTTGGGGATTTAGCTCAGTGGTAGAGCGCTTGTCTAGGAAGCGCAAGGCCCTGGGTTCGGTCCCCAGCTCCGAAAAAAAGAACCAAAAAAAAAAAAAAAAAAAAAGACATGGCCTCTACTCTGAAGATCTGGTTCACAAATGTGGGGGAATAGAGAAAAGATTGAGAATGCTAAACGCTATCGTATAATACTTGTGTTAATTCGTTCTGTCCTTTTACCTTCAAATACTGGTACTGTGGGGGCAGGCGTGGGCACAGGCCTGTAATGCTAGCATTTGAGAGGTGGAGGCAAGGTCTAGCAATCCTCCTGTCTCAGCATCCAAATAATTGGGATCGCATATAAGTACACATCACCATATCTGGAGTGAGCTCATTGCCTCTCTCCGGCTAACTGGCTATGGTGTATCTCTGACCTCTTTAATCTATGGTATAAAATGCGGTCAAGTTCACCTTACTATAACATTAAACACAAACTGTTCTTTTTGGCTCTAAACTCTAGTGGCTCCTTACACCTGTGAAAGAGGACCAGACTCAGCCCAGGGGTTTCAGAGTCATCACCACACTAACATCCTAATGTCCTTCCCATCTGGTCTACTTCAGACATCGGAGGACAAGCAACTTGCTTCATTTCCTCTTTATCATTATGGCCGAACTTTCTGTGGGCCCGCCCACCTGGCCTTTGCTCACTGCATTGCCCCACTTGTCTCTCCTCTCTCTCTCTCTCTCTCTCTCTCTCTCTCTCTCTCTCTCTCCACATAAAGAATCCCTGCTCATTCTCTGGCCTTTAAAGCCAATGTAAACTCCCCACAAAACCTTTCTTAATATGACAGACTGAGAAGGATGCCTTCACTTTGATCTCATCTGTAGTATTTCTCTGTTCTGTTATTTTATTCCTTTTGGGGATTGAGGATTGAACCCAGGGCCTTGCACATCCTGAGCATAAGCTAATGAAAGAATAAAAAATGCAGCTAAGAAGTCAGAAGTTTAAAAAAGCCCTAAATACCTCAAATTCCAGACCCCGCCCTCTACCTGTACTAGCTGACCATAAAGTTAGATTAAAATCTTAGAGAACAATCTTGAGAAGCAGGAAGCTTCTCCCAGGAACTGATGGATCATAAAGTAAACAATCTTGTGAAGCAGGAAGCTCCACCTTGTGGTTTTTCACTGGTATTCTCGACATTTTCCAATGATGCCCTCCCTACCCTCTGGGGTTGAAGTTTCTTCCTTTAAATTCCCCTTGTCTTAGTTACTGGGGGTCGAACTCCAGTGCCCCTGCATGGGATACGAGTCTCGACCCCAGTGCACTGGTTCCTATCAATAAACCTCATGTTTATTACAGCAAGGACGGTCTCACGTGAGTTCTTGGGGGGTCGCATCATCCTGAGACTTGAGTGACAGTCTCCCCGGTCCGGGGGTCTTTCACTAACACTGAGTTATACTTCAGTCTCTTTACCATTTTCCTTTGAGGAACAACTGTGAAGGACTTTGGAGGTGGGCAGACAGGCTGATGGATGTACTTTCCATAGTGCTGGGTGTGTCCAGGGAACCCTGTGCAGTTATTTGATTTTATGTCCAGTTGCCGTAGTCTTTGGCTGGGCTGTTTACCAATTCCGCACTCAGTATGGTTTTACTGAACTCATACTGTGAGCCACGGTCCATAGTCCCAGCACTTGGGAGCTGAGGTACAAGAGTTTCTGGTGTCACGAGTTTGAGGCCAGCTTGGTCTACAGCACTACCTTGTCTTAAAGCAAAACAAGACCGACCCCCACTGTGTTCTTGGCTCCATGCTGGGAACTGTTAACAACGCAAAGGGCTGAGTGTTGTGAAATGTTAAAGGATAGCTTTTGGAGAGTAGGTAAAACCATGACTCACTGCAGGAAAAGTGAGCAGGCCGCCAGGAATTCTTATTTCACTCATTAAAAGACTGAACACCAGGAAGGCGAGAAACCAGGTGTGGGAACAAACGCCTCCTATAATCGCAGACCTCAGGAGGCCAAGACAGAAGGTTGAGTTCCAGGCCAACGTGGGCTACAGAGTGAGTTCCAGGCTACGGGAAAGCCTGTCTTGAGGTAAAAACACAAGCCAACAAACAAGAGCAGGATGACGTTACACCCAGTGCTCACGAGAATTAGGGCCGAGGGCAGTGTATCTCTCCTTTGGACAGCATAGATTTGTTTCTCCGAGAGTGACAGTGACTTGCTGTTGAAGCTAAGAAATGTGCTTACGACTATGAGTCTCCGACTCAGGGATCCTCCCGCCTTAGCCTCACAAGTGCTGGGATCCCGGCTGCTGCCATTACACCCAGCTCTGATGTTGCTTGATTCTGGGGTCCTTGCCACGGTCATGTAGTCTTCTCTGTCAGAATGAATGCCTCTCCTCTTATATTTGGTTAAGAAACATCTACAAAGGCTACCTTTTGTGTGTAGCCTTTTCTGGCTCCCCAGTTAGAATGATAACCTCTTGCCTCAACGCCTTTTTTTTTTTTTTTTTTTTTTTTGGTTCTTTTTTTCGGAGCTGGGGACCGAACCCAGGGCCTTGCGCTTCCTAGGCAAGCACTCTACCACTGAGCTAAATCCCCAAGCCCCGCCTCAACGTCTTTTTGAGACAGGGTTTCACTCTGTAGCCCTGACTGTCCTGGAACTCACTGTAGAGCAGGCTGGTCTCAAACTCCCAGAGATCCTCCTGCCTCAGTCTCCTGAGTGCTGGGATAAAAAGCAGCCGCTACCCTACCTGGAAATTTTTATTTATTGTGTCTGTGTGCCTGTGCGTAGGTATGCATGCACACACGAAGGGTAGGTGTACAAACCACACTGTGTGCATTAGAGGTCAGAGAACAATTTGTAGGAGTGAATTCTCTCTACCAAGTTGGTCCCTGGGATCGAACTCGGGTAGTCAGGCTTGGCTGCAAGTGCCTTTAATATTACTCACCTGGCTGGCCGGACTATTTCATTTTAATTGTAGAAAAGGTTAGTGATGAGACTCAACTGTACACCATGTGACAGAAGAATGGATATCAACCCAGTCATTTGGCAAATAAACGCCAGAGACAAATGGATGAATGATAGCTGGTGTGAGGCTCTGTTTGAGGAACTTCCTAGAGCACAAGTCAACTTGTGACGTGCATGGAACAGAAGCAGCTCCTCTGCGGTGCTGTCGCCTGTGAAGCAACTGTAAAATTGCTTGTCTGTTTCATTTTTGTCTACCTCTTGGTGTGTTCGCGCAGGCCATGGCATGTGAGTGGAGGTCAGAGGACAACTTGTGGGACTCAGTCTCTCCTCCAGCGGGTGGGTCCTATGGATTGAACTCCGATGCTAGGCTTGGCTGCAAGCACCTTTACCCTTGAAGCCAACCCAGCAGCCTGGTTTCTGCTTGTTTCCCTTCAAGGGTTTTCTTGCTCCATAGCCAAATGGAAAAGGAAAGGGTGACATGTGAGAGGTTGCCATGGGAACCGGAGGATTTCTGTTTTAATTTCTTAATCTGAGAACACAGAGAAAAATTCTGTTGTATGTTGCTAGGGGACTTTGTTTGGGGGAGGGGATGGTCGATCTCCCTTTTTGAAATTTAGTCAACCTTAGGATAAAAGGGGAAAAAGTGATTGAATTCTTTGGTTATTCTACTCCACTAAGACTGAAATAAATACACGTGTTCCTGGGACTGCCTAGCCACCCCCAGATGTTCCCTGCCTGCTCCAAGCATCCTAGACAAAAGAGATAAAAACATTTCTCAAATTGAAATGCAAGGCTAAACTTGTGATTTGCGTCATTGGTTAGCCCACTTTACGCATCACGTCTATTTCAGCTTTTCCTGTTCTCTCTTTTCAGTCACCCTCAGACTCACTCCCCCCACCACCACCCTCAGACTCACTCCCATCCCCACCACCCTTAGACTCACTCCCCCACCCCAACCCCACCCTCAGACTCATTCTCCCTGCCCCTGCCTCTACCCTCAGACTTACTCCCCATCACCACCCTCAGACTCACTTCCCCAACCCACCACCACCCTCAGACTCATTCTCCCTGTCCCCCGCCTCCACCCTCAGACTCACTCCCCTCAACCCCCCAGAAGTTATAAAGTCCTGGCAGCTTTACTATCTATTTCCTATCTCTAGGTTGAGATTCCCAAGTACTCATGCCTGTGATTTAAATTTATTGCAAACTGGATGAGGTGGCGAATGCCCAAAACCTCAGCATTTAGAAGGTTTTTGAGGTGATGAGGATGGGAATCTAAGGCCAACTTGGGATATACAGTGAGATTTGAAGAATGTTTTTAGATCTCTCTCTCTCTCTCTCTCTCTCTCTCTCTCTCTCTCTATCTGTTTGTGTGTGTGTGTGTGTGTGTGTGTGTGTGTGTGTGTGTGTTAAAGCATGAGTCAAGTGGAAGACGACTGGGAGGAGGAGGGGAGGGAAGATAAGCCTTTCTTATACAGTGTGAAATCATGCTTGCTTTTAGCTGAGGGCCTCTTAAATCAGTGCACCTGTGTCAGAGTGGGTGCCTTAAAATGCAGCCTGTCCCTAGCACTCTTAAAGTCTTTCTAAAAACTCCATGATTAATACGGGAACAGTTTGAAATGCCCTAATATAGCTGGGAGATCATCCATGTTCAGGTCCTGAAGCCCTCATCTACGTTTTTATTTTATTTTATTTTATTTATTCATGTATGAGTGTTCTGTCTGCATGTATTCCTGCCTGCATGGCTGCACACCAGAAGAGGGCATCAGATCCCATTACAGATGATTGTGAGCCACCATGTAGTTGCTGGGAACTGAACTCAGTACCTCAGGAAGAGCTCTTAACTGCTGAGCCATTTCTCCAGCCCCTTGGTTTACATCTTAATTATACCTTGCCACTTGAGCTGCTTAGGAATTCCAAACCTTTGTGTTTGTGCTGCTCTGTTTTCTTCCCTCCATCAAGTCTTAAATCAAGGGGCTGGAGAGATGGCTCAGTGGTCAAGAACACGGATTGGTTTTCCAGAGGTCCTGAGTTCAATTCCCAGCAACCACATGGTGGCTCACAACCATCTGTAATGGGATCTGATGCCCTCTTCTGGTGTGTCTGAAGACAGCTACAGTGTGCTCATATAAAATAAATAAATAAATAAAAGTTAAAAAAAAAAAAAAAGAAAAGACTTAGATCAAAGCTGCACGTTGTGGTCTATGCCTGTAATTCTAGCTCTTGGTGGGTTGAGGAAAGAGAGTCTCAAATCCAAGGCCAGCCTGAGTCTACTGAAGACTATCTCATAAATACAAACATCGGGCGTGATGGTGCATACTTGTCATATTATCCTTCTTAAAAGGAGGGGTAGGACACCCTGAGTGACAGCAAGACTCTGTCTCCAAAACAAAACAAAACAAAACAAAAAAACAATAACAATGAAAAAAAGAAGCCCCAAAATTTTTACATCGGCTTTTTTTTTTTTTTTGAAACAAGGAGGCTGTCCTTGACCTCCCCCTCCATCAAGTCTTAGCGGGTGGTTCCAGCTTTATATAGCAGTTCTCTTATCTCTGGTTTCACTTTCTAGGGCTTCACTGCAGTCAATCATTGTCCAAAAGCACTGAATGAACATTCCAGAAAGAAACAATAAATACAGTTTAATACGGGCGCCATTCTGGGTAGTGTGGGGAAGCCTTCGAAGTTCTACTCCATTCTGCCTGAGCCTTCATCCAGCCTGTGTATGTAGGTGACTCACTCAGTCACTTAGCGCCAGGCTGCTCTTAGATGGCTGTCCAGGTAGTGTAGCGGTTTTGTTCTGGAACCTGACCCCCAGATTCAACAGTAGAAATGGTGAAAATTTGGAAACACTGAAGAGAAGACATAAAAAGTCTTCCTTCAGTCAAAGGTGAAAACTCTTACCTTTAAAAGAGAAAACAAAACAAGCGAACCCCAAAAAGCACCATGTGCTGAAATTGCTGTGGTGTCTCTGTTCACTGAGACAGGCTCTCACGTGTCAAAGACTGTACTGCTCCTTCTCTCCATGGAGCTGAGGTGAGGTGGACCTTGAACTTAGATCCTCCCATCCCCACCTGGGTGCTGGGGTTGCATGTGTGCACGGCCGCATTCAGTTTATTTGATGCTGTGGGTGGAACCCAGGCCTTTGTGCATTCTGGGTGAGCGGCTCATCAAGTTCACTACTTTGTCAGATCCTTTCCTTTCAAATTATTGGACGCCTTTCATGGCACACTCCCAAGAGGCAGAGATATGATGGCCTCCTCGAAACTTATCTTGGCACCTAGAGTGGCATAATGCTAGGTAAATCTGTGGGGTCTGAATGACTGAATAAAGGACGCCCATCCATTGATCAAAGGTAAGTTTGGAAGCTGACTGCACGAAGCCACTGAGAGGTGATTTTTTTTTTTTTTTTTTTTTTCCGGAGCTGGGGACCGAACCCAGGGCCTTGCGCTTCCTAGGTAAGCGCTCTACCACTGAGCTAAATCCCCAGCCCCCTGAGAGGTGTTCTTAAGCCTACATTAACTTCCTGACTCCTCGAGTTGTTAAGCTCTATAACATAGAAGCTCTTTCCTCCCCTTTTCCTCTAAATGAAAACTTCTGGGCAGAAGTTAGATGTGTGGTTGTGGGAGCTCTGAGTGAGTGGGGATAAACATGAACACTACAGGAGGGAAAGTATTCCACCGAGATTCGTTAAATATGGAGGGGACATCTATTCCACCGGGTGACTAATGACCTAGGTAGGGATTACTGCTGCCAGGCCTTGAGTCGGGGAAAGAGGTCAGCTCAACTCTGATTTAAAGGTTTATTTATTTACTTATTTGCTTATTATATGTAAGTACACTGTAGCTGTCTTCAGACACACCAGAAGAGGGCATCAGATCTCATTACAGATGGTTGTGAGCCACCATGTGGTTGCTGGGATTTGAACTCAGGACCTTTGGTAGAGCAGTCAGTGCTCCTAACCACTGAGCCATCTCTCCAGCCCCTCAACTCTGATTTAAAGAATAAAGTGGGACCCTGAATTATTAAGAAACATCAGAGGTGGGCTGGAGAGATAGTTCAGCAGTTAAGAGCACTGGCTGTTCTTCTAGAGGTCCTGAGTTCAATTCCTAGCAGTATAATTATATATATATGATAAATCTTTTTTAAAAGAAGAAACATCAGAGGTAAGAGAGCTTTGCCGCTATCGACTACAGAGGATTGGTGTTGACCGTTGAGCACAGCGATTTGATGTTGAAGATGGGCGGCTGCTGGAGATGGAAACTGTGCAGTGAACTGACTGGGCAGGACCCTCACTCAACACGGATTCCACCAGGACAGAAAAGGCAGCCCCAGAGCATGAAGAACCCGGAGCCTGACTCAAGTATGGTCTGGAGAGAGTCTTTTTTCAGGCTTGTTCTTTGGCTGTTCTTCCGGGAACACAGATCCACTTACTCTATTCAGAGCTGAGAATATCGTGTCTACCACTGACCACACTCGGGTTGAGGTGACCTTGCTCCGCAGAGAACAGGTCGCCTTTAGAGGACGTGCTATGTATGAGAGAACAAGATGACAAGCGGAATCACACAACAAGGTGACACAGGCAGCCTCGGAGGCAGGTTAAAAACTCCAGCGTGATCCTGAGATGTATTTTTAGTGGAAACCTTAGCTTCTCCCAGTACAAACCATCCTGTGAAGTTAATGACAGGGACATTCTGAGGAAAGGACAACCTTTCTTTCTTCCTTTTTAAATCAGAGTGGGGAGAAAAGCAAAGCCCTGTAAAAGACTCCCTGAGTTGTGGATTTAAAAAATAAACTACAAAATCTTATTTCACACAAGACACGTGGCACTGTGGTGATCAAAACAGGCAGTGTGTTAGACCCTTTTGCCCAACCCTTGTCTAAAACAAACAATACGAGCATATTTAAGGTAGGGTAGGTCTCGATTTGCTTTTCAGTGGATAGGTATATAAAATGTTCGCTAAGTTTGTGATCTTTCCTGTTTGTTTGAGGAAATGTAACCGCACCCAAAGTTGAAAAGCATTGCTGCTTATGAGAACAATTGCCCAATGGGGTATAGGACATGCCTCCTCATTTACATAGGAAGTTCTAAAGACAAAGATGGGTTGAGAAGAGTGGAGTCAGCTTCAGACACAGCAAGACCAGACCTTATGAAGGGACAGACCACACATCTCAGATAACGTTAGATGAAAAAACAAACTCTTCCAGCCCCCGTGAGCAAGATGTGAAGGCAGAAGGCGGCGATGTGAGGGCAGGAGGGAGAGCAACTGTAGCTAGGAGTGTACTTACCACTTTTTGGTTCCCTTCATTATCCGTGAGCAGCCATTCAATGTCCAGGGTGTCTTTCTCAGGAAGTCCCAATTGATGGTGACAGGGCAAGGTAACCTTTTCCTCTGCCACTCTCTTGATCTCAGTGTGAGTTCCCAGCGTTCCAACATAATAGGTTACTGGAAAGAGGAAAAACAAACCTCTAATGAGCAATGCAGACGCTGGATGACAGCATGGACTGGGCAGAAATTGCAACCAATAAACCTTGGGAGCGCCTGTGGGCAAGGAGGAAGCAAGTCAAGGCTTAGGGACTGCAAGCATTTTGCCGACCACTGTTTCCTCCCAATTGCAGAGCCAAAGATTCTTCAGACCCTGTGGATTTTACCCTACTGGTGCCTGTTTTCCAATTCCTGGTTAATTTTGTGTGTGTGTGTTTTGTTTTTGTTTTCTTTGTTTTGCAACAAAGTTTCACACTGTAGCTCCGGCTGGCTGGGCGTGTACTAGCTAGTCCAGGTTGGCTTTAAACTCATGGTGATTTTCCTGCCTCATTAGCAAGCACCATCAATTCCCACCATCAATTCCCCTTATTATTAGTTTTGTTGTTGCTGTTTTGCTTTTAAAAATAAGTGATGAGGTAATTGCTGGCCCTGGTGGTATAGCCTACAGCCTAGCGATTAGATAGCTGAAGAAGGTAGATAAATGGATCAAGCTCGGCCCTGGCTGCAGAGAGTTGAAGGCCAACATCTGGACATCTGCAACTTAGTGAGACCCTCCCTGTCTCTGAATTAAAAAGTGAAGAGCGAGTCAGGCAGTGGTGGCACATAATCCAGTATTCAAGACACAGAAGCGGACTGATCTCTGGGAGTTCAAGACCAGCCTGGTCTACAAAGTAAGTTCCCAGATAACCAGGGTTACACAGTGAGACCCTGTCTCAAAAATACCAAATATGGAAGAAAAAAAAGAGAAGCCTGTGGATCTAGCTCAGTGGGAGGGTGTTTACTTAGCATGTGAGATGATCTAGGCTCAGTCTTTAGTACCTCATAAAACAAATGATTTAAAGTCAGCAACCCTTTTTTTTTGCTTGTTTGTTTTTGTTTTTCTTTTTTTGTTTGTTTGTTTATTTCTTGAGACAGTCTCTCTCTCTCTCTCTCTCTCTCTCTCTCTCTCTCTCTCTCTCTCTCTCTCTCTCGCCCTGGCTGTCCTGGATCTCACTCTGTAGACCAGGCTGGCCTTAAACTCAAAGATCCACCTGCCACTGCCTCCCGAGTGCTGGGGTTAAAGACATGTGCCACCACTGCCCAGCCACAACCGTGTCTTCCGTCTGTCTTCTACTAGAGGAGACTTCTGGAAGGATGACACTCCCAGAAACTCTGCATCAACACAGGCAGCGCTAGTTCCTGAAGTTACAGGGTCAAAGACACTGGAGCTCAGAACCTTCCACATGAACCTTCTTATTTTTCGAATGAGCTGCTCGAACCCCAGAATGATTTTTCTGCTTTCTAGTGGCATGCATTTTGGAGAATGAAAACACGACAAACATCGCTGTAATATAAAGGGAAATTATTCATGCTAGGAGAATTATGCAAATCCAGAGCCGTGCATGGGCATCTAATTACAGGGTTCAGGATAATCTTCCAAGGGCTTGGTAAATATTAGAAATGCTGTCTGGAAATCATCTGTCTAGCATCGCGTAGCACGTCATGGTTCTAAAAGAAAGGCAATTGCTGTAACTGCTCAGTGCCTTGTGGTGCTGGTACACATCTGTAATTCCAGCTACTGCTGAGGCTGAGGCTGGAAGGTCACCTGAACTTGGGCTTGACAGTCAGACCCTGTCTTTAAAATGAAGAAAACAAGGGTTGAGTCTAGTGTCCATGTGTCTGTCTGTAATCCCAGCACTTGGAGTCTAAGGCAGGAAAATCAAGTTTGGGGCCTCCCGGGCTTTAAAAATAAAAGTTAAAAATATGGGGTCAGAGAGTTGGTTCAGCATTTAAGAGCACTGGCTGTTCTTCCTCAGGACCCGAGCCAGGTTTCTTTTTCTTTTTTCTTTCTTTCTTTCTTTTTTTTTTTTTCGGGGCTGGGGACCAAACCCAGGACCTTGCGCTAGGTAAGCGCTCTACCACTGAGCCAAATTCCCACCCCCCCCCCCAGCCAGGTTTCTTGCACTTTTAATCACGTGTACCCCAGACGTCAAGTTCTTTTGGAACAAGTGTGGCACAAAGTGCAAGGCTGTGAGATTCAACTCGCGTGTTACACTCGTATTTGTACAGATGTGTGTGTTGCCTAGCTTATGTGGTGCAACCGATATAGAAATAATTCTTTCAATTCCCTTTTACCGCATATGTGAGAAAGATTTCCTGTAAACGAACTTCGTTTTGATTTTGGTTTTCCCTTTGTGGGTTTGAACACATGGCAGATAGCCAGTCAGCATTTAGACCTACTTTACAGGCTAGCGAACTAAGGCGCAGGGGAGGATTATCATGAGATGAGGTCCTGAGAAGTCATTTAGAGCGGAAGTGCTCTATAACATCGCCCATTCTCCTCCAGCCCATCCGGTGGCCCCCAGGAAAACTGAGAATCCGACTGCATTGTACTGCGTCGAGCTCCGAGGAGGAAGCGCTAGCGTTCATTCGCTGCTGAAACCCGCAGCCTCGCGCAAAGCTAGAGAACCCTACACCACTCGCGTGCATTTGGAGGCCCTCGCTATACTCAGGGGAAAAAAAAAAAAAAGCAAAGGCTCGGCCGTGAGACTTGCTGAGGGAGGCCACTAGAGGGAAACAAAAGCCCAGATTTGGCCGATGTCCCCAGAGGGCCGGAACGCGGTGGTGGGTGGTGTGCTCTGCGCTCTCTTGCTTCTATTTATAACACATCCAGAATTAAATACAGCAGCAGCAGGAGGGTGCCTTCGTGAATACAAACGACTTCAGTGAGGCAGGGCGTGTCGACCAGAGCCGACCGATCTGCCTTGTTTCTTGAACCTCAAGCCCCCAGATTCCAAGATGCCCCCAGGATCTCTGCAGATTTCTGGGACTGGTTTTTTGTTGTTTGTTTGTTTGTCATCTTAAACAATTTTTACCATATGTTGAGCCTACAGTCTGAGCTGGCAGGGGCCTCGCTAGTGTTTGTGGGAACTGCTTGGCATGCGCCTGCCAAGTGGTGGGACTGGCACGTCCAACCACCCTATGCCTGCTAGCATAGAATTCCCTGGGCAGCAGGGCTCATCTCTAGGGGGAGGAAATCCTTACAGTCAGTATAACTTAAGAAGAAATTGCAGCCTGGCCAAGCTAGTGAGTCGCAGAGGTTCAGGGGAGGGGAGAATTTCTGAAATCTTACTGTAGTAGTTATCTATAGCATGGGCGTTGCAAGGGGGATTTGGAAAGAGGCTTCTTGTGTATATGCAAAATACTTTCCTGGAAGCCTTGGGCTTGCCCCAGTGGGGTTTTCACAGGCAACTCAGACACTTAATAAGGTGCTAGTGGGAAACTCTCAGCCTCAGCGTTACCAACAGGCCCCCAGCCTGGGGTCAGAACATAGGAGCTACCCTGTAAACAGCTCCTTCTGTGCTCCTCTATGGCGAGGAGGGACTTGCTGCATTCCGTTAAGGTCAGCTTAAGATTTTGTTCTCTAAAACCTTGGGTCTCATTAGATTCTTTTAATCATTCCAAGCTTTTTTCGAAAAGACCAGACAAGAGGAAGTTTTAACACAAACCATATTCATATTCCCCACCCCCCTCTCGTAAGGGATAGTGGGCGGGGGCAGTGACCAAAGTATAGTCCCTAACTTCTCTTTTTCCCAAATAGGACTTTCCTACTTTTCCAAAGCTCACTGAATGCCCACCATGGACAACTTGTCCCTAATCACCCATGTTTCCTCTTCCTGAAGGGGAACGAAAAAAGGTTGCCCCACGAGTACAGGCTTTCCACAGGTTCCCATGCTTTGTGTAACGAATTACAGAAACGACTCCTAAATTCAAGTCACAGCAGGCTCTAGGTAAAGCCACAATGCTTGGTGTAGGAGTTACCATCCAAGTTAGTGTAGATCAGAGTTTACAAAATTAGAGCATCCCCTGGCTGGGATCGGAAGTCTGGTCTTGCACATTGTGTAATATACAGTAGAGTGCCCTCTAGTGGTGACACGAATGTAGCCTCCCCCTTCTTTCACTGAGTGATAACATTTTTTTTTTCAATGGTTTCAGGACATTTAGCATTCACTAAACCTGTGTGGAAGGAGTTTTCCCATATTTCACTTTACCCATAATGCTCCTGTAATCAATCCTCAGGAGAATGGCCGCTTCATTTATATGTTAGAAAAGTAAAAGAAAGGGTCATTCCAGTATTTGCAAGCCTGAGACAGAAGAAAAACTGTGAGCATTGTGACTTCACAGTTAGCCTGGGTTACACTGACTACAGAAAGGTTAAAAACAAAGGGGAAAAAAACACTCATTGTCTAGATCAAGAATTAAGACGCAGAGTGACTCAAGCCAAGTTTGTAGAGTTCTGTAGGGTAAGGGGTCTGTGTATGCATGACTGAGACATCCAGACTTTTCTGGAACACTGTATACACTTCATGAGGCACCATGGACCCAGATTTAGACAGTCTCCTGACCTCTCTCAGTCTTTTATTTGTTTTTGTTTGTTTATTTGTTTGTTTTGAGACAGGGTTTCTCTATGAAGTCCTTGCTGCCCTGGAACTTGCTCTGTAGACCAGGCTTGTCTCAAACTCAGAGGTCTGCCTGCCTTTGCTTCCTGAGTGGTGGGATTAAAGACATGCTCCACTACCCCTACTCCCAACCCTGCCCTCCCCCCCCACATACTTTTTCTTCTCTGTAAAATGAAGAAAGGTTGTTGGAAGGATTGTATATGGCCTGGGTAAAGGATCTAACACTCAAGAAATGGTGGTTATTATTAACGACCATCACACTACATTGTAAAAGACAAAGAGAAACAGAACAGGCATCAAGGAAGCAAACCACGGTTGTGAGGTGTTTAAAAGAGATAGTTGGGGGGAGTCAGGCATGCTGTAGCTGCAGATTGGAGGGGGGGAGAGAACACACCAGGTGGAGGGAGCACCTGCAGCTGGGGGAGCACCTGGAACTAAGGGAGCAGCTGGAGCTGGGGGAGAACCTGACCTCTCTTGCCAACTAGGCAGCTAGTGTCTCCTTCCAAGCTTTGCACCCATCCCATCCCAGGATCTCCTTACGAAAAGTCTTCAAAGGAGAGAATAAAACTGCATAGGCTATGAGTTGCTAACCACCAGACCTATTTCAGCGACTTCTTTAATGCAAACATATCTGGTATTTATACAAAGCCAAAAAAGCTAAAGGAATGAGGCCAGCGGAATTTCAAACATCTGGAAACTGGGATGGTGTCTGGTTAGTATTTTCCCCTGAGAGAACATTTGTTCCAGGAGTCGCTGAAATAGTGGGCTGGGCACAAAGACTAGGCTTTGGTCAGGAGAGGGGTTACAGAGATTCAGCTCCACGCCCTAGTCCATGGGCTGTTTTTAACTAAACAATAGGAAGGAGAAAAGAATGGGGGGGTCGGAGATAAGGAAAGGGTGACAGGAAGAAGATGGTGAGGGAGACAAAAGGGGGAGGAGAAGGAGGGGAGGGAGAGGGGAATAGAATTGGAGTAAGGGGGAGCCCAATATTGATTTAAACAATAATGGGGATAGGTTTTTACTCTGATTTGTTACTGTTGTGCTGGGGTAAGTGCTTAGAAAGTACATCCCCAGTCCTAAGTGTTGGGACCTAGGCAAATATTAAGACTTGAATGGAATGCTTTGGCCTAGGTAAAATGGTAAGGCCGAAGTAACAGTTACCTGGTTAGCCTGCCACTATAAGGAAACTTTCTCATAGGTTTCTGCTGTTATTAGGAAACTTTCTAACGCCAAGGTTGATTACATAGTCTGTTACATTCTGTGCCCTTGGAAACCAAGCATGACAGAAGTCAGTAGAACTGTTTTGTATAGTTACCCACCATCAGCTTGGACCAGAACCAATCACCCAACAGCATATCCTGCACCTGTGTATGAGCTCCCCTAGGATGGACCCCAACAGAAGAGAGACACCTGCACCAATATAAGAAACTACTTGGAATAAGTCTTCCATTTTGAGTAGTGGTCGAGTAAAGTTTAGGTTCCCAAGATCTTCCTGGGAACTGACATCCTACTTGGTAGAAAGAGATGAGTACGTGGGTAACTGACATCCTGGTTGGCAAGTTAAGACATGAAAGTTAGACAAGGCGAGTCCCCTGCCACAGTTGAATACCCCAACCATTGGAAACAGGTTAAATGTACAGCGAAGACACGTTCCTAAGGAAATTCTCATCCCTAAATCCTGATTGGTGAAATAACTTGGCATAGATATTTATGAATTTGGGGCTTAAAAACCCTATAGAATCTTAACTCGGAGTCATGGTTCGGTTCCCGAATCTGGGCCGTATGCTCAACAAACTATTCCTGTCTGGCTGTGATCGGTGTCCGTATGGTTTGTGAGGTGATTCCTGGACCCCAGCACTAAGTTTTGAGGTGAAACAAAGGCTGATCAAAGCTGAAGCCTCGTGTCAGATGTGGTAGGGATCACCTTTAATGCTGGCATCGGAGACAGAGACAGGAAGATCTCTGAGTTTGAAGGCAGTCTTGTCTACAAAATGAGTTCCAGGCCAGTTAAGTGAGTGAATGTCAAAAAAAAAAAAAAAAAAAAAAAAAAAGAGGAAGAAAGGAGGGATGGGGACTCATCCTTTCCCCACTCTGTGACAGACTGTCTCGTTATGTGACTTGATGTCACCCACATTAAAAACGTCCACCGTGGGGCTGGGGATTTAGCTCAGTGGTAGAGCGCTTGCCTAGCAAGCGCAAGGCCCTGGGTTCGGTCCCCAGCTCTGAAAAAAAAAAAAAAAAAGTCCACCGTTCTCGTCACTTGCCAAGCGCAGACTGCACTGCGACTACAAAGATGTGGGCCTCTTGTCCCCTAAAGCCCCCGGAAAGCTGACGGTTAATAATACCTTCAATTAATATAACAGTTAACTCAGCTCCCTCAAAAGCCTCGTCCCGGGTGAGGCCCATCACTACACAGTGAGCTGATGTCCTGTTTAGAGAAAACTGAGACCACCAAGCTGGGGCCATGTAGTTTATAGGAAGCACCATGGAGACAGCTCACTTCTGGTCACCCTCCCCACACCCCAACATCAGTGGGAAGCAGATCGCTTCTATGAGATACACAGGCACCAAGCTAGGTGGACAAGTTACTCTGATTGGGCACTCTGGAGGTACATAACCGTCTTGCCAGCTGGGGTTCTGAGCCAAGCAGAAGGAGAAGTTTAATAGAGATATGTGGAAGTTACAACCAGACACAAGTACACGGTCGTCAGAACCTGGAATCAAATAAGAGTTTAATCGTCTGTGGTTGATACGACTGTGAATTAAATGCAGGGTTGCAGTCCTGGTGGTAGGATGCTGCACACACCAGAGTGTCAGCCCAGGGCATATTAGAGGAGCCAAGCCGTCATACTAAGCACAGCTATGTGCAGTGCAAGGCGTTAAAAGCTGGACGAGACACTTGATTAATAAACAAATGAAATTTGCTGTCAGAGGATTGTAACCAGGAAATGATGGAGTCGGAGACTCATGTCTAAAGCACAGTTGGCACCATTACAGGTGAATGGCAGCTGGAGGGGGTACTACAGGGCAGTCGGACATCTGCCTTCCAATATTTAAAAGATGGCAAAAAAAGCCAGGCTTGGAAGCCCAGGCTTGTAATCCCACCTACTCGGAAAGCGGAAGTAGGAAGCTCACAAGGTCGAGGTTTGTACTGTAGGGTGACCATGAGACCAGCAACTTACTGAGCAATTTAGTGTCTGTAGCTCATCTAACCGTCTTGGCTCCAGGTCAGAGAGATCTGTGACTTAGGTGAATAGCCTGTAACCTCAGCCGAGTGAACTCTCCCTTTAGGGTGCTACCAGACTGTAGCCATAGTTAAATATGGAGACTCATGAATTCTTAGCCTCCATGTGTATTTCAGAATTAGGGTTAATGGACGTCCAAGAGCTCAACAGCTAAGTGAACGTAGGCAGTTCAGTTGCACATTATCTCATGCTCTAGATTCACCGATACTTCCTCTGAACCAATACCTGTGGGTATCATCTTTTTACCACACTCAACATGATTTTCTCGGTCTGTGTGTGCAAGGGGGGGTGGGTATGGATGTGTACCTGTGGTGTTCGTGGGTTTGAGTGGCCGTGGAAGGGAGAAATCAACCCTTTCCCTTTTTCTTTTCTCCAGAGGCTCTCACTGGCCTGGAACTCACCTAGTAGGTTAGACTGACTGTTTAATAACCCCCGAGGAGCCTGCCTGTTCTCACCTTCCCAGCACTGGAACTCAGGGCTTTTGTTTTGCAGTCACTGGGGAACAAACCTATACTGGGCAAGGGCTCTACACTGAGTCTGGGGTAAGACGTTGATAGACTTGTTAAAGGTATTGCTCCTGTCTGACAGCGGAACGAGCTGTGGAATTCAGTAGAATTCTCATTCAGTTAGGGTTACTCAGAGGCTTATAGAGGAGGTCCTTCTACGATAAACTGAATGTTCAACCATTTCTCATTATGAAGAATACATGCTTGGGGAATTTAAGCCATGCAGAGAGAAAATAGAGTACAAAAAAAATGTGTGCTCTCACAAGCCGGTGTGTTTCGTCCGTCACCATACTGAGCTCTTACGGTTTACACAAAGGGTCTAGTTTGGTTTCCTTGGGTTCTTTCCCCA